>NW_028277835.1:600000-1200000 GCF_059751315.1 Micrasema longulum
ATTTCCATGTATTATGTAAATATAATATACATTTACAAGGTTACCAAAATGTTTGATTTAGTTTTATGCATTTTTTTTTCAACAAGATTTTTACCCTTCACAACCACAGTTGTTTTGAAGTAACGCAAAATAACTTAAATTATTCGGTAAAAAAATTCAAATAATTCCAGTACACAAAATTAAGTTTTCTTTTTTTAAAATCGGATGAAAGGGGGTTAGCCATCAAAAGCTAGTTATTCTTTGTGCCCACAAGCCAAGGTCTAAAGAGGGATTTTATTATCGCTATGAAATCCAGCGTAGTAAAATTACCTTCGTACATAACCTACATAATGTCACTAACACAACAGATTTAACGATAGTCATATTCTAGTTGAGAAACCTCAGATTTCCGGCCATTCATAAAATTACAAGTACATTTAATTTTATGCGAAACCATTATATCTGTTTCATATAATTATATATATTTCATATCTGGTGACAATGACAAAGACAATAATAGTTAAACACGACAAATTTGTGGGTACCCGTGAATATAGGTATGTTCCTATGTATATAGGTATGTTCCTATGTATATAGGTATGTTCATATGTTTTTTTTATTTTTTTTTATTTTTTTTATTTATTGGGAATATCAACAGTAATACATGTAACAAAAATACAACAAATAAAATATATAGAGAATAAAACTAATGACAGATATCCACAGAAATAAATTAAATACACGTACAATACATACTAGTGTGTTTGTGTGAGTGTAAGTGAGTGAGAGGGTGGGTGAGTGGGTGTTATATTGGAATGAGGGTGGACATGTGTGTAAATATTGCACAAGTGTCAAGTGTCGAAAATACAAATATATTTAAAATATTAAGAATTAGAGATAAAATATAATAAAATAAAATAAAATAAGATAAGATAAAATAAGACTTTATTATTGAAAATAAGTATAAGACAAAAAATATATGTATATGTATGTATGTTTCTATGTATGTATAGATTTTAGATGATTATGAGACATAATTTTATTACAATAATTGAGAAAATTAGACCTGTTTTGTGGTAAGATGATTTTTTTTTATTTATGTGCCATAAGTTTCAAACTTATCGAAATTTAATTTATTAAATAAATTAAATCAATAAAAAAAACTATTATTTGTTGCTACTACAGTTATTAATTCAAAAAGATATAGCTAATGATCATCATAAGTATTTACAATGACGCAATTTTTCTTTAGGAGCAAGCAGACAGGAAAGCTACTCGACTGTTTTACCATATAATTATTTAACAATATTTTGAATTTGTCCAAATTTTTGTAGACAAGGACTGGATTAGCTGTTTATATCAACATATTACAACAGAGATGAAAAACATTTAAGAGACGTTTACTTCACAAACATTTATAGATGAAAAAATTGAAGGAATATAGATGTTCAAATACGGGCAGAATGGTGAATTTTACACAGTGTGTAAAGTGGCTACTTAAACCAGCTATTGACATGTCATAAGCCCTGTGGATGCCTAGACTTCTATATTACCTTCTCTTAAATATTCTTCATCTGTGTTGTAATATGTTAATTTAATTATTTGTTTCTATTCAAATGTATACGAGTATCTCTTAAATCATTTTTAATTTTTTTAAGACTATATTGACCGAATTTTATTGGGTATTTCTCTAATTGTCCTTACTGTGGTTTCCGTTCGTATTTTTCTTACGTAACTGTTTCATTTTTAATTTTAATCAGACATTCGTTCCACACACGTCAAAAATCCATTTATATCTTTCCATTTACACCTTTCTTACATTTGATAAACTGCATTTGATCTGCTTAAGTCCTTCGTACCAACAAAGATAATCGTTTTATTTTGTTATTATTTTATGCATTTTAAACGAAATTGTATCGATCCGCGCTTTACGTCAGATGGCGAAACGGATAAGCGATAAATGCCAGCGCTTTATGCTGAAACACGAACCGTCAGGTGATACTTTCAAAATGTTATACCCTTTAGGAGTAAACAAGGTGTTAATCCAATCAAAAGAACGCCATGCTTAAACGTGTTAAAACTATTTTCGCAGTCGTGAAAACTTTTTATGGACCCCACACACAACACCTGACATCTTACAACCCCTCGAACGTAAATGGCCAAGAAAGAGAGCGGTAAAAATTCAGTGCTAAATAAAGTTATTTAATAGAAATAGACAATAGAATACGGAAGTGTATGGCCTGTTAAATAAACGATTTAACTACTTATAATCTATTTCCATTGAGGAGATCCAAAAGTCCACCATCTAGCTGCAGCTGTTATACAGACCTAGGGACTTTCTGTCAGCTGCGCATAGAAGAAAGTTAACTAAATTATTCTTAAGTTATACAAACTTTATGCAGTTTAAGAGGGGTAAGGAAAATGTATGGACAGAGGCCGACATGTCGTATTCACACCTAGGATCCTCTGAATGTTTAAAATTAAAAAAATATTGAATCTTGAATCGAGTTGTGGTCCCGTGGCTAGTGTTGCGGACTCATGTATAAGAGGTACGAGATTCGAACCCCACTCTACCCCAACTTGGTTTCCATTTTCTAGTAGTGAGTTATTTACCACTCGTTGAAAATGGCCACCAAAATTAAAATATTTGGAAAATTACAAGAACGGTAACATTTATTTTTTAAATATACATAAAAACACATATATATATATATATATTTATATATATATATATACATATACAAAATTAACAAATAAATAAACAAGTGTACACAAATAATGACTAAAGACTATGGTAAAATAGATTAATACGGAGCAAAAGAAAAATATGTAAAAAATTGGAATGAGAATATATATATAAACCATATTATAGATACAAACTATTATTTTCATTAACATAAAATTAAACTTTTACATTCTGTCACAAATAAAGGTATTGTTATGAAACTTATAAAAAATTGAAATCTAAAAAAAAATTAATTCAGAGAAAACATTCATTAATAATATTATATTCCAAAATTCTTCACCCCCGCTATTCTTGCTGTATGCTATATACATTCCTTATAACTATGAAAACCCCACCCCCTACACCTCACATTGCCTTGCCCCTTCCACCTAACCTAAGTACTAATCTGTGTATACATTTTAGTTTAGTTTAAATTTACACCTGATGATGGGGTTTTCAGAATACCTGAAACTAGTTGTGTTATAATATATTAAACTTTTATGTGGTAAAAATTACAAAGAGTGTTATTTTAAATAAATTCAAAATGTCTTTCCAGAAAGTGAAAGCTGAAACAATAAAAAACGTAAATATACATAAACGTTACACAAACATATAACAGAATATGTATCTACAATAATATGTCCAAAAGAAAAATAAGTGTTTAATTTCAAGCAATTAATGATTTTTAAACAGCAAGAAATTTATATTAAAATCAAATTTATAAAACACAAAAAAAGCAAAACATTTAAATTGATTACATTTATAATCATTATTATCGTTTACAAATGCATGTTAAGCATCTAAAATATTTTTAATATTTGAACATATTTTTTTAAAAGTTAATCTTTGTTTTTAATTTCGTATAAAATCATAAGTTTCAATATGTCCATGTATTTGTAATTTTCTCAAACTGAACGGTTTGGGTAATTAGGAAGAAATTGCTTTAAGGCAATATGCCCGCCCGTGTATGTATATATATTGTATATGTATATAAAATGTTAAATAAATAATCATCATCATCATCATCATCAGCCGTCTCTTCTCTAATGTTGAACATAGGCCTCCCCCTTTAGTCTCCATATTTCCCTATCCTGAGCCAACCGCATCTAACCATTTCCTGCAACTCGTCTTATGTCATCAGACCACCTTGTCTGAGGCCTGCCGACACTTCTTCTACCCGTTCTGGGTCGTCATTCCAGGACTTTTTTGGTCCATCTAGAGTCTGTGATTCTGGCTATATGACCAGCCCAGCTCCATTTCTGGTTGGCAGCCCTATGAACCACATCGGTGATCTTTGTTCTCGCTCTAATCCATGTATTGGTTTTTCTGTCTTTTAACGAAATACCCAGCATTCTCCTTTCCATGGCTCTCTGTGTTACTGATAATTTGTGTAAAATTTTTTTCGTGAACACAAAAGTTTCTCAGCCATATGTCAGTACAGGGAGAACACAAGCATCAAAAAGTTTCTTCTTTAAGTAATGTTAACACTTCGGAGATTTTAGGATATATGAAAGCTTACCAAAGGCGGCCCATGCTAAACCTCGCCTTATTTCTATTTCTACCTCTTGATTATCTTTGCCGAGCTTTATTTCATGTCCTAGGTATATATAACTATCAATCTTTCCAATTATTTCTCCATTTACTAAGAAATAAATAATAAATGAAATTAATTAATTATAAAATATTTGTCTACCGCGTGATATAATAAAAACGTTTAGACTGTAATATGAGGTAATGCATTAAATTTCAAATTGGCCAATATCAACAATTATTTACAATTGAACTCGCCTTTGATAATAATTTCAAATACGTATAGTACGTGATATTTTTAACGTTTTTCATATTGCAATGATCATAGTGACTGATTTACTAATTCATTCAATTTTTTTCTATTAAATTATTATGAATTGTAATTTATTTGACGACTGAATCGTATAACGGTTAATTTTTTTTACCTTCGTGTTAATTGAAACCAGGATAACACAGCAGCTGGAGTTTTGCTTTGCTGCGCCTTGTGCACTATTATATTAATGCGGATGAGGGAAATACTAATAAGGTCAAAACGATTGGATCCACGCTGTTTGCCTGTGTTTTATTTAAGTGCAATCCGTGTTGTTTTAAAGTCTGATAGTACTTTATCACAGGATTCCATAAAATAACTTCTACCCGGGCAAGGCTCTAAAGACAAAATTACATAATCAAAATGGCTGTCTCAAGATCGCATAATAATACGCCATGATTACGACGAGAGATTGAGGATGGTTGCGAGTTAAAGCTACAATGTATTTTATAGGTTAAGAAATGTATACATTTGTGCCGGTAAAATTTAAGGCTATAAATAGGAGACTACAACCACTACAACTCCAATAAAAAAAGGCGTTTTCACAATATTTATTTTGTTCATTTCAGTATTTTAAAAAATGTATTTTAAAGTTTGATTTAAAATCAGATAATAAAATATATTTTTTAATAATTTAAGGGCGTGGGTGGGGATAGGCGGAAATATCAATTACCTACCTTAATATCTTTCATCGAAGCATTCTGAGGAGAGAATAAGGAAGTCTTAGAATTTATAGAATTATTAATAAAATATTTTTTCCTTTTCCTAAATGACTTCTTCGCATCTGTTTTAATTTAAACATACTGCTTTTGAAAATAGCCATATTTTTTTCGTTGTCGAAGAGGTGGTAAGTTTTTAGATATCCATATAAATGTAAATAGTACCTACTCACTCACTGTGTCTTACTACAGTTTTACTTTACTTTAGTTATGAAGTATAATTTAGTTTGTAAAAAACAAAACTTAGCGAAAAAGATGTCATTTTTCAATGGTTGAAAAGTGGAACTTACAGAAAGCGCTTGCAAGTTATTTTAAATTAGTGATTTTTTTCATACAATATAAACCTTAAAAAGATTCTCAATAAATATTTTGTTTCGAATTGCACTACTTACAGCAGTCATATGCCGAACCATTTTTATTAATTTAGAATACTGAAAAAAAATCAGTGTATCAGGCTACGGTGAGTCGTTAGGTACTATTACCACTTTTATCTTTTAAAAATTAACAGCTGCTTGTGCAATAATACGACACCCTAAAATGTCCGTCACCTGTTGATGCATCGACCTTCTTTTAACTTTGAAAGAATACAGCTGAAGAATGATGCGGACACGTGAGAAGACTTATGCGACAATAAATCAAAATGAGTCATGAGTACTCGTGAAAAATCAGTCATTGAATCAATAAATCATTAGATTAAAACGATCGTGGACAAATACTACTTCGGTCAAAGAGACTCGAATGTTAAGGAAATAAGATCCATGTTTTTGAAACCATTTAAATATATATATTTTGTTTATTAGTTAAGGTATAACTAGATGTTCAATTTTATTTGTGAGTGGAGGCGAACAAAAAAAAAAAAACAAAAATAAATACAATACAATACAACAACCTGATTCCATTGTTTATCAAGACAATAAATAGAAAACAATCAAACAAATTAGACACTATAAAATGTATTGTAGAAGAGGGTATAAAATGATTAAACTGTTAACCGCATTTAACATTTAAGTGTAGGAAAGTTTACAAATTAAAATACTTTTAAAACTATCCGCCTCATTTCTAAAGATCAGCGCGTTTGCCTACTATGCAAAACGTCTCGACATTAAATATTTGTTTAAACGGAATTTCCTGAAATAAAATCAGAATCAATATTGAATAATAATGTTCTATTAATTATAAGCAAACTAAGACATGATGAAGGATACAAATTAAATCAGATAAATGTAAATATAATCAAATAAAACGTTATGTTTTTAAAAAATCATTTAACTCCTAATAATAATAACTTTGATCGTCTAAGTTCAACGCTTTGTGTATATTTTTTGTATCTAATAATACATGTTTCGCAAATTCGTTTAGTTACTTATTTATTTCCGGAATAATAACAAACTATCAGCAACACTCGCAAAGATAACTACAGTACCAAATACAACTGGGCAATCAATATTGAAACTGTTTACAGAATGCGAGTTTAAAAAATTAAAAAGATTTTAAAAAGTTAATACAGTAAAAAAAAATTAGGAAAAACTTATATTAAATTATTAAATATTGAGAAAATATTCATAAAATGAATTAGGGCCACAATAATTGAAAAACTCTCGTATAGTTAAAGTGTCGCGAGTCTATAAAGATACAAATGTTTCTCATAGTGTCTCAAAATTTTGAAGATGATCAACTCCGAAGCCTTCGTAGATTGGCGTGTATATTAATATTATTAATAAGGTTTACGGTATGCATATTTTCTTGAAAAAATATTTTTTATTACATGTACGTGTTTAGCATGTGTACCGCGTCACAACCCCTCCATCATTATGAGGCTGAAGGTAGTTAACTCTGGGCAGTGAGTTATTAAGTGAAACATGAAATTGTCCGGAGAACAATCGCATATATATTGAAAAGTTAAATGACACCGTCATGCAACCGCAAATTATTTACATGACGCTTGTTAAGAAAATAAGTACAGTAAAATGAATGTTTATGGCCTGGAACGCGGAGACAAACCGCACACATCAACAAAGGTAGTTTGTAGTGTGGACTGTAAAATGCCTTTTGGAGAAAATACAATGATCAATCATTTTGTATGGCTATTCAGATTGTTGAGAGAAACGTCAATAAGATAATAAATCTAAAAGAACGTCAAAAACTAATTGTATAGAGTCATTAGGAAAACTAACATAATTTGCATTTTTACACTAGTAGATAATGTCTTTGATGAATTCGCTTTTGTTATTTATTTTTAACTCCATCACGATTACCTTAAAGTGGGCCTGGAAATAAACATCTAACAAATGAACTAAAACCTCAAGTTCATCAAACAGCAATTTAAAAATATACAACAAAATAACTGAGGACGTTGAAGAATATATATACCTCGGACATAGGATCACATTGGGGAAAGAGAACCAAATAGCAGAGATACCTTTGGACTAGGCCGAGCAGCCTTCAGTAATTTCTAACACATCCTTAAAAACAAAGAAGTTCCAATAAACCTAAAAAGAAAAGTCTTCGACACGTGCATCCTCCCGGTGGTAACATATGGGTTGGAAACGACGACATTAACTGCCAACGGAATACATAAATTAAAGTGCACTCAGTGGTCTATGTAACGGCAAATGTTAGCAATAAGTCTGACAGATAAAATTAGAAAAAAATGGTCTATGTAACGGCAAATGTAAGTAATAAGTCTGACAGTATCGCTAAATTAAAATGGCAATGGAAACGAGAGATGGACTCACAGAGTTTTGAAATGGAGACCGTAGGAAAACAAAAGATCAGAAGGACGACCCCAGAAAAGATGGGTAGATGACGTCATCCCAGTCGCGGGAAGAAATTGGTTGAGAAAGCACACTGTACAAAATAATGGAAAATATTATAAGAGGCTTATATCCAGCAGTGGAGGGGTGGCTAAGAAAGAAGGAAATAAGATTTTTTTAATTTATTTCCAAGAATTAATTTGGGATGAAAAAGTTTAAAGAAAAAAATCGTTACGCTTTATTTATTTTTTTATTTAAAAAACAATAATATATATATGCGTTCTTATGATTTACCCAAATATTTAATTTTGAGGGCTATTTTCAACGAGTTGTAAATAACTCACTATTAGAAAATGGAATCGAGTTGTGGTAGAGAGAGATTCGAACTACGAACCTTTGATCCGTGAGTCCGAGACACTAGCCACAGGACCACAACCCGATTCTAAATTCTATTGCATTGCATTGATTCTATTGTGTAGTCAATTAATACACCATCATCGGTATCATACCTCTTCCCTATTTGCACCCGATGGTGCATGTAGCTGTGCATTAGAAGATCAGGTGCAGCGTATTTAGATCATATATGACATGAACGTAGGTGATCAGTCTTACGCTTTAGGTATCATTCCAAGGACAGTGAAATAAAGCGGTGATAAACTACCTACAAAACAAATACTTCACGTCAAACTTGCCTGGAATCAAATCCGGAAACTCTAGCAGGGTGGGGTAATAAGTAAACCACTACACTACGTCGACTTCTCTCCGCTCGCTTCCCTTTTTCAGGATGTTTAACTTTAGCCATCGAGTCAAAAACTTACCCCTAGAGTTCTGGTTCTATTTAACAAACATAACTGTATTTTTCGTTTGCGTGGACACAGAAACAGACAATCATTTATAATAATTAAGAAATAATCATTTTTTCACTAACTAACCTGACCTAACCACCCTTATCGGTTAGGTCAGGACCCAATCCCCGTATCGTTGGGTTAGGTTAGGTAGAGAAACAGCAGACCTATTTATTTATTTATTTATTTCACATAAAACTTTAAATTATATGAACAACGAGAAACCTGTTAGGTCAGTTGAATAAAAAAAAGAAACACTAAGTTTCGAATGACAATGTTTAATTTCTTGCTGGTTATTAATTACAAAAACGTACAACGTAGCGATTTTGAAAATGATTTAACTGCAAATCAAATGTAGGACATAAATCTTAATACAATTAGACCGCTACGTTGTGCTAATCTTGTTGTTACTACTCAAACTAACGTTAGTATGGTTGTTTCAACAAACAGATGTACTGAATTCACAGGATATAAATAATGTTCTCAGCCACATGGATCTTGAGTTTTCAGTATCACAATGGATAGGCAATATTAGTGTTGCGGTGTAAAACGCGTAGCATGTCGGTAACGGGAGTGTTGCTTGTAATAAGATAACAAGATCGAATACATTGGTCCAGCGGAGGGTCTAATAGTCCGCAGTCAGACAACATAGTAGTCTTTGGTCGCTGAGTCCGAGTACCGGTGTGGCGAACGCCACATTCAATCCTGATCGACACACCTTACTTGGTTTATTTCTCCGTGTTCCTGCTGCCTATACCGTTACATGGCAACAATACTATCTGACCAACAGTAAATAGATAAATACTTTAAGGATACTCATACTCGCTCCCAGAGCTTTGTTACGAGGAATAAAATCAACAAATCAACCATCAGCCGTTACAGTTGCTCACTGAATAAATGTGTTGCGATAATAACAACCATAATTTGGTTTCAATCATACCATTATGTACATGGCAAAAAATTTTACGTCGTGCAAATACATACATACATAATAATCGGTTAACTTAAAAAGAGTGTACAATCATTATGATTGGTTAGCGATTATCACTTTTTTGTCGGTTGCTAAATAAATCGATGAATGATTTAGCAACAGAAAACGTGTTTTCTCTTATTTGCGGATAGTACTGAACCACTCACATATAAAATACTATGGAAAAGGTAAAATAAAACGGCGGTAATGATGTTTCTATAGCAGTATTTCATACACAAATCTATTTTTGTCATCGGATGTGAAAAACTTTGTGTGTCTAATTTGCAACGTTATTTTGCTTCACGGTCGCGCGGAATTACACACTAGGAAAATAGAAACACGGATAACTCCGAAAATACACAGGCATTTATAGTGACATTAGTCACGACACGACCTTCTTACTAGGAATCTTTTCATCAGCAAAGATCATTACTCGTTAGTGTCTTGTAGGTTGACGTTTACTACTGTTTTTAGTTGCGGTCCAGATAGTATGAGCGATGGCTCTTAACTCAACAGTCGTACTCGTCTATACACGCTGAATAACAAAAGACCATCGCAATGGTTTTAAAAGTTCATTAAAATGTATACAAAAAAACTACTCTAGGCTCCATCATTTATATTTATATCCAATTAAATATGTACATTTGGTGGAATATAAAAGCGTTAAGAACGAAAATCTGGCATAAAGAAATGATCCGGTCGCCAAAGTTAAAGAAAAATATAAGAAAAATTTTTAATTAAAAAATGTATTAGGTAATCTTACAATATGATGGCTAAGAATTATGATAAACATAACTTCTTCAGTATATCTTAATGATTGTAGACAAAGGCAAGATTACACCCCCAAGAAAGTTATCCAAATTTATATGACCCTTAATTTATTTAAACATAAATTAAGACTTATTATTTCTGGCTGCGATACGATCCCACTTACTATTTTATGACGCTCACACTTACACACACCTGAACACTTACTCCCACACTAATACACAAAAACACACATCGACACTTACTCTCATACAAACACACATAAACACACCCTTTTGTCGTAACATAATTTAATAATTTGTATGATTCTTATTTAGAAACTTCGCTGGTCTGTCTTTAACCCGTCTTTTTTTTATGTTATAATTTCAATGTCGACTGTTTGTTTCTTTAAAATAAATAAGTATTTTCAGGAGTTGCGTGGAAGGTAAAAAAATCCAGCCAGATAAATCTCACCCCTATTATTAATTGATTTATCTATTTGACTTCACAAAGCTCAACAAATGAAGTGAAACTTGGATGTTCAAACATGGGAAGAAACGTAGTACGGTGTGCAAAGTGATAACATCTATTAGCCAAGGACTGTAAATGTCTACACTTTCATTATGCCTACTCCGAAATATTCTCCATCTCTGTTAAATATATGTATGTAAAGACTTAAATACTGAATTGATAAAAAAGTCCCTATAATTATTATTCTCCCTAACTACACACTTGTAACAACTCTTTTTAAACTACTACTATGGAATGCATTAAAAAAAATACCATGGAAATAATAACGATGTCAATCCAGGGTAAAAACATTTTATACAATAACGAAAGTATTTTAACCATGTCAGGATCTAAACCTGTAATTTGCAAATAGCATTATATTGTTTCAATATACATACATAAAATGCTTGTAGCGCGAGAACTCTGCCTTCGTAATGCAGATTATGTTTTATGTGACCTTAGTTCTTTGTACATTTTAATGGAAAGTAGTTTTGTTTATTTAAATAAAGGTCAATAAGAAAAAATGCATCCGCACGACATATCACAAATGATTGACCGTTTGGTAACCGGGACTGTCAAAGCATTGTTAAACACAAAAGTTTCATTTAATTGACAAGATAAAAGATACAATTCAATGGAGAACTGGAATTATAAATTTTAAATTGAGTGTATAATATTTTTACTGGCGGCTGGCTTTGAAAAACGGTGTTAAAAACACAATTGATAGATTGGGCATATAAGGATAGACATATAACGACAGAAACTGGTGAGATTTTAAGAAAATAATGTTAATCGAAGTTGAGGCACTAGCAAAGCATCATGATCGGGATCAATTCACATAATTATTATCCGTCACGATATTTGTTTATGTGGGTATTCAGCCACTTATAATTTTCAGAAAACACAAAAAAATACACTTGTGCAAATAATAAAAATGTATATAAAATAAAAATATATATTTGAAAACAGTGGCAACTATAGATATGTAAAAAATATATATGTTTACCTAATTAACGAATTTTTTTCATTATTATTAAAATTGAAAATTAATTCGCTATTCTATTTTTTTTTGTATTATATTTTATCTATGTATTCTATTATTTTTTTATTTTATTTGTATTTTTACTATGAATACTGTTTTTACATAAAATGTAATTATTTAAATATATTAAAATAAAAGTACTTTGTATTTTATGCATCACTTTATTTTTAAAAGTATTCAATTTTAATCTATTGATTAATAATGTTTCACACAGTTAATGCTTCGAACAATAATAATATTTTATTATTAATTTTAATTTGCTAAATTTATTTCCCTGTGTTAATTATTATAGCTTTACATGGCTATTGTCTGAAAATAAAAATAAGTTCGTGAATATGCTAGTTGTTAATTAATTTAAAATAAAAAAATTAAAAGTATAGATAAGTAAAGGCTTGAAATAACAAAAAAAAACAAATTAAAAAAATTAAAAAAAACAATTAAGTATCAGAGTAAAAGAGGCAATGCACCATATTATGCCCTTTTATAATAAGTTAATCGACGCCGGAGATATTTTATCACATAATAAGTTACAATATTTGAGATTGTCCAAATGTTCGTAGACAAAAGACTGGATTTCACCCCCTTGGGAGTCATTAAGATTAACAAATTACAACAGGGATGGAGAATACCTCAAATAAGGGAATATGGAAGTCTAGGCACTTACAGGGCTTATGACCTGTCATTGGCTGGTTTCCAAGAAGTGGTCCAGAAGAAGTTTAAAAATTGAAAAATTGTTTTCAGGCGTTGCCTAGTATGTGAAATAATTTAGTCAGATGAATCTCTTCACAACAATAAAGGTTTCAGCTCTTTAACTTCACTAAAATCAACAAATGGAAGAATTGAAGAAATACGGATGTTCAAACATAGGCTAAATGGTGAATGTTGCACAGTGTGTAAAGTGGCCACTTAAACCAGCCAATGACAGGTCATAAGCCCTGTAAGTGCCTAGACTTCCATATTTCCTTATTTAAGGTATTCTCCCTCCCTGTTGTAATTTGTTAACATAATAAGTTATAGTTTGGAATATAAGTGCTTATATGGATTAGAAATGTTCTTGGAAAATAAAGTATTATGTTTTTTTAAAATCTAGATGATTGATCCAGTTTCTGCTTACGAAAAATTGAAATCCATTAAATTAAAAATTATTATTTTTCTTTTTGTCTGGAAAAAATGTGAACCGTCGTAAAGAGCGCGGTGGGGGAGGATTATATCCAAATTGTAAGCTGACCGCGAGAGGCAGATCTCTCACGCAGTCCCGACACTCCTCTAGCCGAAGACAACGGCAACAACTACTAAAAAACTTCACATAACAATTTTTAGCGGTAAGAGATGGTCATAAATCAATCTATCGGTGCGGTGTTAGCTGTCAATCGGCCGCGAGGCGAGGTTTAGTCGTGCGGGGGCACCGGAGTTCGGCGGACAATTTGCTCGCCTTCCAACCTCCGGCGCAGGAATGTGTGAAGACTGAAGACTGAAGACGGCCGACAGCCAAAACTAAGCGATTCACCGCGAGAAATGGACAAAAGCTACAACACGACAAAGCTAGACAAAAAAAATTGGGCATGTTCGAATACATGGTATAATACTGTATAACCATCAAGATATTTATACATTACCCCTATCTTTCTCTATCAACTCCCTGGTACAATTTAAAGCGCCCACCCTTTTCCCAAAACCGTTAATAGAGACGAGCGTCCTTCTTCAGTTTCGCTTATTCACTATCAATGTTTAGTACTAATTTAGAGGAAACGAAATATTTATTTGCAGTCAAACCGTGAAAATAACATAACATGCAAACTTCAAAAGATTGTCGATTTGAGATCAATTAAATACACAAGGTCAGTACAATCACATTTTTACACATATCTAAGCAGTAAAGTGACATAGCATCATTATGACATAGTTAAAGATAAATTCTCCCAAACGATTATGAAGATACACTACCGATCCCCCCACCTAAAAAATTTGATGTCTATACGCAGGTTTGTACCGACGGGTCTAGTACCCCTTGATACGCATTAAAAGTGACAAAAAATATTTTACCGAGAAATTTTTCCATCAATTACAATTTATTTCAACTTTTAATCGGTTTGAGGTCGGCACTTTTTTTCTTAAAAGCCTATTAAAATATCAAAGAGAGAAATAAGTCAAATTTGATGCCGAATTTAATTTCAACAAAACGGTCAGTTTTTAAAACGAACGCCGAGATGCACAGATAATGTGGCTAGATTCCATATAAGAGCATCTGTTTTAAATTTTTAAGGTTATAATATGATACATGTAACTAACTTAACCTAAGAAATCTAAGAATCTTTTTAAATGTACAATAGGTATAGTCATGGCATGATCTAGACAGACGAGGCAAGTTTGTCATATCAAGTCACGAGTGATAACCACATTTGTAGACTATGTGAGTATTTTTCACGTCTCTGAGGGAGTTTTTTTGTCATGATATGATTCAGCATATACATAAGATAGTATACGAGTATATACTTTGGTGTTATTACGATATACGCCCCTAATTTTGTTGGCTTTTAACTACTATTTATATAAGTACGAATAAAGATTAATATTTTGTGATGTACATATATGTATATATAAATAAATAAAAATTAAATTGAATCGAATAAAATCGCTTGCTTCTTCAATGCTTGCCTTTGCTGTAGGAACACATCGACAGTACTGATTAGTGAAATTTTACTAGCTATATTGAATTTCATTCACGTTTATAAATAACTGTAATAATTTATAAATAAAATAATTATTTTATTATAAAGGAATCACTTTTTTAAAAATCGATATACAAGTGTAAATTTGATGCTTAATGAATAAAAAGTACCAACATATAAGCAAACAATATTTAACAATTCAATGAAGTTTGTGTATAATATTACTAATGGAAAAAAATTGTAAAAAAAGGTATCAAAACCAACATGAACATGATCAAAATACCAGAGAAAAGGTATAAATCAGACTCATATTTAGAAAAACGGCTAAGTCACCAAATTAAATTTTATATAAGACTGTAGAAAAATTTATGAAATGGGAAAAAAAAAATCAAAATTCGAACAGAAGGTAAAGGAATGTGTGTTAAACAACTTATAAATTAAATATATTATATACATTGTTATTATTAAAGCACATATAAGAATATGTTTATGTGGGCACTATTTTTAGATTCAAATTAAAAATATACTGAAATAATTTATTGAATACAATTTTTTTTTTAAGTGCCGCAAAGATATTTTTTCTTAAATTTTTAATTGGTTGAACAAGATTGCTTTAGGCAATCGACTCGCCAGTGAACTGGCTACAAAAAATAATTCAACGCTAAAGGAAGATATTACATGAACCCAATACACATTTTGACACATTGAGATCCAATATTTAAAGCAATTAAATATAAAGCATCCACAAGAAGTCGAGTCCCGCGTCCAGTCCGTGACGTACTGGCATGTCTGTAAGTGCAAGGAAAACCAGAACGTGAAGAAACCAATTTAAATAACGATTTTTTCCTCTCCGTTCTTTTAAAATTGGCCCAGTTGACCCGAGGGTGACCCCTCGAACGTTCTCACTTGGGTCCGGAGGCCCTCACGCCGGAATAGCTAACGAGATAATTGAAATACACGGCAAAAGTATTGCGAAACACAAACAACGCAGAAACAGAACACGCGGCCATCTAACTACCCCTTAGGAGAGAAATGTGATAACGCAAAAAGTGCAACGGGCTGGTGTGCCCAGAAAAGAAACCTTGCGTGATTGCACAATGTTCCGCGTCAACATGGTTGATATTTTTTTAAACGCGTATAATTCGATTGAGATTTATAGCAATGGAAAAGGGAAAACATTTTTTAAAAGGGAAAACATTTTAGAAAAGGGAATATAGAAGTCTAGGCATTGACAGGGCTTATGACCTGCTATGGGCTGGATTTTGTAGCAACTTTACACACTGTGCAACATTCATGATTCTGCTGATGTTTGAACATGCATATATCTTTATTGATGTGGGAGAGAATAATTTTGGTTAAATTATTTAACCCACTTGGCAATGACAAGTCATAAGCCCTATAAATGCCTCGACTTCTATACTCCGTTCTCAAAAATGTTAAAAGTCCGGTACTAATTAACACACAGAAATGTACTTTTTTACGACTGTAAACGGGAAAAATGAAATACTACATTTGTTTTAATGGCTAAAAATAATCAGTATGTTACAATGAGGAAATTCAGTGCAATGGGAAATTGGATTAAAAAAATGTTTTCTTACGCGCAGCAAAAACTAGAGCGTTTAATTGTATTACAAAGTTTGTGTTTGTTTAAATATTTGTAGACAAAAGACTGGATTTACCCCCTACGGAGTCATCAAGATAAACAAATTGCAACAGGGATGGAGAGCATTTTAGAGAAGGGTATGTGGAACTTTAGGCATTTACAGGGCTTATGACCTGTCATTGGCTGGTTTAAGTGGCTCAACTTCATTTAATCTATGTATTGATGAATTGAAAAAATATGAATGTTCAAATATGGGCAAAATGGTGAATGTTAAACAGTGTGTAAATTTGCTACTTAATCCAGCCAATGACAGGTCATAAGCCCTGTAAATGGCTAATGTTATATACGCTCTTCTCTAAAATGTTATTCATCCATGTTGTAATTTGTTAATTTAATTGTACGACGAAATTTCCTAAAAATGAATAAAAAATAAATACAAATGATTTTTATAAAAATTTACTACTTTGAACGACGTCACAATTTCACCGAAATCAACCAATGGCAGAGTGTTGTGATACATTTTCGGTAACCGGGAAGCCAACCCACTATTCAGGACATGTACTGTAGGACTGTAGAGAACTAGAGACGTCCCAGGCGGAGTAATTTTAAAATTACAAAGCTTTAAAAAAATCACAGCGCTGATTATGCGACACATATAAATATATTTTTTTTAAATTTTGGCTTAGTTTGATAGTCCATTATTAAAAAAAATCAATTTAAAAAACCACTGAACTCCGTCATTTAAGGATGTATAGGTACAAGCACGGGGTTCGCATGCGCATGCAAATTTCCCACTAATAAAAAGCACTTTGCGATAAAAATCGAATAAAGTAAGAACAATAGTTTTTACCCGATGCAAATGCACTCCGCGGCACAATAGCTCAGTCCACCCATAAAGAACACCGGCAGCCAAAAAAGCCATTCCATATAAAACAATGAAATTTTAAATCCAAGAACGAGAAAAAAAGAGGAAAAGTTCGAACCTTACGGCTGATTCTCTGCTTCCACACTTGATAATAATAACAGGTAGGATGGTATGAGTACACATGGCCAGATATTCACTTGAGTGCATCGTTACAATAGTATCAAATGGAGCAATCAACAATGGGAACCAGTACTTGGAAATGCAGCCATTTAAGATGCTCAATTTGATCCAAAATTCTAAATCCTTTCATTAAACGTATCAGAAAATGTGTATACACTTTTATAAATTAATTTTTGTTTATTCAGAAAAACAACAGCAATACAAAAAAATACACACAACATTATGAAAAAAACATCAAATAAAGCCAAATCAGGTTTCCACATAAACACAATTATAAAAATCCAGTTCGGTTAGATATTAATTCATAGAAGTGCATGTGTGCGAGTTTTTTTGTGTGAGGATGCGTGTGTAAAAAAGTGGAGTGTGGTTTTGGTAGGTATGTGAATATGTGTGGGAGTGGATTTGGGTGTGAGGGTGGGTTTATGGACAGGGTGAGTGTGTGTTTGATATGAGTGAATAGAAACAACTTAAATTTATAATGTTAAAATATATTTTTTTTTAGAAACATAATTTTTTTCATATAATAGTTTTTTAATATTTGTTTTACAAGTATGTTTACTGCAGTTAAATATGTCTATGTTAATTAATATTTAAAAATTTTTTTAATCTATAATGTAAAGATAGTTTATTACTGAGTTGTACAATCTTTGTTACAATACGGTATTGTTGGATGGGGTGGTACATATGTCAATATATTAAACCCTCTTAAAATAGTAAAAAGATTAATTATTAAAGTAATTATAAAGAAACCTTTAACATTCAATACGGAAATTCTATGTAAATTATTTATAGTTCATACAGAAGACACTATTCATAAAATAAATATCACTATACAAATTTATAAAGAAGAAAAAATAAAAGAATTAGAGATAAATAAGTCACTCAGATACCAAAATAATATTAAAATCCCTACAATATTTTGAGTTTGTTCGAATTTATGTAGACAAGGACTGGATTCAACTCCCTGGGGAGCTGTTAATATTAATATATTACAACAGAGATGAAGAACATTTAAGACAAGGTAATATAGAAGTCCAGACATCCACTGGGCCTATGACCTGTCATTGGCTGGTTTCAGTGGCCTCTTTACACACTGTGTAACATTCACCAGTCGGGTATAATTGATAAGATTAAGAAAGGGTCTCTGAGATGGATCAACGAAAGAATGGTAAATCAAGTATATACGGCGAATATTAACAGTAACGTGAGACGAGGACGACCAAGGAAGACGTGGCATGATCAGATAAACCAAAATCTTAAGTTTGGTCATGTCAAAAGCAGGAGGAACCAAAGGGCATGTATGAAATATATATGAATGTGGAAGAAGCTAGAAATGTATGCCAGGATAGTGTGACGACTATTCTCTTTGCCTACCCCTACGGAGAAATGGCGTGATGGTAGTAGTAGAAAGTTTATATTTGCTTACGTAATTTATGATGCAGAGTTTATCGTTGGAAGAAACAACAACGAAACACAGAGATCTACGTATTTTATTGTAGATACATAATATTATATAAGCCGAGTACTATTAAAGCACCCAAGCTGCAGATCGTGCTTTGAGGCGGAA
Organism: Micrasema longulum; assembly: GCF_059751315.1. NCBI lineage: Eukaryota > Metazoa > Arthropoda > Insecta > Trichoptera > Brachycentridae > Micrasema > Micrasema longulum. Next base: position 619,015 of record NW_028277835.1, read on the forward strand.
TAGCCATAATACATCTACTGAACAAGAAAAAACAAGGCTTTACCCACTGTTCATGTACCAAGCTAGTCAAGAAAACTCCCGAAGCTATGTAATGACCGCGGGTGAGCGGTTGTTTTCTCCAAGATTTTATATTATGAATTCTATTATCCCGCTTTATTATTTTATTTTGGAATATCTATTGTGTGTAAGTGAAAAGATAACCTGTTTGAAGAGGCATTGAAAATATTATATCCAGGCGAAAGCCAAGAAGGCGTGTTTCATGAAACAGCAAACGGAGTATTGTAATATTACCATCCCGGATCACGGTGATGTTTCTCAAATAAATATTTTTTTCCTCAAAAGATTCATCTACCTCAACAAACATTATACTCATAAAAACAAAATATTGCTGGGTCAGAAAATTTATTTTGCACCACAACAGGCCAGGAGGCCCAATTATAGTGGTAATTACAGCACAGAACACTCGGGCTATCCTAATCAAAATTTTTTTTTTTGTATTTTCACCAAGAATGAATCAAGGATCTTAGCCATTACATCACGAAGGCCACATGTATTTATTATTTACAGAAAATCATCTAGAGCAATAAATGTGAAACATTTTACTTAAAGGGGCTTAACGAGTCTCCAGTGATACCAATGTTTCTTGTAGAATCTTCGTGTAGCAAAATAATAAATCCAATCCTACCTGTCCAAATACAAAATTAATTTAAATTTTCGGCTTATGCTGGGTTTTTAACAAACATTTTTTACCATTTATCGTAAAGCCTGATTACAAATATCAGGCAGTTTCATATGCAGTTAGAGAGTAAGTTCAAGAACAGAATTATAAAGTCCCCTTGAGGTGATTTTTCAAAAAAATCACGGAATAAAAATTTAATTATTTATATTATTAATTTTTCACGACCACAAGGCTTTTTCGTACATAAAAGTTATATAAAATATGAGTATGAGAACAAATAAAATTTTAAAATACAATATAAAGCAACAAAAGATAAAACAGTGTTTAGGAGTAAAGTTGATATAAAAAAAGAAGATGAGATATAAACAACATAAATTTGAAAAAAAAACAGTATAAAGAAATAAAAGATAGGAACAGTGTTAAGAAGTATAGTTGGTATAATAATAAAAATAAAAAAGATGAGTGTATTAACAACATTTTTTTTTTTTAATACAATATAAAGTAATAAAATATAGAACTGTGTTTAGAAGTTTAGTTGGTTTAAAATATAAAAAATTAAAAAATAATATTTATTTTTTATTTTTTAATAAGCTAAAGAAATGCATTTAAAGGTTTAAAGCAGCTAGGTACATAATGTTATAAACTACAATATGAACAGAATATTAAGTTTTATTTGATATGGAACATATACATTGATATTTAAAATTTACAAGACTCACGTTAAAGACATCGATGTTGTTAGCATATTGGTTCGCGAGTAGATGCATCCGCATTACTGGTGAATTCGCGCTGTAATTGGTCGATGATGGACCGCAGTAGAACAGAGTATTACATCGGGTAACTAGTAAAATTTATTAGTTGTAATTAGTAAAATATTGTTATTATATTATATAGGAGTTTGGTTTCTTAGAAAAGCATCAACCAACTAGGTACTGCAGTTTCTGGTGCATCCTACAATGAAGCATAACAGCAGTTAACCGCAAAGGAAAACGAAACACAGATCATCGTAATATCCTCGTGGTCGTGTAATATGCTATCTACGCAGAATGGCAGAATGCACAAGAGACGAGATCGAAACTAGACCAGCGCATTTTTATTAATAAGCTCTTTCTAATATCTCATGCACGGCTAGTTGTGAGCGTACTATGCAGTTTTTTCTCTAGGTAAAATACATTGAATGGAAATAAAGTACACTACACAGCATATTCTATTATATAAGAAGATTTAAACTGACACAATTTTATTTTAAATATGTACACGTTCAGAAAAATATCGAAGGCCGATTTATGTGTTTATTTAGTAAACACTGTTAAAATAAAAAAAAATGGATAGAATTTAATTGCTGAATTTTACATTGATAAGGAAGCTTTTGTAGCTTCAAAACAGGTCGATAATAGAATACAAAATAAATGGTTAAAACAAAGTTGTTTCATTTTAATTACTTGATTGATTACATTTTAATTGACTTTAATTTCCCATATGTAACTTTATTTACAATATACAGGCGATAAAGGATATGTTCGCATTAACTTTTTATGATATAATCCAGTTGCAGATAACAAAAACATTATTAATCACAATTTCACAATACGGTTCCCGATACAAACTAGTTTAATTAACGTATAGGCCTTCGATATTGTTATAAATTTGCTTTTAGATCATAAGAAGGCAACGTTCCGAATAAAACAGAAGATATAGTAAGTTCACCTTTAACCCCATTATTCCTTTTGATCTTTATTACTAGTTGACTTTACTTTCTAACGATAAACTTTAAGATATTTTTAAAAGTTGGCAATTAACTATAGTTAGACGGCTGAAGTAGGTTGTGTAAAAATATACGAACGAATCCAATAACAATAAATAAAATGTGATTTACACAAAGTTCATATTCGTTCACGATCGCGTTATATAACGGACCAAAATAAAACTGATCTCGTTTCGAAACAATTTTAAAACAAATTGCAATTAATAGAGCATCGTTTAAACGAAATTACGACACTGAATAACTGTGATTTTTGATAATCGCAATATCTCAAGCCACAAGTACGCCAATAAACGAAAGTGAGAACTGTACCGAGAACGTTTTCTTTTTTGTTTGGGGAGCTATAAATATCGGAACAAAATTTATAACTATTAAACTTTACGATCCATATAGCTGTATGAACATTTCGTAAAACAAACGCTCATTATTTATAATCTAATAAACGGCATTACACATCAGTTAACAAGAACTAGTAACAATAAAAAATGTAGAATTTGATCTCGCTTACATGTAGAGTCAATTCTGCGATCGCAAAATGAAAGAGAAATTTATTAGACCACCGGAAAAGGCCCTGACCTGTACTACATAATATAATGGTTGGTTGGAAGAAATTGCCATTTGGCAATAAGCCCGCCAAAGTACAAATAACATTATGTACAAAAAGTTAAATAAATAAATAAATATATTCCTACTAAGTACCCTAGCACTAGTGATGGCAATTATTGCTTTTTTCAAATATTTTATTGACAAGCGAAATCAATTAGCTGAGCATTCAAGTGCTTAAAACTATTATATGACTGCATTTCTATATTCATACAGGTATCCCAAAACTCAAACTATTCCTTTCGGGGGCTGATATGCCAGTTCAAGAATCACCAGAAAATATACATTATTACCTTGGTAAAAAAAATCGTTAGTTTTCGAGATATTGTCATTTTTATGAATTTCGTAAAAATCTAAGCATTATCAGTTTCCCAAATGTCACAACTACAAATTTTCATATTCGAAGATTCTCTCGTAATTTATGTTACGCAATTCTGAATACGCCTTCGATCACAGTCCTAAATAATACTAATAGTATTGTTTTTTTATAGGAAAAAAACATTAGTGTCCGATTCACGAGTTAAAAAATATTTATCAGCTAACTTTGACGATTCATACTGCAAAATTTGGCGAGAAGTAGGGAAAAAAAATCAATTAGTAGTTTTAAAAATGGTTTAACTTGTAGTGTACTTTTTCAAAAAATTGTTATTTTACTACAAAACAAGCTTATTGGGAAGTAATTTAATTATTAGGATTTCAAACGTAAGCACTGCTTTTAGTTTATTAAAGTGACGGGTGTTTAATTCCAACTAAACAAAACACAAATCTCAAACAAAACACAGAGCTCATTTCCATACTTAGTTTTAATAATTAATACATTCGTTTCAGCTGTTAAAAATTTAATTATATTAGGGTCAGTACACACGAGCCGTAAAATCTCCGGCACGGCGCGGCGCGGCGGCACATTATCCGAAAGTGGGTTAGTATTCACAATAGTCCGGAGTAAGTCCATAAATTTTGACGAATGTGTCGCCGGGTCGAGGAAAACATAATTATTATTTTAACATATTACAACAGAGATGAATAACGTTTAAGAGAAGATAATATATAAGTCTAGGCATCTACAGGGCTTACGACCTGTCAATGGCTGGTTTAAGTGGCTTCTTTACACACTGTGTAACATTCACCATTCTGCCCATATTTGAACATCTCTATTCCTTCAGTCCTTTCAAGGGAGTTGAATCCCGTTCTTGTCTACAAAAATTTGGAGAAACTTAAAATATTGTTAATAATTATTATTGTTATCGTTATTATTAATATTTTTTTTAAATAAATATTTTCGTTCTTATGATTTACCCAAATTTTAAATTTTGAGGGCCATTTTCAACAAATTAAATAACTTACTATTAGAAAATGGAAATTTGGGTAGAGTGGGATTCAAACCACGGACATTTGAGTCGTGAGTCCGAGACACTAGCCACAGCCCGATTTAAATTTATATTTTTTTTAAATCAAAAATTAAAAAACCCAGCTCGGCTGCAAATAAAAATGAAATGAATAAACCGAAACAAAAATACACAAAGTACCTACCTACACATCGTATAAAGTTATCACTCATATTGTTGAGAAACTGTTGCAAAGCGAGAGCTTTACTTTGAAAGACAAAGATATTCTATTGATTAAGATTATACTATCAGCACTTGCTATTGTTAAAACTATAAAGACTTTACTATGCTAATGCTAATTATTCCAATCTTCCGTAAGTATTTTGCACAATATACCGATCAATCAGAAATGCTTCACTTCCGTCATACAAGCGGGGACGGGACCTCGTGTCAGATTGTTATTAATATTCTGTATCGGCCCTTGTTGCGAAACTTTGACCCGGTAGACCGCTCAAAATGGACTAATAATAAAGCTATTAAAATGTTGCGAAATGCTCGAATATTCTTAATGGCATATTTGTGTATTACGTACGTTCGTTATAATAAAATTAATTATTTATTTGTATAATTTCGAAACGAGACACTAATTTACCAGTTGAGCGCGCAGTTTTACGATATAAAGAAAACGATATTAATCAGAGTAATGGTCAATTCATCCATAGCACATGACGGAAAAACGAAATAAAATACATTACTTTGAAATTAACAAATACGATTTAAACTTGATTTATGTCTCAATCATGCGTTAGAAATAATATTCTTCTACGCGAATTATGTAGCAGTTTGATATTTATTTTTACTACCGGATTCTACAGGTGCTATAACTTACAATTTAGTTAAAATTAAAACCATGTTTTATTCAAGACTCTTTTATGATTTATATATCTTTTTGCACATTATGTTAATTGTACATTGATGGGCTTATTGCCACATGGTAATTTCTTTCAACCAACCAACAAAATAAAAGTTTCATTTTTGTAATTCAAGTCGCAAAACATATTCAATAGAAAATCAAAATAAAAAAGCTAAAGGTACACGAAAACATAAATAATTGTATTTGAATATAAATTATCTTAAATCAATAATATTACTCAATACGAATAAGAAATAAAGAGGAAAGGAGTAGACATTAAAGAAAGAGAAAGGCTATGTTTCATTAGACGTGATTTAAACAGAGATATTGTAGTAACATCTCTGATAGTGTATGGGAGATAATTCCACAGTCAAGCCGCTTGGACACTATATGAGTTAGAAAAGAAAGGGGAATTGTGGATCGGTATTGAGAATAATTCAAAGTTAGGTGTTGATGGAAGTTATACGTTTAGCTCAAAAATATGTATTTTAAAATATAATGTAGTTCTCGGCATTCCTAGATTCATTTGCATCGTAATTCTTTTAGCCTTTCTATAGCGGTCCATTCGCTCTTTCTTATTTTTGTCGGCAATGCTTATCTCAGCATTATAATACTTAATGTACAGATCTTGACATTTGAGCACCTATCGCACGTAGTTTTACCACACATTCACCTGAGAGTTCGCATTTCGACAGCATTCAGTCTTTTTATCATAGTTTTTCAAATTACATACTCCGCTCTCGTACGTAAGACTCGGCATCAGGACTACATCGTGAACTACTAACATTGTTAGGTGTACCATGATTTATGATATGAAAGCGTTATTTTAAAGTTTGGGTGTTGCGAACTTCGGGTCCAATGATCGACGAATCGAAACCTTTCTCCACAGTTTTATTTAAAAATTAATAGATGTCGCTTCTAAGTTTTTTCTCCCATCTTCATCATTCCCACGTCCACTCCTAAGTGGAGCACGTGGACATTATCAGACGCCTCCAGGAGACCCTATCGCCTGCCAGCACTCTTGCCTTCTTCTACGTCAATCCCACGTCCTTTAATTCTACCGAATAAAGCCGAAAGATCGTCATCGACGGCCTTCCATAACGGCGGAAGCCCGCAGATGTAAAAAAGAGAGACTTCGGGTTAGTCTTCCACTGGGGCATGCGCAGCACGCGTCCAAGCCAGGTTACCACCGCATCCTCAATACGCTCATTATAGGAGTCTGTTGCGTCCGTTCTCGGACTTCAATGTTAGTCAAGTCGAAAAACCGTAAGCCTAATATTCTCCTCAAGGAGTTACTTTCAAAATTCAGAAGTTTGTGGTTTTGAGCTTTGGTAAGGTGCCAAGATTCGCACCCATAAAGGAGGAATGGCATTATACAACAGTTGAAGTTGAAGAATTAAAGGTTTTTAGAAGATTACAAATATTTCTGTTCACTTGCAAAACCTTTATTTTGAAAAATTAATATCCGATCATTTTAATTACACAATCCGAACCTAACCCTATTATGCATTAATTGAAATGTGACCACGTAAAGGCGTTTATACTATACAAACTAAAAAAATGTCTACAAATAACAACAGGGATGGAGAATACATTTAATAAGGTAATATGGAAGTCTAGGCATTTTCAGGGCTTATGACCTGTCACTCACCGAGGGGGTGAAATCCAGTCTTTTGTCTACGAACATGTGGACAAACTCAAATATTGTAACAAAAAAATGTTATTTAAACGTTAAACTATATAAATAGCAACGATGTACCATTGACAATCTTCTCTTTTGCGCAAAAAGAACTGTTTCATTTCAAAGAAAAACAATCAAATTGACTTAACAGAGCTTTGCCTATAAGTTTTTTATTGAATAATTGAAAAAAAAAAAAAATCACGTATATCCTTCTCCGTAAGCACAATTCAATTAATAATACAGTGAAACAAAACATTAATATATCTAGAGATTAAATCATTTATTAGACTTTGAATTAAGTTGATTGTAAATTTACTAAGTAAAACTTTAAACGCATGTATGTAGATTTTTAGAAAGTAAAACTAAACAAAAGGTACTGAGATTGTTTCATTTATTGCTTTAAAGTTTAGATAATTATATATGAAGAGCTAAATAGCCTATTAAAACTAAAGTTAGGTAATAAACTGATCAGCGTATTACTACGATAACACAGAATACATAATATTTGCAGGTGAGTGGCGACCCCAGATAATCAATCAGCAGTAAATTCAGCTTCCATCAGATGTAAAAGTGAGTTTGACCAGCGACCACCCTTTGTACGGCAAGAAGTAAATGGATATAATGTAATATCAGGCGTTAATATAACTCTATAAATTGAAATAAATGAAGGAAATACTTGATGGAATGATGTTATTTTTACTGAAAGTTCTCGAGTTCAAAGTTTTAAATAAAAGTGAAAATAAACTTTTAAAAAACGTATTAGCGATGGAACGGATAGTGGTTTGGACGATTCCTGTAATCGTATACTGAATATTCGACCCCTGAGCCGCAAAGCCGGATACAGAATTTCTCTTATAGTTAAAAATAAAACTTTTAATAGGCTTGTAAACTCATTTGTAAATTATGAGAGGAAACGAAAGCGAAATATGGTTTTGATTGCGTTAGAATGAGATGGATATATGGCGAAAGAACGAACTTACGAAACGAAATTGTGACAGAATAAGCCTGTTAAACATTGACGAACATTTTTACGCAAAAAAACTCCAATCGAAAAAATAATGTGGGTTATTCTCTTTTTCCCAAACACGGTCAATATCAATAAATCACTTAAGTGGCGATATCAATATATCGATTTTATGAAATTTTCGCAGTTAAATAAATATTTGGTATCCACCGGATATTGAGCTACTACCCGGTATCCGGCCGGATACCGGATAGTCACTGGATATCCGTTTCATTTCTAAAACATATTCGACTAATGTCTTTCGGGAGTAGCAGCTATGTAGAGCTACTTTTGAATAATTTTTCCGAAACATCTGTGTTTTTCAGTAATGATGCTTCGATATTGGCTTTCAATACAACAGTTGTTGGTTTGTTTCTGTAAACCTGAAACTTAAGTAGCCCCCTTTTTTTTCCATACATATATTTACATAGAATTTTAATTACGAAAATACACTTAAAAAAAAATACATCTTAAAATTAGGCTATAACATAAATTGGAAAAAATGCCCACAAAGACTTCAGCATCTGAGCGTGGGCCATTCCTTTTTAATTATTAATAAGTTTATATCATATAAATATCGTATGATATGACTATGAAAAGAAAAGAAAAGAAAAGATAAAGAAAATTAACATATGCTGATATGATGAAAACAGGATTTATTCCCAGTGTGCATTTTTTTTTTTTTTTAAACGGTGTCTTTCTGTTCCTTCCATGCTAATCCAAGACCTCAAACCTACTTTAAACTGAACCAGTGATTTAATGATTTGTAATTCCTTGGTTAGAAGATTGAAGGATCTTGGACCAACATGTAAGGAGTGCCTCTCTGCGAACTTATTTCTAAGTTCATATAATCCAATGGCAGTACATTCATAGTTTAACAAAAAGCCATGTACGTTTGGAGAACTGGATACTCATATTGAAGGGTAAATTTCCATAATTTGCAAGCGTTATTCGAGTAAAAGGTGTTTCACTGTTAATTTGAGTATTGTTCATCATCATCTTACCCCTATTCGCCCCCGATGGTGTATACACAGGCACTACATTATAACACCAGATGCAACATATCTTTGGAGAACATATTCTGACATACTCGGACTTTAAGGTGTGCAAAGGGTCTGACTGAATTAAATAATTATAAGTAGATGAATATTTTATTTTCACGTAGGTTAACTTTCGTATTTCAATATTTCATTATTTGGAAACATTCATTGATTCAATTTATTAACATATCTGCATCTCCGCATGTGTTTCGGAAAACCTGAAATTTCGGGTTTATCTCACTGTTGCTTTAGGCTAGCGATATTTCAAGCATGTGTATATGAAGGCAAGGTGATAAGTCTTAAGCTTCAGGAACCAGTAAAAGGACAGAGAAACATCGCATTGAGGGGAGCCTAAAGCCCACCATTAACTCGCAGCTTTTATAGAGTCCTTGGGACTCTCTGTCAGCTGCGCATAGAGAAAAGTTAGCAAAAATATTCCCAAGGAATACAAACTCTATGCAGATCATTGGGGGGGAGGAGGATGTATGGACAGAGGCAAACACGTCGTTTTTAATTGCAGTTGTAAACAACCTTTATAACGAATATTACACGTCAAACATGCCAGGAATTGAACCCGGGACCTCTAAAACAGTAGGCGAATACACCAACCACTACACTACGCGGTCGACTTATTCCCACTTGATTACCTTTTTTAAGGATTTAACCTAAGCAGCTATCGTGTTGAACACACTTGTCCGGGGATCTGGATTTATTTCACACACAAAACTATATTCTTCATCCACCTGGATACAGACTTAAGAGTATTGTTACAGCCCACAAGAGTAAAAAAGAATCTTCATTATTAGTTGTACATGTACAAGGCTTATATTAACTGCGAAAGGTATGTTCCTTCTAATTATTCTAACTATAGTGTGAGGATCTAGTGGGATAATCGGCTCTGACCTTGTGAAGGAACTTCTCCGCATTTGCTTTAAGAAAAGGAAACCAGAGAAAATTCATTTAGGAGAAGCCGGACTATTGCAGACATCAACAAACCTTTCGTTCCACTTTGAGAGTGTTCGGCATTCAGTGTCCTATTTTTATTTATTTCAACAATTACCTTTATTAATTTTACTGCGTATTATCACGTAATAAATCCTTGTTAATAATTACTGTTACGATATCTTCTAGGTCGTCATCCAGACTTCTACATAGCGCCTCTAGCAGCATTTGCTCTAAACTCAAATTAGGACAATGCATCAACAAATTGGGGAAATCCTAGAGTGTCTCATCATCACATGGACACATAGAATTAAGAATAGTCCAGAAGGAGCGTAGAATCATATTTGAATACATCGGACTGTGTCCAATAATTCCCCCGCTATGCCTCGATGTCGCCGCGTAATGTTGCACGATGGGAAAAAATATAATTAAAACACGAATGTAAGGTAAAAAAAGCAATCTGTTAATTTCTCTAAAATGTTATTGTGCACGCGGAAATATTGATTGACACAACAGAGTAGATAAGTAAAGGGTCATTTAATAAGAGTAATTGAATTAATGAACTTAAAACTTAAAATATAAAACAAATTTTATTTTACATAAAACGGATATTTTTATATCATGTTAAATAATATTTATGTTTTAAAGATAACATCGATCAAATGTCCACGATGGAGTTGTTTAATCCGAGATCCAATTTTCATTAGTTTTCTCATTAGATGAGCAAAGTAGGGTAAAAAATTTACTACCCTGGCAACACTAACGAAATGTTTATTTTCTTTCTTCGACAATCTGACAGATGGAAAAATAATTAAATTTTTAAGTAATGCATTTGTTACATACACATTCATTTGCTAATTACACATGAAATGTGATTGCATCTTGTTTCTTTAAGATCCTAGCAGTATTTCTACACTTCAAAAGGACACAACACGGCATAGCTGAATTCAAATCAGGAGTTGCATACTTAGCAACGTCTAAAAAGAAACTAATGGGTCGAAATGTAAACCTACTCATTTATGAGTGCGTATGTGGTTTCTGGACTATTCTTAATTATATGCATGGACACTATTATCACAGTCAACTAGTAACAAGAAACAGTATTACAAATCGAAAGTTCTACCACGACAAACAAACACCCGGTATAACATAGCCTGAGTCTATATGATCCGTATTTCACTCAGAGCAACTATATGAGTATTGTTGCATCAAAGAAAATATCATACCTTCTCATACATTAACTGAGCATCATCAACACTCTGATGTTTCTTCAACATAAATAATGACATCGAATCATTCTCCGCTATGAATACTAAATTCTTGCTTGTATTGCCGATATTACATGTACCCGGGTGCACGCGAACCGAGACTGCGCAGACAAGAAGCAGGAAGTAAAAGTAAAAGATGGCTCTCATCTCTCATACTGGAATTGTATTACACACGAATCGCGAATTTATGTCAACCTTTCTTCTATTCCGGTATCACTACGGCTAAATCCTAAGAAAATTCCTAATGAATCACAAGTTAAAATGAAAGTAACAAACGCCACGATTGAAAGTGAGAACTTTGTATGCATGTAAAAATATGAAATAAATTTTTATATTACTTTTAAAATGGCTAAATTTAACTGATATCAATAAATTTGTTCAATTTTCAATTAAATTTTAAAACCAAAACGTAAATTATTAAAGGATACTAGCCAAAAAAGTCCATTTGTTTATTTTTTTACTTCGTATTTTGAATATGTTTGTTTTGCCTTTTTTTTATTGTGTCTTTTACTATGTTTTGTGTTTTTACTACGTTTATTACTGTTTTTTTAAATATGTTTTTTGCTATACATATATGTATGTCGGCCTCGTGGTGAAGTGGCCAGCGCATTTGCCTACCATGCAAGAGGTCTCGGGTTCGACTCCCGACAAGTACACATGAAATTGGCGGCCTTCGTGGTGTAGTGGGCAAGACGCTTGACTCACGCACGGAAGGTTTCGGGTTCGATTCTCGGTGAGAACACAAAAATTAAAATGATTTTTTTCTCAAGCCTGGGTGTTCTGCGATGTAATTCACCACTGTGATTGGGCGTCCTGGCCTGTTGTGGTGAAAAAATAAATTAAAAAAAATAATTATTTAAAAAGGTGTTTTTACACTGGAATATTTCATAGTCCCTGGACTGACACCTGAAACGTAAGACTGATCATTTTACTTTCATGTTACAAAAATGGTCAAGATACGCTGCGATTGGTATCAATCTTACGTTTCAGGTGCCAGTCCAGGAACTTTGAAATATTAATAGAGCCCGAGACCTCTTGCATGGTAAGAAAATGCGCTGACCACTACACCATGAGGCTGACAAAATTTAATTTGACATATTTATTAACAGATGGAATTTTCCGTTCATTGGTTATTTTTGTAATGTCAGTAGTACCTACCCCCAAGAGTATGTTGAACCAATATATATAGTAAGTATGATTGTTTGTATATTAAAATTGTAGTGACAATATAAAGCATACCTTTCTTTTTTAATTTACATTAAATTAATGATTCGACGGAATCAAACGATCATTTAAAAATATAAATAACTAGAGTAAGCATGAACGTTCAAAATATGGTCCCTCAACCTACGGCCAATTGGCATATGTTTGATAGAAAGGACTTGACTCTATTGCAAGTATTCCCCAGTTACTTTTATCCTCGCAACTACTAAAATGCCTATATATACGCCAATATACTGCACAAATCGATCTGGAAAAGCGATGGTATAATCTTTCACAAGTTAATCAATACTCGTGTATAATAGATATTTTAATGTCAAAAAACGTCTCATTAATATGTTGCCAATTCGTGAGTTTTCTCCTGTCTCTGTACTGCTAAGTTATTCGGGCGTATAGTAGAAACGACAAACAAAGGTGACGCAAATGCGGAAGGGAGCGACATACTGAATAGAACTTACAGTAGACCGATGTAAACAGTTCGTGCTTTTTACTGTACTACGTGTTTTGCTTGCCAAAGTCGACGTGATATAACGTGACGGCACTTGCTCCTTCCGCTGGTCATTCCCTTTCCTTTGGGGACGACTTTTTAGCTCGGATTTGTGTGGAATATCATCTCTATATACTATATATCAATGAATAATAAAAACTTTTCAAAAAAATGCAAGACAATAATTTCACCTGAATAAATCTGTAACAAATAAACTGTTTTAGTAACAAGTTTTAACAAAATATTAATTCACATTAAACATTAATATTCATAGAATCACTTTGTAAAGCGCCCTTTTCGTATTGATTTTCGAAAATCGCGTTTTACAAATTATTCATTTTAATTATAATCAGTATATAGTAGTATACGAGATAAAATATAAACCAAATTTTATGTCGGGTATAATTTGTTCTACATTCCAGCAACCATCTGCGTTTAGTTTCATTTTCATCGTCGTTAAACGATTATATCCAGTGAACGAGGAAAGCATTTAAACAGTGATATAAATCCCCGTAACAACTACAACGAATGATAATAACTGTTACTTCCTAATACATATCTTGATTACTCGAGCCACGACACCAAGGCTAAAATATCACTATGGCTTTTGTGCGATAGTAAGCCACTACGCGCACGAACTAGCTTCAATCCTTACGAAACCAAAAGTGATCCAAAACCAACAAGAAACAATACGTAACAATACATCACAGTTCAGAAGCGCCGAAACTCGTGATCTTTGGCGGACCTCTGCTGTGATCTTTCTCTGACTCGGCACTTTACTTGTTCCCACTCCCCATCATGTGAACATACCACTCTCCGTATACATCCACAATATCCCGGATAACTGAGATCATGTTATTAGGCGTGAAACCGACACAACAAGGAGGTGATAGAGCTGTGTGGACTAAATCTACGAGATAACACAGGCTTTACCTCGGAATGTGAAAACTACCATGACATTGAGAATTTATTTATTTAATTTGACTTCTCTTGACTATGGGAAGTTTTTTCAAACTCACGAGTCATAAAATAAAGAGAATTATCGACTAAAACACAATTATTTATGAATATTTCCGAAACTAAAATGTTTTTTATTTTTCGTGTGCATACGATTATGCGCTGTGTTTCATGTATATTCACCTGATTCCTGATAGATGTTGTTATGACTGTTCATAAATCAAATAACATTTTCAGCAATAATGATAAGACCGAAGGTTATTCGTCGGTTAAGGTGTTTCGCCAAAGATGACATCAATATGATTACAGGAACACGAATACTCAAAGGTTACTAGACTTAAATTATGATAACTTTCACACGAAGATGTTGCGGTAGTATGGGGTTTATAAATCTTACTTAAATACGTAGGTTGCAAACATTTCCTTTAAAGGAAAGATACCCTCTATCTATAGTGTATCTCGAAAATTTACGAAAGAATAATCGTAAACGAACATGAAAACGGGAATCCCGTAATGCCGCATCGAGGCAAGAACTGAAAAGCGATCAACATCATTTAAACGCGATATCGTTTTTCAAAATCTTAGCTGTTCTCACATGCTCTCGGTTCATTGAATATATATTTTCGAGGATAAGCCATTGCATTTTGTGTAGATATCTGATAATTTGACTACATGCAATTCTATAAATCCGCACGCAATCGAAACATTGCTCAGCTTAAGTTCTCGGCTATGTAGGAAGCTGCGCGGAACCCAGGAAACGAAAGGACAATAATACATCTCGCGTTACCTTCCCAATCACACATCTTCATCTTGCGCACTTTCACACTATACGGCATACATACGAGTACACTCTCCGAGCACTGCTTTCGCCGCGGTACCGAACAAGCTACGCTTTGCCCAGCTGTGCAATTAATTATATTAGATAACTTAGCGTAACCTAAACACCTAAAAAGCCAAAATTTAAACGAAAAAATGTAATAAAAAACAAATTGTGGATGTGAACCAATTGCATGTAATATAATTTGACCGAAGTAAAGCGAAATACTGATTAATACGAGAGATAAAATGAAAATTAACATTACAAACGACTGTTTGCAAAATACAGTTCCTATTGCTCGTATCGAGTGTCGAGCAAGGAGTTAGTATGAAATCCGGCTGCCAATACAGTCAGAAACGATGAATGGAACCATAAATAAAACAATTATTGACACTAAATATCTCATTCAATGACTTTTCCCCGCAATGTTGCTCAACCAAATCGACTGAACTGCCAACGCACACAATGGATGAAAGAACCAGTTAGAAGCTAATAATAATATCTACGATAAATAAAAACTGCTAACGACACGACATAACCACCGCCACCTGCCCCTTTGTTGCTGAATAACCGTTTTAATTACTCTAAAATTAACTTGCGACATATTGGACGAAAATTATACCAACTTGACATGATATTAGTGTTTTTTGTAGGTATTTCTTAATAAAACTCCATAAGTAATTAAAGATTCTGATAAAAATAACAATAAATTTCTTGGTTAAGTATTACATTTTATAATTTGACCAACGAGCGCTTCCGCTTAAGTTTAGCTTTTATCAGTCCCGAAAACGCCCACATAGGCAAAAGCACTCGTTGGTCAAATTAAACGGAGTAAACATTAACCAAGAAATTTATTGATATTTTAATCAAAAATATTAACAAATACATTAAATATAAAAAAAACTATTCTAACGCCTCTTTATCGGGCAACTAAAATATTTGTGTACCGAATTCTTTCTAGCATCATAAAATTAGTCTATTATTTGATGAATGGAATCAGCCTGTTTTTAACTATAGTTCTTTTAAAACCCAAAGTCAAACTGGGACTATTTTTTTAAATCTTCGAAAAAACATAATATCTGATAAGGCGAATAATATAATAGGCGTACTTATACTACAAAGAATGGAGTTGGAACTTGTGTCCCAATAAATGTTAAATAATAACGTATTAAAAATAAATAAAAAAAAATTATAAGGGAGAACTCCTAAATATATTATCTCAGCGGGTATGTAAATTAAAAGTATAATTATTAAGACGAAGTTTTACCCTTGAATTAAATACGGAAGATAAAACCAGAATGACGTATTAATTTGCCATTTCAAACAATTGAATATTATTTATTTTAGCATCAACCTTGTGTATTGAATGTTCGCATGCACACAATCATTAGATTTGTTTTGTTTTACTTTTGTTTGAATGTCCAGCTAATTTCTTCATTGTTTTTACCCACTCAGGTATAATTTAATGGACATGATGCTTCATAAAACTATGGGTTTAAATCATGTTCTAAAAATGAGCGTTGTCGCGTCATACTGCATCTACATTGTTGTGCAAAACGAGTTTGAGAATAAAAAAGACTAACTGTCTATGCCCGTTTACTGTGAATTCAAAGCTGTATGTCGCGTCCTTTTACGCTGATTTACATTTACTGACCGCTGCGCGTTTAACACTACTTTCCACCTAATAAGAGATAAGTTCCAAAGCCTCAGTTGAGTGGAACACAAGACGGGTGCTTAGTGCCGCATCTAGTGCCTACAATATATGTAAGTTAATAATACGTTTGTAGCCGGAACATACTATGCTGGAACATAGGATTAGTGTCAAAAAATAAAATAACTCCAAAGAAAAGTATGGATCATCAAAAAAAAAATAGAATAAAGAAACATCTTTCTCAAATAAAAGACATAACCCCAAGAATACAACAAATACAATCACTAGATCCTCAACACAAAGACAACCTTAACAAATACAAACCAATACCACTTTCGGGCAAAGGGATTTTGAGTATCGTGCAATTAAAATCATTAACCTACTTTCATTGTCTATTAAAAAAATTTAAAATGAGAAAATGTTCAAAAGGGCTATTAAAATGGATGGTTGATCTGGGTTGAAGTAAAATGGATTGTGTCATTCGCCCAAATCAATATTGAATTATCTGCTCCACAAATGTTATGTTTTTGTTCTTTTATTGAACGTTTTATAATATTCATAATACCTTTACAATACAATAAAATATCATTTTGTGATGAAATTAATCGACAATAGCATGCCTAATAAAATGAAAAATACGAGAAAAAAAATTAGGAAACATAATGCGTCTGAATCTAATAACTTGTAGTACAGTAACTGTTTTTTTTGTTCATATTGATTAAAGTGTAAGTTATAAATACATATATACCAAAATTACATATATACCAATGTTTTTACCGCCCCGCCGCGCCGCTTAGAAAATAAATGTGTATTTAAATGATTCTGACATGCGAGTTGATGTGAATTACGCATAGTTAGTTACTGAAAGCAAAGCGTAATGAGAGCGATATGATATTGGGTTTGCGAATCACTGTGATACAAACAATAGCGCCATCAAACACATCACGTACGTGGGTGCATAACGAAAGTGACAGATAAAAGGGACCGTAATGTACGCACATTCAGAGTTCGTTCGTTTTCCGTACCATTCTACTCCCACGGGGTTCGGTGGCGTGGCGAATGGCGGGTGGCAGTCGAGGATGCAGAAATTTATTTTTGAAACTTCAACTAAATCGCTGACAGAACAAGAAACGATTTCCTTGGTGTAGTGTCTAACGCTCATCTAACACGGGAGTTCCGAGTTTGACTCACGGTGAGATTACAATAATTACGTGATTCGTCTCAAACCTTGGTATTTTAATTTTCAACAAAAAACTGTGTAGCAAAGACAAACAAAAGCAATAATCTAATGATATTCAATAAAATTCATAACCACGATAAACATATACGACTTCGAGTTTAACCATGCCACAATCCATCTTTATGCCACACTGTTTTAGTGGCGAAGAGATCTACGAAAAGCCGGAAGATATATCCCACAGAATTCCAAGTTGTGTGACGAATTGACTAATCTACACATTTTGGACATTGGGGCATAAAAACAAAAGTTGCTCTTAGAAGAAGAACTTCTATAAAAATATAAGTAATTGCCTAATAACAATGCATTTCTATTAATATATGTTTATTTTTTTATTATTCAATATGTTTTAAAAACAGATACAATTTTTAGAATAAATATTACATATTAGGCGAAAAATACAAAAGAAAAAAAAACTAAACGAAATACTAAAAAAAAGACCTCTTTTGCTTGATTGAGGGATTATATTTCAATACACAAATTAAATCAAACCTTGGTGTAATCTTATTTCATCAGACCAATCGACCTGTTATGTTTGCTTCTTTTGAGATGTGAAACAAAAATTCAAATTTAAAATTCAATTTGCCTATGTGGGGGTTTTTGTGATATATTATGTTACAAAAAATGTAACAAATAATAACAAAAAATGTAAATAAATAATAATAATAATAATAATTAAGAGTTAGGAAGTTTTATGGGAGGATTTTTTGTAGATAATGGAGTAAAAAAAGTATATATACACATAAAAAATATTTTTATGCCATTCAAGATTATGTTTTTGAAACATCTTCAAGAAAAGCTTTCGACTAATTATGAATTAAAATAATTCATTCTGTTTTTAAAATCTTTAGTCGTTAACGCGTGAACAAACACGATATCCTCAAGTTTCATAAAATGAACACAATTTTCGTCTAAAAAAAATCCAGTTGACGTGATTGAAGCCTGAATAAGCCTTCTGCGAGGATTGTGGCGAAGTGAACATTTAAAGATAAATAGGATATTCAGAATCGTTCGAGATTTTCATAGTTTTCACCGATACAAGATAAATTGATGATGATTTGATCCTAATATAACGAAATTTTAACTATATTGAAGAGATTACGCGCTTTTTACGTTACCCTGATAATGCGTCGCAACAAATCCTCCCCAAACCTTCATAACAAATTACGCGAGGGAACATTGCGCAGTAAATAAATGTGACAAGCGGGAATTCGCAAACCGCCGAGGTATGAGAAATATTGCACCAAACGGAGCAAGCGCAAAGGGCTCACAGAGTGAAAATGGACTGACTACATATTCATATACAGTTAATTATCGACCCCGCCGGTGGTCCGCAATATTATGCGAAACAGACACTTGGCCTTACAAAACGTATGATAATTATAATAACAGTCGAGATAACATTAGCATTAATACATTTTATCTGAAGCCAAGTTCAAAGATTTCTTGTGCTGCGTAACTTTACGATACCATAACGTCAATGACATCGGTGCGCGTTTTTCTTCGAGAATTACTTGCTAGCAATAAGTTTTCACGGCGCATTAGTAAAAAAAAAAAACATTACCGAAGTCAAATGACTAATAAAATTACATACATTACATAGAGAAAATACAGCCAGTTCGAGTATGGCACTGCATTAGTAAACCAAGCGCAGTGCATTTCTATCATATGTTACATGAAGGTAGTCAGTCCTAGACTTCAGGTGCCAGTCCAAGAAGAGTTAAATACCAAGTTTAAAAAATCAATATTTAACTTTCGCTCCGCCAAGCGTCGAACCTAGAACCTCAATAATGGTAGGCGAAAACGCCAAGCACTACACAACGAAGCGGGCTTATTTCCACTAGATTTTCTTATTCCGGATTTTCGCCGTCGCATCGAGTCGAAAACACGTCCTCGTACTCGTCCAGAGTTATGGTTCTATTTCACATCCAGAAATGCATTTTTCGTCCGCCTGGACATGGACAATATGCTTCAGTTCTATGATATCCCCTAGATAAAATTTACATAAACTATGAATGGATCCAGAAAAAAATCATAAACAGAAATACAAACAAGATTGTACACTGCATTACTGTACTGTTAATATGTATTTCATTTCTATATAATTATTCTTTATTTTTTAATACTCTGTTTTACCTCTTATGTATACTGTAAAAAACAAAAAAATTAAATTTAAAAAAATCATTATATCCTCTGGAGTACAAAAGAGTGATTGCTAATTTAAAGAAATGTAAAAAATTGATAATAATACAATAGATCGCCACGTTTAAATAAGTGAATTAAAATGTTTAAATTTATTTCAACAGAGAGGGAAAAAGTTTTCGAGAAGGGAATATGGAAGTCTAGGCATTTACAGGGCTTATGACCTGTCATTGGCACCTGTCTGCAAGCATTTGGACATAATCAAACATTGTTGAATTAAAATGTCTTTAACAGACTACGAAAAGGCTTCAAACTATATTCTACCTGCCGACACCCAGAACAAATTCCGTGAAAAACTATTTTTTCTCTGATGCCCTTAATTAACGGGAATGATTACTGAATAATAACTGAGTGTATCATAATTCAATATTGTTACGACTGCCCGTGTTGCTCTATTTCTTTAAACGCTGTAATTTATTAGATGTGTATCGTTTAACGTTGTTTTCACAACTACTTACTGAGACTTTCGTATAATATATGCTTTATTTATATTAGAATTTTTGTGTCATAAATAATTATACATGTGGAAAGTGTTCATAGATTTATTTTACATCTACTTCTGTACATGGATTTTAAGTGCTTTATGTGTGTCAAATCAATATGATTATTTATGGGCCCATCCTGCGTTTCAGTAAAACACGAATAATATTCAATCCCAGTAATCTAATCTCCATAAGTTTAAACTGGAATAAAGGATGGTCAAATAAACGCATGATTTGTTGCCGTGTAGTTAATTGCATTGTTATCAAAAATCAGTCAGAAATAGGTCCGAAGTATTTTTGTTGATATGTACATTAAATTCCATATCACCTTGATAAGACTATCTTGATAGGAATATAATTCTATTTTTGCACGCATCAAGGTTAGAAAGTATCTGGTATTTCGTGGACGGGTTTTAGCAAAAATAAGAGTCATTAGTGTCACCGCTCTGCGTAAAAAGTGTTTCCTGTTCTGAGTCAAATTGGCAATTTGCGTTGATAATTGTGCAACTGTAACTGGGAGCGTTTTATTTTCCTTGCTAGTTACGGAAACCACAAACTGATTAGAGCTAAGTGTGCCGTTATTCCTGAAATTAAACGACACTGAAGCACGCGGGTTTGAGGACTAGGCTACCATTTAAATTGCAGAAACAACAAAGGGGCTAGAAAAAATAAACGAGCAAAATACAAATCCCTCCTGACTTAGATACACACTGGGGAAGAAGTTATGCGTCTTAGATATTAAACACGATGTACTAGTCCAAGAACTGTAAAATTAATAATCTAGCGTTAAAACATTGTTTATATAAAAAAAAAATCATATCTAGATTTAAACACGAGATCACGTTATAATTATTTTACAAAAAATTTATATTAAAAAATATATATATAAGATAAATACTTTTTTTCTATTCGGTATTGATTTTGAGACAGAATTTTCTGACCAAATATTTGATAGAATATAAAGACAAATTTTACTCATAATAGAGACATTTCAAACAATTTATTTTTATACAGTATTGAAAAAACTGTTCCACGTGTTGAAAGTGTAGTAATTAGCAATATTACAGCATGCCATCAGCGCCGAACCGCAAACTTATCATTAAAAGTGACATAGAACCGAGTTATGCCGTCCAGAACATGGGTTCAGTCTAATGCTAAGTCGCTAATGCGTGTCATTGCAAATGCAAATATGACATTAATGAATACCTTAATAATGCAGCGGTAAAATATTTAATGTCGGTGTTAGTTCCTTGAGCTTTGCAGAAGGCGTATCGTGTTATTTCTACAGTAACTCGGCAGTCGTGATTGCTTAATACTGTATTATCCTACTATTTGCATTCAACCCTTTGAACAGTCTTATTACAAAGCGGTGAAAGCAAGAAATATTTTTAATACCCATTCAAACAAAAAATGAAGAGTATTATACAAAAAAAACATGGTTAAATTTATGCGGGAAAGGCGCCCCAAGTTCTTTGAATGATATTTCCTTTGCAGATTTGTAACATTAATTTGAAATAAGTATTTTTTGTAAATTATATTTAGCAACACAGTTTTGCTTTAAAAAAATAGTAACACTAAATCCTAAAAGCGATAAATCGCGACACGCTTGTAGAGCTGCCCATACGAACAAAAACCATTCTAGAACTATCAATCACGAAGTTAGCTACAATTACCTGTAAAACAACAGGACGTAGCAACTCAGGTTACGAATTGCAAGCACAGCTACGAACCGTCCGTTACACATCAGTTGTTAAACGAAAAACTAAACTAAAAAATTGTAACGCAAAAGCGTTAGAATAAAAGTTCTATGCAAAAGAGTGAAAGGGCGTTTCTATAAGCGGGTCGCGAATTATTAATCTGAGACTATAACTTATTTAACTATTCATTTAATGACAACAAAATAACATATATTGCATATTATAGTAGAGTATCCCAACTCCGTGAGACCAAAAGACATGTGCTGTGTTTTGATACAACATAATGAAAAGTGGATTTTCTACATATTATAATAAAAATCTAAAAATAAATACCAAGTTCATTCGACGATCTGGACAATAAAATAGATAAATCTGTAAATGAGGAAGTTCAGTCGTTTTTTAATTTATTTATTTTTTTGTTAATAGACTAAACCATTTTTTTAAAAATATAATGTATCGTATAATCAGAGCTATGATTTTTTAAAGTTTTGTATTTTCAAATTACTCCGCGTGTAACGTCTCAAGTTCTCTTCTCCTTCTTCTTGATGAGTTCGGCTGATTCGTCAGTTGACTTACCGTAAACTGGAAATCAAAATCCGTAAACAGCTCCCTTATCATTATGATTCGGAATTACTAGCGGCGTCATGCAAAGTACTTTGTTTTTATTAAAATCATTTTTATTATTTTTTTCATACATTTTAAGAAACTTCGCAGTGCAATAAATATAATGCTCTAATTTTTACCGCGCGAAAGTATACATTTTTATATCCAATTTCCCGTAGGGCTGAACATCCTCATTGTCTCGCAGTAGTCTCCAGCAATGGTCTAATTCCCTAGACAAAATACAATGTAGAATATTTCTCCTGAAGATGGCACAATTAGTTTTGGAGAACATGATACGTTCATCCTGGAAATTAAACACTCTTGAGGACATAAGACATAAAAATATGTGTGCCAAAATCGTAAATGATTCATCAGATTTTTAAATACAGGTTTGCAGTATATAATGCAGTTTTTAATATTATGGCTTACTGAAAAAGGATATAAGTACTCACAACTTTATTTTTAAAATACACTAGGGTACTACTTGCTTACCCGGCAAAATCCAAAATCTAAAAAAACTGAGTTATTAATTGAAACTTATTCAGAATACAATTTTTTACAACAATTATAACATTGTCAGTTAAAAATACGGCTTTATTTGTAAGAACTTGACTTTTAAATTATCGGGTGTGTTGCAAACATGGCAACCTCTACTTGAGTATTGCGAAATTGTAATGTATAAAATTAAATTTATTATTTCACTGCTGTTTCTTGACATAATCATGCTTATGTCATCACTGCTTACATATAAAATATTTACTGATTATTATAAAAAGTTGAAGTTTAAATAAAATTGAAGTTAAGTATTGTATCAGTTTTTTGTGATTTTCTCAAAATAAAGAAAGATAGATTTTGCCGGGTTTGCAAATAGCACCCTCACGTGTAAAACAAAAACGGCAAAATTGAGACATTACAATCAAGTTACGTACGTAACTAGTTATTTCGGCAAATACTGTACGAAATGCACATTTTTTATCAAATAAAATACGTGGTTAGAAGGCTATATTGATCAAATAAACAATCATTATAACTATCGAATTCTTGCGTTTTGTGATTTGTTGTATAAACATGTTTTTGTCTAGAAATAATTGGTTGTAAAATAATTCGCAGTTGTCCTTTTATGAATTTCGTTCGTGGGTAATAAATATAACATTGTTGAAACTTCGAACTTAAACTAAATTCAGCCAGTCCATCCCAAATTCAGTTTATAATATTAAAATAATAATTGGACAACACGATTAAAGGATGATTTATCGATTATGACCCAAACTCATAAACGGGCTCAATCAAATTAGATTAACTTGTTTTATTTTTAGTGGTTGAGTCATAAACATACTGTGTTCGGTATCGATTATAATAGGCAATATAATGCGATCCTCAAAACTATGAATACACATATGAAATGCATAAATGTTAGTACATAATGATGATACCAAGCTGACCTAGCATAGAATCTATCAAATAATACAAATGCTGGCTATCGTTGTGTTTTAAAAAAATATTATGACAAAAAAATAAGCGCTTGGTCCATAATATGTTAGACTGCACAAAATTATGTACAAGCCTATGTTGCAAGTAAACGTAAAGTTTTTGAATGATTTATATGAAAACTTTTGGTTACGCATATTTTATTATTTAATTTGTTTTTTACATTTATTCTTAAATTATTTAAACTTTCTTCTGCATATGTTGTACAATTTTAAGGTTTCATTTTTTTATAAATCTTGGGTAGACGGAAATTTATGTTTTTTTTTTTAAATACTAAGCCAAATATGCTAATATTATACATTTTTGTAAAAAGCAGATTTGCCGTTTATGTCAATAAAATAAATAAATAAGTAAAGTAGATAAAACAAATATTGGACTGTACCTGTATTCTAGTGTACATATTTATCACGTTTGAATTTTACTCACCTAAACCTGAATATCATAAGACATATTTTTTTTTTACGAAGTTCTCACATTCTTTTTGTGAAAACAACCAAGACGTGCATTTTCCAAAAATCTATAGTTTAAAAAAAAACAAAGCTTATTACTTAATGAAACTTTAAAAAACGAGGGTTGTGTTCTCAAAATGGGATGTTTTTTATTAATTTTCATTATTTGATAATGTTTTTTTTTCAATAAAAAGAGAAATACTACAGTTTTTATTATTTAGCAAAGTATTCTAATTTTAAGACCATTTCCTTAAAATCGTAAATAACTTGTGCTGGAAAAATGGAAATCAAGTTGTGGTGGAGTAGGATTTGAACCTCGGACCTTCGGCCCGTGAGTCCACAATACTACCACGGGACCACGACCCGGCTCGTTTTATAATATTTATTTCTTCTTAACGTTTATTTTATTAAAACTTAATTAAAAAATATATGCAATTAGGCAGGATTATTGTTAAAAGCAATATAATCTAGCCAATCGAAAATCAGACTGGTTGAAAAAAATTGACAAAATTTGATGTACAATTACGTCTATTATATATAAAACAAACTTTTGTCAAAATTTTATTCAGACAATAAATACACGTATTTATTATATTTAAGTGCATTTGAACGAAAAAAAATACCTAAAATATTCATACTCTTAAAACAGCGATAGTTATTTTTTTCGTTGTTCTGAATACACAGTACTTAAGTAACAAGAGCTCAATAGATAATAATTAATGAAAGAGATTATAATGTTAAAGTAACGTAGAAACCGCAATTCTGTGTTCTAAGTTCCTGGAACTTTATGAGCTCACTTCATCCTATACTATAAATGCGATGATCCATCATTTCTGTAGTTCAGTTCAGAAAGCCGACATTTTGAACGGAATGATTAAGCAAACGTGTCACGTTGTGTTCGTAGCCAGGCCGATACTATTACTGGTAATGCATTTCCTTGGCAAATATTTACTCAGCGTGAAACTGCATAGATTTTCATAACGGTGCAAATGTCAAAACCTTCACAACTGTTACATTTGACGTGGCAAAACAATACGAGCATGATTCTACCGGCAAATGGCGACCAGCAACCACGGACTTGTCCATAACTACTTGTAAACTTTGACAACGCGGAATTTCATTGCACGTTACTAAATAAATTACCCGAGATATTGACACAACAAATAATGGCAACAGAAATTAGTGAAATTGATACTAGTTCGATTTTCCGAGACATTAAAAAAAATTGGTCAAACCGTTTGAAAAATTCTTTCAATCAGCTTATCCGATCGGAACGCCTAAATATTTGTTTTAAAAATGTGAATTAAGAAGAAGAGCGGTTGGATGAATGGGTATTTAAATATAGTTTTTCTGGTACTGTCTCGCAGATGCCCGTCGGATTAATTATGCCTGGCTAAAACTGACATAACCGAGGTCTTACGTTCTCGTTTTCCCTACCCCAAAACTGCACAGATTTTTTGTATTTTTTTTTTGAGAAAAAGGATCGGAAGAAAATTTGTGTAGGCACATTTTTATATCATAAAAAAAAATATTATATTCGTATACCATAAGACCAAAGACGGTACATAAAACAGATTTTAGGAGCTTTTGGGGTTTTTTACAAAAACGATAGGGCACGCCAATGGTGACTGTCTATAGTCAGCAAAAAAACATCTTTATGGTGTCATAATCCAGTTAGAAAATACTGGCATACGTTGATATGAAGAAAAAAAGGAGTTTAAAAACAAGACGTATCGATGGCTCAGTTTCATAAAGGAATAACTAAAAAAAAAATATGTTTTTAGTTATATTATTTATTATATTCACTTTTTAAATCTACAAAGGTAAAGCTCGTAAAAACAATTGGTTTTCTGTTGTGAGACATATGTTTTTGTATTTTTTTAATGGAAATAACAATCTCTCAGCTCCATAACTAATTAAAACGTAGTGATAATTTGCATAACAACTTTTATCCTAAAACCAGTAACCATTGTGTTCATATTTTACAAAAATATGTACAAATATATTCTTCTTTTAAGGTGATATAAATCATTATTTGTTACAAATCAATTTAGATATGTCAAAACTTTGGTCAATCATTACTCAAAACCCGTAATTTCTAGTTATCTCCGTATGAAACTGAGCCATCGATGTGTTGTTTTACTTAAATTAAGAATAATTTTTAATCATCATTTATTTAATAATACTTTGATTGAATGAAACCCAGATATGGAGTTTTAAATACGAAACTAGTCATAATCAATATGCGAATAGAGATCATTGTTTACTTACCTAATTATTATCATACCCACTGTGACCAAATAAGATGAAACTTTTGATTATCTAAACTACGTCTTCAATTATAATAATGGAAAATACGTGAGTAGACACTAGATCGATGGCCGTGCATACCTGAAACAAAAAGATAATACACATATTAATTATGACAGAATTTATTATTTCACCAATCTAGAAGAGATCGATCCATATTTACTCCGCAGAACGATTTGACATTTAACGGAAACTTTTGTGGGAAGATTGTGGATAGCCTTATTTTGCACGACTGTGCATTGATGTCAAAATCATTCAAGATCTAGAAATTAAGAATTTATAACGTTTTTATAATAACTAATAAAATTAGCCAATTCTCGTGAACGTCGTTTTTTATAAAAGCAACAGGTTGGGTGTACCGTTTAATACATAAACAAATCAATGAAACTTCAATATTAATAACTGCCCAGAAAACGAAATCCAGCCTTATCTACAAACATTTGAACATACTCTGTTCGAGTCCCTGTTGTTTTTATAGTTTTGTTTATTTCAATCTTTTTAATTTTACACTCGCTATAACTATGTAGTTTATGGTTTATGATTACGATATTTGTGTATTTTTTATAATGTAAACCCCCACCAAGGCGTATAAATTAAATAAATAAATTCTCAGAATATTGTTGATCCAACTAACTCGTATAAAAACAAGTTTAAAGTTGAAAACTATTTTCAGGCGATGCGTAGTGAGTGATGCCAGCCAGATAAATCTTTCCCAAATCAATTAAGGTTTCAGTCCTTTTTATTTGTTGTTTATTTTATAATTTATAAATTATAGAGTGCAAAGCATAAAACAAATGAATTAAAATCCCAGGAGTTACTGTAACTCAATTCAGGACTTGAATAATATAAACATTTTAAAAAGCACATATTTAGAACAGCAAAGAAACAAAGCAAGTTTTACATCTTTATAACTAAATATATCACAACAGTTTGTAAACCAAAAAAGTTTTTTTACAAAATAAATAAATAAAAATGCTTTAAAAAATGGAGGAAGCGGAACTAGGGCAGATTTGGTAGTTAACATTACATGCTACGCAGACGATGCAACCATAGTGGCAAAAGTTTTTTTTTACTTCACAAAAGTCAATAAATGGAAGAGTTCAGGAAATGTGGATGTTTAAAAATCGTCAGAATAGTAAATGGCATACATTATGTAGATTGACCACTTAAACAAGCCAATGGACAGATCATAAGCCCTGTTAATGCCTGACTTTCATATTTCCTTTTCGAAAATGATTTCTCTCTCTGTTGTAACAAATATCAAAAAAAAAATACCAGTCTGCTAACTCGAGCTTACCAAAACGCTATATACACTCTTATGTGCTGTTTAATTTAAATCCAGAAAATTCACTCGTATACTCGAGCCGCCTATAGAGTGATAACAAAACATTGTTCGTGGGTGAGGGATTACAAAACAAATACGAAGAGAACGAACCTAATTATTTATTCAGAGAATTACACATTCTAGGTCACGCTAAAAAGTTTTTGATGCATTTTTTGATTCCATAAAGGGGTGTTTTACGTACAAAAAATGAAACTTGCGCACGTTTTATGGTAAAACAACTGTTTGCAGAAAAAGGCTCGGAATTCAGTGGCTATACGTATTTGGGTATCATTACAATTAAAGGGTTCGCTTACTTCCCATTCGCCTCTGAGAAGTCGTGTCCCGAGTACCTAGGCACTGTAGCGACTGTTAACTGGCACAGAATTTAATAAATGCCCAGGGATCGGCGAGTGACGCAACCTTTCGCTTTCAATATCGACATCCATTATGTGTTGGCATTGTTTATTTTTTTCCCGGCCTTTTTTTACACGCCGCCTATAAACCGACGGCACGCCGGGACCCAAATTGATAATACGATTCGAATGGCAGTTACGAAATTAAAAATCAAGTGTTTGTTTATCCGCCGGCTTAATTCAATATACGCCCCTTTCAACTTTGGCAATCCGTTTCGCAACACGTCTCGTGAATAGATAATTTTAACAAGTAGACATAAGAACGCAATTACAAGACCTTCGCCCGAGCTAACTTCGCCGAGGTTTTCAGGAGGAAAATTCTGGATCTGAATAAAACGACCGAACACAAAGCTAGAGAACGCGTCGAGTTCTTCAATTCTAACACCTTAGTGCTTAGGAAGTACAACACCTGACATTAAGTTCCATTGATTCAGCGTATATTTGATTGTGCTGGTGATCTACAAGGCATTGTACGCCTACGTAGAGTGGATCGAACACGGCGATGTGTTAAAATGATTTATGTGTCAATATTTTATATAAATGGAATACAACGAACACGTTAAACACGGCATCAATCATTTTTTAACAATGTCTGGATCGTTGACTCGGTAATTAAACGGTAATATCCTTATTTGTAGCATTGTGGTGTGACTTGGGAGGCACGAACGGATAATGTTATCATTCATGATGAATCGATCAAATGCTTAATAAATAATATCGAAACACGTCAAATTCAAAAGAAGAGATACATTTTAATATAGACATTAAAAATGTTTAAACAAATCGTTATAATAAAACGCTGGGAAACAAACTGAAGGGTACCTCTAGTTCGACGATTAAAAGTTACGCCAGGCAATATCATAAGGGAAAATAATATTTTGTGAGGAATTAGGGCAGATTCAGGGGTTATATTCATAATGTTACTAATATTTACGAGAGGAATCAGTATGTGGCTATATCTATTATCATTCGAGGACAGGGTCGATATAACTAGCAATGCGCGGAGACTAAGAATAAATAAAAAACCTCTGTCCTCGCTAATTCGCGATCCATATCGCTACACTGTGGATAATTCCGCACTCTATTGTTATGGATAACGCGGGTACCTACTTTACCGACATTGGGATACAAATAATGCTAATATGCAAATGGCGACGCAACATCTGTTACAAAATGCAGCGCAGTGGACAGAATCACGCGGGACTATCTCTTTGATTTAATCGAACGCAAGTATGTGCTGAATGCAAATTGCACTGGTCCTTGCAAATTGCGAACAATGCATTTGTTCTTTATTATTTTACAATTTTACATATAAATTTATTTTAAAGCGCTTTTTAGAAAAGAACCTAACCTGTCAATATGCGTTTTATGGGTTTACCCGTGAACAAAAAGCCTCCAAAGGCTTGTTAGTGGGTATTAGAGAAAGGATCGATAATGAAGTGATGATATGACCTAAACCGATTGAAAATAATTAAGCCCACTATGTTCGTTTTACAGTCAATAGTTTAATCATATAATGTATTATAGTTTAACAAAAAAAATAGATTTATTATAAATTTTTCTTTTAATCCATCTTTAATACAAGATAATGCCACAGTTGTGAAATTCTGATATGTTTAGGTTTTGGACAGGCAAAACTTTAATTGAGTGTTCGGCATCGTCTAGTCAACATTTTTACGTAAGTGACCAAAACAATATTCTGGGATCTGAAATTGAGAGGTGTCGAATTTTTGTTCAATTTAGAAAACTTATTATTTTTTTAATACGTTGTATGACATCGCAAATAAATCAATAAAAATGTTAATATTATTATTACGATTCAATATTTGCCTTATTATCTTATTTTAGTGAACCTATTTTTTCTATTATTTTGCATTCGACCAAATATAAACAATCTACGTTAAATAACACAGATTATTCAGGGGATGAATTTAATTTTGCAATTTAAATTAACACATCTACTGTACAATATTAGTAGGTAATGAATATAAAATTGTATCAACATTTTTATGCAATCAATATCGGCGCAGCTCGTTAGCTACAATAGATTGTCATTGATGTCCAGCGGCAGAATTGGGTAATTTCAACGTGACACAGAAACTAGAATCAAAAAGGTTCTATGTGAAAAAAATACACAGAAACTAGAATCAAAAAGGTTCTACGTAAAAAAAATACGTTTACACGTAAAACGCATAAGTTTATTTAATTTAAATTTTGATACAACTTTACTTTTTGGATTAAAAAAACTTGTAAGGAAAAATCATACATTATTGTTCATCTGCAATTGAATCATATTATATCCACTCCCAAAACAGAGCATTTAAAAATTATAATTAGAGAGTATTATTTTAACTGGCCCGAGTAGTGTCAATGCATTTCTACTTATTTATTATGTCATCATCATAATTTCCTTTACCGCACCTAATAGTGCATAGGGAACTGCATTGGCACAACAATCGCAGCGTAACTTAATATATTTTTTACATGAAGGTAAGATGATCAGTCGTACGCTTCAGGTACCAGTCCAGAGACTGTAAAATATTATTTACTTTTTATTTATTTAACATTTGGTATATAATGTTAATTGTACATTGGCGGGCTCATTTCCAAATGGTAATTTATTCCAACCAACCAATAAAATAAAAATTTCATTAATGTAATTCAAATTGCAAAACATATTCAATGGAAAATATTAACAAAAAAGCTAAAGATATTTTTTTTAAAATAAATAATTGTATTTGTACAAAAATTACCTTAAATCAATACTATTACTCAATTGGAAAAATAAAAAAAGAGGAAAGAGGAAAGAGGAAAAAAGAAGAGATTAAGGAAGAGAAAGGATACGTTCTGGTATGGAAACACCCTTTTAAATTAATATTTCATTTCAACCATGTTTAGAATCAAACCCGAGACCTCTTGCATGGTAGGCAAACGCGCTGACCATTACACCACGAGGCCGGCGTGTATTTTTATGTAATCGCCGTAAAAACTCCGAATAAAATAAATTTGAAATAAAATAAATAAAAATAATGTACCCTCAAATATTCTTCGGGCCTTTTTAGTCAACAACCAAGCTCCATTACAACCTCCAATGTCAGGGACGCGTCCGGTAGTTCCGATATGATTTGCCGAAAATAGTGAAAGGCGGTAACAGCGTGCAATATATTTATAAATTCGAAATTTTACATTACAATAAATTTGACTTTCTCACCAATCCCGTTCGTAAAAAGGAAAGACTTTGCTTAGAAAATATCGAATTATTATCACCCCGATTTTAGATATACCGATTTTAATGGGGCTTGGGAGGCATTGATCACATATGCTAATGAAAATTCCTAGTCATCTGATGATAATTCGATAGATATTTTTATCAGAGATAGATGTATGTATAATCGATTGTTATTTTCTTTCTTTGAAAAATACTATTATACATATATTTTAACTACCTAAGTAAACTGTATTATCGCTTCAAATATTTTGACATTTATATTTTTTATTTTATTTTATTTTATTTATTTTTGCACCACAATAGGCCAGGAGGCCCAATTACAGTGGTGAATTACATCACAGAACACCCAGGCTTGAGAAAATACACATTTTAATTTTCGTGTTCTCACCGGGAATCGAACCCGGAACCTGTCGTGTGTGGGTCAAGCGTCTTGACCACTACACCACGGAGGCCGCCTTTTAAACTCTCGAATTTCTATTATGAACTACGAACGTAATAATGTGACCATTCATACGTAGATAGAACGCAATATATCCAAGATTCCATTTACGACTGTTGGAAGTGTAAATTTGCCCGTAAGATACAAATATACATTATAATAAATGTACCGCGATGTGTCCCCGCGCAGACTATTGTATGGAAATTAAACTGGTTCGTTAGTGCCCTAAATAAATCAAATTAAAATTATGGCGGACAATTAAAGTAAAAACAAAAGGTGGCAATGTTAAACAACGCGGACACGACATGTTGATTTCGACAAATTGGTACCGCTTATTAAATAAATAAACAAATAATAATAATAAATACACAATCATTTTTCAAAATGAATCGTGTGGGCATGCTTAACATGCAAATATTTTGTGATTAATCAGTTTTTTTACAACAATTTGTAACATCAATAAAAACCAGCGTTAGATATTATCTCCGCAGGACAAATATGCAAAATGCAATTTATATGAAATATTAATCAATAAATTACAAAGTATATAATGAGATTTGTAATGGAATTAAGAAAGCTGATGTGTTGTGTGTAATGTATTAGTAATATTATTGGTACATTAGACAGATTTTAGTGGGTGTGAAGGCTTGATGTGTTACACCTTCACATCATATAATAATATTAGTTTTTTGTTTTGTTCCTAATAGACGTATCGATGGTATCTTGGACAAAAATCGATTAGATATTTCGAAATTAGTTGCAAATGAGTAGCGAGTGGATGGTTTTGTTCAAAGAAGAAAATTCATTGGTACAACACCCGAGAAATTAATGTTTTTATTATGTAAATGTAATACACGCGAGGTTAAACTAAATGCAAAGCTATTTTTCTTTTCTTTTCTTTTCAGACCATTATTATGTAATATGAATTTTAAGGAGATAAGTTTGTGCAGCAATACTGTTAGACATTTATTTATTGAGTTGGCGTTTATTTTGCAGACCTCCATATTATAATCATTTTATTTAAATCTAACACTGATTTGAGCGCTCCATTATTTTATTTTATTTTAAATCGGACCATTGTTTCGCCTTGATAGTGCATTTTGAAAAGAATATCGTTTGAATTATAAAGAATGTTTAAGACTATTACAAAATAGAAAAAAAGTTAATATTGACATTTATCATGATAGAGTAAGAGATTATAAAAAAAAGTGTGACTGTGTTTCTTAAATCAAATGTCTTATCTTAATTTTTTAAACGGAAAATTTATTTTGGATTATATATTTATTTTTACATAAACGGCATAAATTGCCTTTAACAAATATTAAAACACATATATAAAAAAAAAACATTTATATAGACATAACAAAAAATTGAATAACTATAACAATAGAAAGCCTACACATAAGCAACAAAAAATATTAACGAAATAAATACATAAAAATGAAATTAAAAAGAGGAAAAACATTTTTAAATTTAAAAAAAAGTTTAAGAATAATATTGCGAGAGAAAAATAGAAATCAAACTTGTTTTATAACTATCAAGTCCAGAACTAAATATATTAGCCTTGTCCTCATACTGATTACCACATCATATTATTTAATTACTTCTTTTATTTTGTAATGTTCTCTTTTCTTTTCTTATTTTAATTAAGTTTCATTAGTTTTTCAAAAACAAAACAATTAGTTTCTTATTTTAATCTCAATTTTATTTCTTCAACTCAATCTCTAGTCTTATCTTTCACTTAATATTTATTATTACTTAAATTGATTTAATTAAGCTACACACTTAATTTATATAATTTCTAAAAGTTCTATATTTGAGGATATTTATAAAGAATCTAAGCAATGCTTACTTTCAAATTGTATGTATTTTATGTATCATTGTTTAACTTCCAAATAATATATTTTTTTAAAAACATTCGATTGAAAATACCCTACCAAGGCCAAAAAATAATTGTCTGATATTTAAAAAAAAATAGTAAACTCAAACCAGCATTAGATTAACTTAGATTATAAGGCGTAGTAAAAAAATATTCTAGATTTTTTCTTAAACAAACCCTACATAAAATTAATGTTTTTATCTATATGACTAAGATGTTTAACAATGTTTTTATCTATATGATTAAGAACAATATTTTGAGTTTGTCCAAATTTTTAAAGACGAGGACTGGATTCAACTCCCTGGGAAGCGGTCAATATTAACATATTACAACAGAGATGAAGAACATTTTATAGAAGGTAATATAGAAGTCTAGACATCTACAGGGCTTATGACCTGTCGTTGGCTGGCTCTCTGCCTACCCCTACGGAGAAACGGTGTGATGGTTTGTTTGTTTTTTCATCTGCATAAATAAAGGATTTAGCTCCTTAACTTCACAAACATCAACAGAATTAAAGGAATACAGATGTTAAAATATGGGCAGAATGGAGAATGTTACACAGTGTGTAAAATGGCCACCTTAACCAGCCAATGACAGATCATAAGCCCAGTCTTCTATATTACGTTCTCTAATATGTTCATATTATTTTGAAAAAAATGCTGGAAAGTTTAAGAAACTAACTCTTTTATCCGTATTTTCAAGCTGACTCAAAGTACACGGTATCGCATATTTATTATGTAGTTCTCGATTTCACACCTTAAACAAAGTTATCGAATCAATTCAAATGAAAATGGTAATCAAAGAAATAAAAACAAGAATGTGCGCTGTGATCTAGAGAAGTTTCCAGGAGAAAGAAGAAATAAGATTGCATCCATACATGAACACAATAATGCCCACGCTACGAATCGTACATTACATATTACGCACGAGAACAGACAAAGCTCAAAGCGTCTGTCAAAAGTAATCGGGTCAGATTGGTAACAAATTTAATTTATGTATTCATTTTCTACTTTTATTGCCCACAAACACATTAAGTTTCGTCTACGCCACCTGTAGTTTTATGACTACAATTATTATTATGTTTGACAATATTTATATTGAGCATTGTATTTATGGAGCAAGAAGACTGGTTCTCGGAGCGGAGATACGTAATATGTGAAAAGCCACAATAAAAATTTACTAAATTAACTTCAATTTAATACGATTTTTAATGGAGAAAACGCGTCGTGTGAGAGTGTCTTTATGTAGTCGCGATTTTATGGCTATCACTAAAAACTATTAACGGCTATATTCATAATGGAATTACGTTTATAACGATTAAAAAACTAATATGATTTTAAATTACGTAGATAAAAACTTTAAATGCAAATTAGACTAATAATAATAATAAAAAAAAATAGCTAAGAAATAGAGAAAAAAAGGAAAATTTTAAAATTCCTGCGATTAAATCAATTTTTTTTTATTTAATTAAAAAATTTCAAATTAAAATGAATTGCACATTAAATTTTCAATGTAAATGAATTACCTATAATATTTTACCATTTTATATTCTTAAATCTATTTCCATTAAAATATCGACAATGGAGTATCTAAATACGTACGCGTAAAAAAAGTGATGATAACTCAGTGGAGAACACAACTCAACTTTTTTTTGTATTCTAAAAACATTTATTTTTATTTTTATATAAATAAATATACAAAATAATAAATTGAGCAAGGAATATATATAAATTATTATGAAAAAAAAACTTTGTTATTAGTGTTACACAACTTTTATTATTTTACAAGAACACTATTACAGTTTCGGGAGCGCACTACTCTCATCGACGGGTGATATAAAACCCGTCGATGAGAGAAGTGCTCTAGATGCTATAGTGTTCTAGTAAAAGAATAAAAATTCTGTAACACTAATAACAAAGTTTTATTTTCATAATAATTTATAATGAAGTGTTACCAAGTGAATGTCGATTCAATTAACAAGGAATATACATGTTTAAACATAGGCAGAATGGTGAATGTTACCGTGTATAAGTAACCACTTAAATCAGCCAATGCCCTTAAGCCCTGAAAATGCCTAGATTGCTAAATTATTATATTATTTATTTTAAAAATATATATATTTATTAAAAACATACAAAAATTCAAATACAAATTATCAAGTCCTACTGAACTACATAAAATGCAGTTCGTCAGCAGGAGCTTTTAGTTAAGTTCTAATATGTATACATAACCTTATCTCTTAAATTCTATAACATATAAAAACACTTATTACTATAAAAAAAAACTGTATTCCCATGTGAATCGAAAATGTGTTACACGTAGAAAAATAAGAATTTGTCTAAATAAAAAAGAAAAACACAAAACAAAAATGTAAAAAAAACCATGTCTCTTATATAAAATATTCTTCATCCGTATTGTAAAATATTAATATTAATAACTCCGAGGGGGTTGAATCCAGTTCTGTTCTACAAAAATTTGGATAGACTCAAAATATTGTTGATAAAACCCGCTGGTCTAAGACGTATAAAAATTGGAAAATATTTTCCGGCGTTGCCTAATATGTTGGTGAAAGAATTCGAGCGACCCGCATCAATAAAGGTTGCAGCTCGCACTTCACAGAGATCAACAGATGGAAGAATTTAAGGAATATACATAGATGTTCAAACATAAAGAAGGCAGGTGAATGTTACACAGTTTGTAGAGTGGCCACTTTTAACAGCCAATGACAGGTCATAAGACGTTTAAATTACTAGGCTTCAACATTCCATTCAATAACATATATTCATCTCTTTTGTAATATTTAAAAAATATTTTTTTTGATAAAATTGATAAACCATGGGCCTTTGTGATCTTAACCTTAGAATTGAGTAACCATGTAAATTCCAAGCACAAAAAAATGAATTAACGAAAAAGCTGGGACTGCATAGCGCTAAGTGTTAAATTGGAAAATCTGGGAATGCATTTAGTTTCTCGGTTGGATAACACAAAAGATCGATTACATTCGGAATAACGCGACGTGCCGGTTACACGGTCATATTGCCTAATGACCGCAAAATTTTATCGCCGACTGTTACAATAAAGTGATAGTATTGGTCGTGAAGTTACGGTATGCGTCCATAACCGTTAAGTATTTATGCCACATTGACATTGCCGAACGAAAAGCATAAAAACAGTGCGGTCGAGGTAAACGGATGAAAGAGGTTCAAAACAAAGAAATTATTATCATTACTGTTTTTATTGCGCGCCTTCTAAAATGATAAAACCGCTACGGGTGACGTGCTCGCTGCTGTAGAGCGGTATACGGTTTTGCTATGCGATGCAGTTTGCAGGTAACCACAGAGATTCGTGCAAATAATAAAGTAAATTTCTAAGGAAAACATCATATGCGACCAATTATGATGATGACAGAGCTTTGAGAGATATTCTTCGTCTACCTTGAGATACAAATGTAAAGGGTATTTACAGCCAAACAAAAATGATGCCTTTTGAAGTTCTACATATGCATGATATCACCAATATCATGTTGAACATTTTGAATTCCTCAGCTCATGCATATTTGAAGCAACTTTTTAATAGCGATATTCATATACACAATACGCACAGCTCAAGAAATCTGGATATACCGAAATTACATTATCCGTTGGGCCTTACTAATAAACTTGGTATAAAGTTGTGCCAATGTATAGTGGTAGAACACGGATGGAAATACCATCCTTATTATAGTGGTAGAATAAAAATGATATTCCCATCCTTATTTTACAGCTATGTCTAGCCGTAACTTGATACCAGGTTTATAAGTACGGCCCTTAGTTTGGTAAAAAGTAAAAATCTTATTTTAGTCACGAATTGAGTTTCGGTAACACCTGGGAATGAAAAACATTGATATTATTTTGTATGATATGATATATAAATAAGTATTCAAAAAATAAAATATAAAGATCGCCATTATAATTGAATGGATTGTGGTCCAGCTGTAGTGTTGTGAACTCCGGACCAGGATCTCGTGGTCATTTTGTTGAAGGAAGAGCGTCTAAGCCATTACAATACGGAGGCCACCAATTCTGCAAGACTGATCGCCTAACCTTCTAGATACGCTGCATTTGGTGTATCGATGCGGTGCCCTATGAACCACCAGGTGTGGAGAAGGGTACGAAATGATAATGAATACTTAAGACAAAAAGCAATGATTTACAGTTCAGTAGCAAGAATCAGCGGAATTAATCGCATTCGGCGGATTATACGCCCAACAGGCACAATAAATAAGTGTCCCACGGTTATACGGTCCCTACGAGCGAATACTCGGAGATTGTTGATTAATATACCGTTTAACTGTATGCTAATATGAAGAAATGAGAGGAGAGATTGGCGATAGCACCCCGGGAACGGCGAATTCACTGTAGAAAGGTGAGCAAACGCAGACGGCTTTATTCCGAAACGTTAGGATTATAAATTAACAAACGTCGCATCTAAAACAGCTAAGGCCAGTTTTTTAAACATCATCAAAGTCCAGGCGGATGAATAATAAAGTGTGGGTAAAATCGAACCCTGAACTAGAGGTGAAACAAATTTCCGATGACTATCCAGTATATGGCTTAATTTGACTATCCGGCCGGATACGGGATAGTAGCTCAATATGCTGCGGATACCGAATATTCACTAAACTGCGAAAATTTCATGAAACCAACGCCACTAAATTGATTAATTAATATTGACCGCGTTTGGGCAAAAGGAAGTAACCCTCATTTTTAGAAAAAATGTATTTTTTGCATAAAAACGTTTATCAGTGTTCAGTATGCACTCTAAAAAATAATGTAACGCGCGATTTTTTTAAATAAAAAATATACTAGCGCGAAATAAAAAGGCAAGAAGTGAAACTACCTACCCAAAACTATTACAATTATTAAATTGAAAAACCATACTGAAATGCAACTTATTGATCGACAAGTGATTATGGAAAATATTCGGCAACCGGATATCCGGCTATCCGGCTCGCCGAATATCCGATATTCGGCAAAACCACTATCCGTTCCATCACTACCAAGAATCCTGAACGAGTGTTTTCGACTTGATAGCTACACTCAAGCAAAAATCCCGAAAAGGAAATTGTCTTGAATTCTGTAGTGTAGTTACACTGCAATATTTCTCTCTTCTGATATCAGAAGTGTTAGATTGATCACCTTATCTTCCACAGAACAAAAATTATACAGTTACGCTCTAATTGGCGTACAAGTGCAATGCCCTACGTATTACAGCGTGCAAATAGGGAAACGATAATGATAAAGTAGGTTTTCCATTTAATCTACATAGTGGTAAGATATTAGTAAATGTTTAGTTCGCAAATAATATTATCCATAGCTCTTTCCGACCGAGTTTTTCAAAGAGCAAATTGCACCAAAAAACGGCTAATATAATAAAAAAAATAGGTTGTATTGAAATTACGACAATGTAAACTATTTTGCCCATTTCGACGTAAACGAAACAATTATTTATTATTGTAATTTGAAACATATCATTTTTCGTTACAACTAGCACTAAGCATTGGTTTAAAGAGATATTCGATTATGATCTGATTTCATTATTTTTATTTGTATTTATTTGTTTTCTTTTAAATGTATATTATTTTTGCCCGATTATTACTTAAGACTATTGTTATTTTGATTGGTTAAAATAAATGTCTACGTAGCAATAAACCCAACAAGGGAGAATACCTTAAATAAGGGAATATAGAAGTCTAGGCACTTACAGGGCTTATGACCTGTCATTGGCTGGTTTAAGTGGCCACTTTACACACTGTGTAACATTCACCATTAAGCCTATGTTTGAACATCCATATTTCTTCAATTCTTCCATTTGTTGATTTAAGTGAAGTTAAAGAGCTGAAACCTTTATTGTTGTGAAGAGATTCATTTGACTAAATTATTTCACATACTAGGCAACGCCTGAAAATAATTTTTCAATTTTTAAACTTCTTCTTGGACCAGTTGGTTTCATTACAATATTTGAGTTTGTCCAAATTTTTGTAGACTAAAGACTAGATTTCGCCCCCTCGGGAGTCACGCTAGTATAGCCAATGACAGGTCATAAGCCCTGTAAGTGCCTAGACTTCCATATTCCCTTATTTAAGGTATTCTCCATCCCTGTTGTAATTTGTTAATCTTAATGACTCCCAAGGGGGTGAAATCCAGTCTTTTGTCCAATAAATGTGTTTATTACTTAAAACATTCGGTCAATTTTTTTAACAGAAAAAGTATTGTAAGATATTATTGAATGATAATTGACAAACTGTGTATTCATTACACAACACCTCCCCAAGGAAGATGGCGTGTTTAATAAATTATCCAAATAGACTCTTGAGAATGGCATTCTAATTTGTTATTTCAAGATAGCGAACGTCATTTTATTGTTGATTGAATAATACACTAACAATACTTTCTTATAAATAATGACACAAAGATAATACAGTGACAAGCAAGAATTTCAATACAAATCTAGAGAGAAAATGATTACTAGAGAGAAAATGATTACTATCGAGTAAGTAGTTCCTATTCAGTAGCTCGTGTGTATGATACAACTCCATGATACTTATTTATTAACACGCATATCGAAATTTATCCGATAGTTTTATTTAATCTAACGATTACAGCATCATAATAGGATCATCATAATCAATATTTAAAACAACACTTGATTTTAATTTAATACGGAATGTCTATATAAATATATATTTTATATTAAAATTCCTAAATTCCACACAAGTCATAGTCAAAATACCTTTGTCTTCAAAGGTATAAAAAATTATAATAATGCTTCCAATGAACTAAAAACTATTAAAAATAATGAATATATAAATAAATTTAAAGTTAATCTAAAGATTTTTTTTGAACACGTGTAAAAACTACATTAAATTTTAATAAGTATGGATGTATTATTGTTTTATATTTTTTTTATTTATACATCCTACGTTTTTATATTTTTCTCGTGTACTCGTATTTAAGGATTACATAAACTCTTATAAATAAACAACTACAACAGTGTTAGTAACTCTCTAAGCACAAGAGTTAGCTTCTTTTTTTGGAGAGTTACAGTGCAAACATTTACTATATGTGTAAAAGTAGATATGTATAATTTTTAAAAAAACATGTACCTTTTATGAAATTTATTGATAAAAAATAAAAAAAGAAATTACGCGAGTATATTGTTGCTATGTAAATAGACAAAGCGTTAATCTATGTAAATGTTTTAAAGAAAAATACTCGTATGTATCGAGATGTTTCATTGGTTAAAAATAATTTTTAATTTTGTAGATATTTCTTAATAAAACTCCATAATCAATAATTCCGATAAAAATCCTCGGTCAAGTTTTACATTGTTTAATTTTGACCAACGAGCGCTTTCGCCTTAGTAGACATCTTCACAACTGGTGCTGTCCTGAAGTCCAAAAAGCGCTCGTCGGTCAAAATACAATTTAAAAAGGGAATTTTATTTTTAAAAAATTTAATCATGAACAATTTGTTAATTTGAAATGTTGCAAATCTTTTAGATATGTGGATATACTTATAGGATAAACCATTTAATTATGATTGAAATTCGTTTCGCATGTTTTCAAGCACTTACTAATTGATGTTTTTTTTTTAATATTATTAATTATTTAAAACCATTTCATAACATACTAAGGAATTTATTTAATTTGAACTTTATTTTATCGTTTTTACTACGTAATAAGCAACTGTTTATTCCGCAATACGTTTTTCAAAGAATTATTTATGTTAAAACAATAAAGGAAAATACATTTTGTTAATACAAAGTATGGTGAGTTTGTATGTTTCTACTGAACGATAAAAAATGCAGAAGGCTAGGCGCAAAAATGCCAAAAAGCATGTATGTAGCTAATGAAACATGGCGCCGAATAAATGTCGCTTTCGCTCTTTTTGCCAGATTTAAGGATGCCTGTTAACGCTCTTTTGGTCTATATTATAGTACAGCAACAACATCCCTCTATTCTCGTTCTGGACACCGCTAAAATAACGTGCATCTGTATTCGAGATATGATTTGTTTGCGGTTATGCAGTGCGCTTATCTCAACGCGCCGTACAACAGGGTTGCCTGCTTGCCCGCTCACGTATGTA
The DNA here is from genome assembly GCF_059751315.1 of Micrasema longulum. NCBI lineage: Eukaryota > Metazoa > Arthropoda > Insecta > Trichoptera > Brachycentridae > Micrasema > Micrasema longulum. Next base: position 661,242 of record NW_028277835.1, read on the forward strand.
TGGGCGAACTATGTACACGAATACTCGGGTATTCGTTTATTAAAGTACATCATCGGAACATGTTTCAACTCGGTTTTAAGACTTAGTGAAAAGAGAAATACACATTTGAGTGTATTAGAGTAGTTGACATTAAAAAATTATTTTTTTTTGCAATAGACTTCCACATTTCCCTCGTGTAAAACGTATAACGCATACCCACATATCCTGGCGAACAAATTGCATGATAATCTATCCTAAAGTAAACGGGTAGTGTTCACAATCAACTAAATAGTACACCGAACCAAGGGTTTTTACTTACAAGTTACAATTATTACCAAAGTATTATTTAACTGTATATATCCTGAAAATGTTGCGCAGCTTTTTAGTAATATATGTTTATATCAATAACTACTCAGAGTGAGTTTTTATAAGCACAAATTGTGTCATTATTATTTATTTAAATTAAAGTGCAATAAAATATACACAAACAAATATACAGATAAAATTAATTAGATGCATCAATCCAACTTTAATGACTCATCATTAATAAAAATACCAAAATTTGATAAGGTATCCGAAATAAAACATTTTTTTTTATACACATACTCGTGTATTAAAAAAAAAAAAGAATTAAATCCGATAAAAGTGTTAAAAGTGTTGTGAAAGTCTGCAAGCATTTGGACATAATCAAACATTGCCGATAAAAGTGTTTTATTTTAAATATCTTACCGAATTTGAATATGGAAGACTACCTGCATACACAATAAATAAATTAAAAGTATTGTTGATTAAACCATATGGTCTATGATGTATTAACATTAAAAACCTACTTTCAGGTATTGTCTATTAGGTTTACCGTATTTTTCGGACTAAGACGGACTTTTTTACTCTGAAAATTCAACCGGATATCGCGGTACGTCTTATCGCCTATAAAATTATACATAAAATTTGGTAATAGTTTAGCCAGATAAATCTCACCCACATTGACAAAGATTTTAGCTCATTCACTTAAAAGTCAACAAATGGAAAATCGGAAAATATGGATGTTTGAACGGCAGAATAGTAAATGTTATACACAAATAATTTATTCAGACGTTGATAACTATACCAATGCAGTTTCCTATGCACCATTAGGTATAGAAAGGGGAACAAAGTCTCTAGTCTTCTTCTCTTTTTCTTTTCCACATCCACATGTGGACATCACCAGTTGTCTCCAGGAGACCCTATCGCCAGCCAGCATTTTTGCTTCTTCCCACGTCAATACAGCGCCCTTAATTCCGCCGAATAAAGTCTAGAGACCTTCATTGACAGCCTTCCAAGACGGCGTGAGCTCGCAGGTTTAAAGAAGTCTCTAGTTGTCTAGTGAAAACTGTTATATTTGTATTATTACATTATTACGAGAGCATTCGATTTAAGAATTCCTATACCTATGCATTCAAACATGAAATCTATGGTTAATGCTTTTTTAAAATCGATTTTATCAAAGTTGATATTACTTTAAAACACCTACGAGTACCAACATCTCCATGTATTCGAATCTTGCAACAAAATATTGAGCCTAATGTATAACCTTAAAAGTTTACAACTACCTTTATTCTTATTTCTAACTAGTGTTCATAAATGCAAAATACGATATTCATCTAAAATTTCATGGCTAATACTCATTTTCTAATGCACTTGATATTTTAATGCATAACTGTAAATCCAGGTTCAAATTTAAATTTTGCTCGGGTTCAATTTTCAAGTTTTTGGTCTGAGTTTAACAATTATTTACTCTGTAGGTAATGCGGCTTTTGACACATTTTAAATATCAATTAAAACATTTTTTACGATAGAAATAAAAATAAATTTAAAAAATAATCAATATTTCGTCAATAGCTGGTGAAAATATTATTTGTTTATTAAAAACTTAATTTTTTCATTATTTTTTGTTTAAAAAAAATGAACAATTTGCTGATAGAAATAACCGTCTTCTAATTTCTATATTTAGTTGTAAATTGCAAAGTGGATATTTTGGCAAACGGAGAACATGTGAATATTTTTGAACTTTAAAGCATTAACTTTATGGCCAAACTTTTAACTTAATGTTAGCTAATAATTGTATATAACCACATACCGACTTTTATATGTACGGTTTATCCCTTTACATGTATTGAAAACTAATGCCATTTAATAAATAATCAAACAGTTTTTCAATATAAGCCATTAAACGATGTTCTATTGTAATGGTAACTCTAAACCTAGTGAATGTATGCTTTTTCTTTCCTCCTCTCCATTTTTTCAACTATTTATCCCACCAAATCAAACATTCTTATAAACTTTAATCACTGCGCATTTGTGTTGGCTACTAACAGCATGTGTCCTATCAACAGGTTAGTGAAGGTCGTGAAGGTTGGTGGGATTTGCATGTTATTGTTATTAATGTATTGACGAAAAAACGGGTACGTGTCGAGATCGGTAGACACCAAAAATTCGATAAGTGGTAATATACAATTATTTACTTATATTTAATTGAATGTAGTATCGTCGTCATTCCCTTTCCGAAACTAATGGTGGATAGGGCACGCCATTGATAAACTAATCGCATTGTATCTTGATCACTTTTCATTCATGGAGGTAAGATGATCAGTCTTACGCGTCAAGTGCCAGCCGAGAGACTGAACTATTGAAGTGCAAAAACACCGATTGAAATCAATATTTCGTGTCAACCATGTCGGGAATGGAATCCGGGACGAGGCCGACTGAAGTTATTAGAATCACTATTTACATTGTAGAAAGATAAACAGATACTTAATATTGTTCATTTTAAATATTTTAAATTAAACCGTTGATATTTTTAGCTACCGGTTTCGGTTTCATAATAACAAATGCAATAATTACAAGTATGATTCTTTAAATGGCGGAAAAAAATAATACCAAAACCACTATAGAAACCTTTTCAAAAACATATCCTTCCAGTAAATAATATCACTGCATAAGAACTAGTTTCTTGTACGAGTATTTAAAAAAAATAATTTATCATTGCATTATTATTTATTATATAATGTAACTAAGATATCAACTTAATAGTAAATAAATAATTCATTAAGTTTTCTTTATAAAGTACTGCCTTCAGTATCCATTTGCGGAGAACACATAAATAAATATTGTTGAATCCAGACCACACAATCGAAAATACAATTTATACAAGATAAATGTCATTCTTCGAATAAACAAATCGCGAGATTTCATTTTTCTCGAGTATTAACAACTTGCTCGGAAGCAGACCCGCGTCGTTCCACCGTGTTTATATGAATAAGAATTTCACCCGAGAATTGTGTATTCCCGCAGCCAACAGATGTAAGATATACTTTGCATTTGTTTTCTGATCCAGCGAGTTACAAATTTCGGCCTGTTTCTTAGTTTTTTCGCGTCTGATGCATTGGGACAAAAGGACACGCGTATTTTCACGCGCTACGCGGTTAAGTGATGGCCGATAACATAAATTTGCGACAACATTTCAATGCGCATCTGAAAGTGTGCAAAAAATTATCAAAACATCCGAAGGTGGTGTAAATAAAATATATTATGTAGTGTCAACAGTGTTTTGAGTATGTCCAAATGTTTGTAGACAGGCTTCACAAAAATCAACAGATGAGACAGTTAGGGAAATGTGGATGTTTAAACATAGGTTGAATGGTGAATGTTACACAGTGTGTGAAGTGGCCACTTAAACCAGCGGCCAGTTATAACTTAAATCCAAATAACTACTTGATTTCGGTCCCGAGAACTGTCATAAAATAGTCACCCCACCAAAGCAGTAGACTTGTTTATGTATTTTTGCATTTCATGTTTTGTATTTGAATCCACACAGTATCTCGATGAATATATGTCATATATATTTGACATTTGTGCGGATGTTGGGCAACCAAGAACTTGCCGATGTAAAGGGCTGTACTAATATTTTTTTTTCTTTCTTGCTATTATTTATGTACCTTTATATGTGTGTGTAGATTTAAGTATGAATATGTATTATTTAAGGTATTGTTATAGACACAATAAGTATATATTTAATCATGTAAATTAATGCCTCAATACTGGTTGTGGCCAGTGAGGTATTCATATTTAAAAACATAAGTGTTTTGTAAAACGTGAAATAAAAATAAATGAATAAAGCAAGAAAAAAATAATTACAGATCACCATCATAATTCCATGTCCGCTCCCAAGTTGGGGCATATGGTGTCAACAAAGATCCTCAATGCAACTCCATCAGCTGCCAGCTCCTGTGCGTCTTCCTAAGTCAGGTTCGCGTGCCGTAGTTCTGACATAAACTGACGACGTATAGTCAGCAGTGGGCGTCCAGGACGTCGAGAACCTGACGGCCTTGTAAAGTAGGCAAGCGTGGTTAAGAATCTCAGGAGGCATCCGCAGCACATGGCCAAGCCAACCGTATCGCCTTCGCTTGATGACAGTTCTCACGGGAGTTTGCTGCGCCCGTTCTCTTATTACGTATGGTTATCCTTTAGTTCCTAATAATGGTGTTTCATTATTTTTCCTTTTATATATTCGGAACATGTATACATGTTCTTAAATTTAAAAAAAAGTATAAAAATATTTTAAAAATCGAAAAATCACTTTACCCTCACAGCCTCGCACTCCTGCCTCCATCGGTTCTCCTACCGCAAATTCGCGTTTACCGAATTTAGTGCGCTGTTTGCGTAGAGGTAAAATAACATTGGTCATCGTTTTTATTTGATATAATTCGATTATATAAGTTATTATTTTTCTCTATATAATTACAATCAAATAAACGTTATTATGTATATTCCTTGATTACATAATTATTAAATTCTTAATTTTGCTTACAAACTAAACAATAATCGAAATAATCGAAAGCACGAAATTAAAGATCTTGAGATTGTTTTAGACTCGAAACTACTTTTTGAATCGCATTTCAATAAAATTACCTCCAAAGCATTGAGCGTGTTAGGTTTTATAATTCAAATGAGTAAATACTTTGATAATCCAAAGGCTCTAATTTCATTATATTGTACGTTTGTAAGAAGCTATTTGGAATACGCATCTCAGATAAGGAATTCACAGTATGCCATATATATAACCAGATTAGAAAATATTCAAAACGAATTTAAAAAGTACCTAAAATACAAAACCGGTATTTCTTATGGATTAACTCTCACTGCCTCCACCTACCATGGAATCACTTCTCTACAATACCGCAGAGTGTGTGCGGACCAACTATTGCTTCACAAAATTATGACAGGAATAGTTGACTGTACAGAACTACTTAGTTTAATAACAATACATGTGCCAGCCAGGATTTGTAGACGGTACCACCTATTTCATGTACCAATAAGTAAAACATCGTGTGTTAAAAATGCTTTTTTTCGTAGGACTTTTTCAGTGTACAATACAAAATTTAAAGACATAGATTACACAAACATCACTTTGTCAGATTTAAAATTTACACTAAAAATGCATTATGTATTTTGGTAGACATTATAACAATATGTACATCTCTCATCCCCTCCTTATTCTCTCTTCAAGCATCCTTGTCCACTTAAAATATTGTATTTTAAGACTATTGTGTTTTCTTTTCCACGCAGGAATAGGTGCAATCTGTGGGCAAATTACTCTTTGTGTATTATATGTACCATGTGTTAAAGCAAAAATGTGTTTGATAAGTTAAATTGATTAATGCCATAATATCCAGTGGTATCATAATTACCCGGACTGAAAGTTTCCGACAGATGATGTGAAAAGCTTCGTTGCGTGATTATACAGGTCTGCCCAGAGCGATAGTAACCTGCATAGGATAATTCAAATTTATCTGCAAGTATAAGAACAGACAGTAGCAACCGTCTAGCAACCCCAGTTTATGGAATACCAATCTGTGTGCAGAAATATATTTATCAGCAATCTTCGCCCAGTATTTTTCACAGCAAAAAATAAAGAGTAGAGTAATCATCCTTTTAGTCTGCCGATACGTGGTAGATTTATGTTATTTTATTTATTTATCTTAAATATGCAATATAAATAATTTATTTAAAAGGGTGTTTTCACACTAGAATATTTCAAAGTCCCTGGACTGGTACCTGAAGCGTAAGACTGATCATCTTACCTTCATAAAACAAAAAAAAAGATGAAGATACGCTGCAATTGGTGTACTAATGCAGTGCTCTATGCACCGTTAGGTGTGGAAAGGGAATGATAATGATGAAAAATAAATAATATGGAAATATTTCATATTAGAAAAGCTTTAAAAAATAATGTTCCTTTGATCAATAATCAAACAAACATCCAATATAGTCCTTTATACGATGTTCCACTGTAATTGTCACCCTATTAAACCTATAAAGCTTACCCCCTCCCTCTATCCCCTTTACTTTTTTCATTAATTCTCAAACAAAATAATATTTTCATAATTTAATCAGTGCATGTTTGTCCTAATCAGTGAATGTGCTTATTAAAACGCATGTCGTGTTGGTTTTATATTTTTGTGCAACAACTATGGTAAAGGTGTATAGTGGGTTTTGCATGTTGGTTTAATTGGTGTCCTGACAAAGAGACGGGTACGTCTCGAAACCGTTAGACATAGAAAAGTCGGTACGTGGTTATATACAAATATTTAATAATATTGTTTAAAATGTTTAACTACAAAGTTAGTGCTTTCAATATTAATAATATTACATCTAATAACTTGAAAATCTCTATAAATAAATATAATAAAGATTTTCGTCGTTGTCGTTCCCCGTTAAACATTTAAGTATTAATGAAAGTAATTCATTATTAAATATTTAATTATTTTTATGAACAGAAAAAGCATTTTATCAGCAATCGCAGATAAATCCCCAGTACAATACAAAGTGTAACTATTTGTTGCATGTCGCGGCGTATGACTTAAAAGAGAACCGAATATACAATGGTATCGCGCACTCTTGTTGCACGTGTCACTCTTGATACTACAGATATATTTGGAAGCGAGATAAAAAATTTCACGCGTCACACGCGCGAGCAGCAAAGTTGCCAGTACTTCTGCCTGACGCCAGTAGTAGCTCTCCGAATTTCATTGAGGGTGGTTCTCTCGCTCGCATTGCGAGTAAGTATGAGCTGGTGTATTTTTTTATGTTTTTAGCTATTCTATTTAAAATACGATTACTAGAAATAATACAGTATTGCCTGTGAAAATTTTATTTTTCGATTTAAAATCTCCTTTTTCGCAAGTGTAATGACTACACAGCACTGTTACGCGCGGATGTTTTTGGCACAGTAAGAAAAGAGTTAATACAGAAACCCATAGAACTAGTTATGGTTTGAACTCCAGCTTACCCAGAATACTTAGGTCTACCAACAAATATCTTCGTCTTAATTTATTTGATAATAAGTTGTCTTTTTTTCATGCGATCTCTAAATCAAATTCAACTATAACCATCTCTTTCCCTCTTCCATTCCTACATACCTAGCCCAACTCCCTCTCTTCCTTAGTGTTGAATCAATAATCTTATATTCTTTTACTTTTACTAGAAAATTGTATTGTTTCAAAAATAAACTATCATATGTTTAATGTATATTGTCCTTAAAAGATGCCCACTAGGCGGATATATAAATTAATAAAACTAAATAAAATACAATAAGGTTGTGATCCTGTGGCTAGTGTTGAGGATTCACAGATCAGAGGTCCGAGAACTTGATTTACATTTTTTAATAGTGAGTTTTTTAATAATGGCCCCAATAAGAAAATATTTTGGTAAATCATAAGATCACAAATATTCATTTTAAAAAAAAAAGTTGCATTTGTATATATATTTTTATCAATTCAATAAATACAATTTATTTTTATTTTTATAAAGAAAAACCATTAATAAATTAAAATAATTATCCTGAATTCAGAATAACTTCAGTATCAGAAAAATATCTATTTAATATCCTATTTGGTCTCCATTCTACAGGACTCATATTGACCGTATCGAGTCTGTCCAACGCCGTTTTCTAAGAAAAGTGGTATGGTTGGTTGCTCGGATTACAAAGGGGTAATTATTCTTATTTTGAAATAGAGCAATCTCTTAATCTTATTTTTTTTTTAAAAAAAAAGGAATATTTGCGTTCTTATGATTTACCCAAATATTTAATTTTGAGGGCCATTTTCAACGAGTTGTAAATAACTCACTATTAGAAAATGGGAATCAAGTTGGGGTAAAGTGGGATTCGAACCACAGACCTTTGGTCCGTGAGTCCGAGACACTAGCCACAGTACCACAACCCGATTCTGTCTTCATTGGAGAGACGTAGAACTGAGATGGACCTTATATGCATTTTCAAAATACTTAATGCTTTAAGTGATGTCCCATCTCTGTTGCAATCAATTTCTTTTCATGTTCCCAACCGTTTCACCAGAAGTCAAATCTGCTATTTATAAAATCTTCTAAGAGCAACTTTGGTTTTTATGCCCCAATGTCCAGAATGTGTAGATTAGTCAATTCATCACACGACTTGGAATTCTTTGGGATAGATCTTCCGGCTTTTCGTAGATCTCTTCGCGACTAAACAGTGTGGGATGAAGTTGGATTGACATGGTTTAGCTCGAAGTCTTAGGTCTTTCGTTTTTATGAATATATTGTATATAATTATTGTTTTGCCCTTGTTTGTCTTTGCTAAATAGTTTTATTTTCTTTTTGTTCAGTTTCATACATTTACGTTTCTTCATGTAACTGTTGTAATTGGCTTAGACCGTATTTATAATAAATAAATATATATATTTAATTAATATCTCAACTAATGTAGAATTGTTTTTAAATATTCCTTTGACTGACGAAACTTACTGAATGACTACCTAAATTCACCTTGATGAGTGGGGTCTTATTGATTTGACAATTGAACGTAGTTATGCAGAAAGCAGCCAGTCCACAATTTTGAAAAAATAATATATTTATGTAATCGGGAGCAGTAAGGTCAATTCTATGTTCTGCTAAATACAGCCAGACCGCTTTCACGTAAAAGTTGTATTTAATCACCTTCTGAAAATAGTGTCGATTACAAAAATGAAATTTTCAATTTGCAGTAAACACCCACAGCACTAGAAAAATCTTACGGTTCATTAAAAATCATCAATACTGGTCAAGTACATAATTAGATTCTTGTTTGTCATATAAAAAAAACAATGTTTTCATTGTTTATCATTAGTTAAAGTCAGAAACATTCTAACTGCTGTGTAGATTTGTTTATTCACTCTTTTTACAAAAGTGTTATTATCTCAGTTTCGCGTTTTTATGGCTGGCTGCTTTCTGCATAACTACGTTGAATTGCTCCAACTACAATAACGAGTGCTCCAAATATTGACGATCAAGAATATTTTTCTTTACGGCCTTTTAAATTGAAATTTTATTCCAGTTATCTATTGAACGCCCCTGTTTCTCTACTTCCCATGAGGTACTGAAAACGCAGTTTAATGACGCGCGACTATGCGTGCTAAGGATCCACCTGCGATACGGCTGATTACACAAACAAGGTAGCTATTACTGACACATACAAACTGATCTATACCATGTCAGACCGATCGTTAACATTTTACGTGATTACCGCGTACGTAAATAAACAACATTGTTTCAATATGAACTAAACGAGGCATGTGTTCTAGTACCAATTTTTTTTTCGTTTTACTATGATTATCTGTCATTTCTTATATTTCATGTCCGCTACTGAAAAAATGTTTTAAAAAATAAAGAATTTGCCAATCAACCGAGCGATTATTTATCCCACCGAGATAGAAAGATAATTTTCATTTTATTTTACAAGGTAATTCAACAATGATACATACTAGAAAACAAACGATTTGAAGTAATTATTCGATACAATTCCACATGCATATAAATCTTTAATTATAGAAATCACAAAATAGATAGAATTAAATTTGATTTTGTTTTTTTTAAAACTTTCTTATACATTACACAATACAATGAAAAGCAAGTTGGACGTGTGTACTTATTAACTAAGATTTATTCCTAAGGGATTATTTATTACAACACGGACTGTCTCTTCGTTCTAGTAATGAGAGAACCCTTTTGATACCCTGTCATCGCTCTAATTTTCTTGCCTCTTCTTTCACAGTAGTAGCCGCTCGATTGTGGAATAATCTACCCACTAGGCATAGGGCACTGCATTGGTGCACAAATCGCAGCGTATCTTGATCATTTTTGTAACATTAAGGTAAGATGATCAGTCTTACCCTTCAGGTGCCAGTCCAGGGACTATGAAATATTCGATTGTGAAAATACCTTTTATATAAATATTTCATATCAACTATACACATACTCACACACTTAAACGACGGCTCTACACGTTGGCCGATACGTTCACCAGTACGCTGGCAAATACGCATTATCAAACCGGTAGAGAGGGGTATTTGTGGCTGGCAGAGCTGGTACACGCGCTGATACATGCGCTCCCCCCAACTAGAATATTGTCGGTTTTGCAACCCAGATCAAAGGACGCTCGGCGAACTAATTTTGAAAACGTCCACACGCTGTCCCAGTTTTTAGTATGCCACGAACTGCCAGAGAGAGATAGCATGCGTTTTTTAAATCATGTTTCGCCTATTTATCTCTGGTTTTCGACACGATGGCGGCCTTAATATGAGAAACGAAGAAAATTTTTAATTTATAGAATTATATTATTAAGAAAGCTATTTACAAAGTACACATAAAATATTAAGAAGTAACTAAAATTCTTTCATTTTATCATTCTATTCCATCGTGCGATCGCTGCATATATTATTTAAATATGAGCTACGTTTTAGTAGTGAACAATCGACGTTTTTTTTTACTTAATAATATTAATAAAAATATTTTCGAATTACGGCTGTTATAAATAACTTATTTGTTTATTTAAAGAATAGAACAGCCATTACCAAAAAAAAAATATTTACAAATAAATATCAATTTCAAGTTTATATTTGAAGCACTAACTTTGTGGTTATTCATTATAATAAAACAAATACGTAAAGTTAGTAAATAAGTTACTTAAACCTTGACGAAGAAGCTTGTTTGCTTTGAAACCGATAGGAGAAAAATAAAATTAGTGGTTAAAAACAAAGTTGTTTTATTTATTTTAACATAAATGTCAATTTATTTATAAAAATACTTTTGTTATCCACAATTAAATGACGTGGAACGTGGGATCGAGGAAAAAAAGGAAATGCTTCAGTAGTTCTAGTAGTAGCTGAACTACAAAAACGTTTTTCTTTAAATAAATAAATAAATTATTTATAACAGCCATTATTCAAAAATATGTTTATTAATTATATTATGTAAAAAGAAAAACAGTTTTTAATCAATCTGGCTAGAAGATATTTTTTACAACAGTTATTCCGTCAAAGCATATATTTTTTAATTGAAGTTTACATAAATAAATCTAATTAAAAAAACATAGCGGCTGCAACAGTTTCTATGTCCATCTAGGCACCTGAGCCACGTGCGCTTTTGACGTAGGTACCAGAGGACATGCACAACAATCGAGAGACACAGAATGACTCACGAACGTGTGCACAGGGTAGCGATTTCGTTACCAATACGCGCGCCAGCATACTGGTGAGCGTATTGACCAACGTGTAGAGCAGTCTTAACATGCACACCCGTAAAAATTTAACAAATATTTTCATATTAATCCTCTTAAAATTCATACCATATTTTGCGGACGATAAGACGCATCGGACCATAAGACGCACCCCAATTTTTGGTTGAATTTTCAGAGTAAAAATTTTCGTCTTTTGGTCCGAAAAATACGGTAATTATTAGTAGGTAAACTACGTCACATCAAAAGTTATATTTCATAAAATTTAATTGAAACACATTTAAAAATATATTTTATCTTCCATATAACGTGACACTCGCATGAAATTTATAATGTATTTTGTTTTTTATGTAAAAAAAAAATAATCACGTGCATATGGAATAAATATCGATATTTGATATGACCAACAAGACTCGTAACATTTTAGTGAGTGACCTCTAAAAATATACTGACACAAATAACTATAAACTGGTGCAATAAAATACATACATACAGACTTGCCTCGTTCTTCATTGAAAATATGGTTTTGTAATAATATAGTAAGCGTAATTGTTGACGCTTTACAACCATTTTTTATTTATTTATTTTTAAAAAAAAACGATCGGGTAAGATGCGAGTCCAGAGAACTAATTAATTCAAGAAGGTAAAGTCAATTTAAATGCATGTTTCATATCGATCCTGGTGACATTAAAGCAGATACAAATATGGATAAGGTACAAACAAACCTTTTTAAATTCAATATGAGTTTATCATACAGATGTACCACTGCTAATATGTAGAAGCAGGCAGTCACAAATGACAATAAGCATTGGAAATTGATTTCGTGTTTGAACTGTGTGGAAATAGTCATGTGCAGGTATGATATGAAGCACGAAATATCACATCGTGAAGTTGGATTCAGAGAGAACGAAATTGCAACACAAAAGATACAGTGCAAATTAAGCAACAGTTTGAACAATGTTCCATATATGGGCAGATTGGATAACAGAGAGTCGACAAAGTCCTATAACTCCAATGACAGACTTCTAGTTAAGGGGCATTGTATCTCAACGTCAATTGCCAACGTATCCTCAGAGATGAAAAGATTTTTATCGACTGGATAAAACTAGATTTGCTTTATAGGGCGTTCACATAAAATAATGTTTGAAAAAAACATACAGGTGTTTCCAATAATAGTAAATTTAAATTGACTTTTTAGACGATAGTATGCGATATATTGATCGGCGGAATGGTTTGATATAATCATTATTGAATGCCTTTTTTGTTATACAAGAAAATAATATTTTATCAGCCATGGAGTTGAAATGATTTATATTCCTACCATTCGTGTAATTGCAATATGATCACGGGCCCAGCACTTAAATATAAAATCAAAGCTTTTCAAACCAGAAAAATCCACTTTTATGAATTATGAATTATTAATTATAAATCTTGTACAAATTAAGCAAGGTAAATAATTAATGCCATTACAATATAAAAATATATGATCATGGGGAAAATTTACAATATCGTACATAAGCCTTCAATACAATTCTGCGGACGCACAGTTAAAGGGGCAATGGAAGAAGTAAAGTTAAATTCAATTCAAAACCCGTTTTTTAGTCTACGTGAAACTGATAGGAAGACCCTCTTAGAAAAACCTCAAGTTTTTTTTTTCTCTCAAATATTTCGTATACATGGTTTTGGTCAAGTACTTTATTTTTAAAAATGCAACTACTGTACAACTGCCCACCTTCTGAATGACATTGTATTCTAAGGAATATACATCTTTTTCGAGATGCGCGTTATTCGAAAAATGTTTTAATCTCTTTTCTAGGTCAACAATATATTCGTTTAAATCACAGAGATACGTGGTATTTTGTACCGAAAAAAATATTAATCATAATCTCAAATGCAGAAAAAAAACTTGCTTTGTCTTCAAATGAAGGCGACGGTAAATATATAAGCAAATATGTGGAAGTGATTTTATGTTGGCGATTGTTCGCCTTTTCGTTCTATTCCTCGGCTGGCGGGTATTGGCGTTCAGATCATGCACCAGCACGTCAAGTGGTACGCGAACATCCGTCCGGAGCATCTCCTTCTCATTGTGCCATCAATCACCCATCAAAATGGCGCGATCGCCGCATGAATACCTTATGATCCGGCTGAATAGAAGCGCGTTTGCTATTTTCAATTGCGAGAACTGAGCTGATTGAAGTAGGCACCTACTGCAGGAAGGATTCCTGACATTTTAACTTTAATCATTTTTATTTACCTGTTCATTTAGATCTTATACGAGACTACGGAATATAACGCGTCTCGGGCTCACTGGAGATTTACATACATTTTTTTATGTTTATTCCTGTGGCCTTATCTGTAACTAATGCCTTTCGTAAACTCATTCGTATCGTATGAGATAGAACAAGAGCGAAATATGGTTTTGATTGCGTAAGAAAGATATGGATATATGACGAACGAACGAACTTACGAAACGAAATTGTGACAGAATAAGCCTGCTGATTATATATACTATAGATAGGTGTAACAACTTTTCAGGTGTAAAAAAGAAAAATGTGAATAGTGTAAGTAGTCCGTAGGAACCGAGCGTCAATCAAAAAAAATAATTTCAGGGGCAAGATTTGAAGAATAAAACTTCAATTAGATTTTTATCAGCAAAAAAATTAAACCATCAGCCCAAAATATTTTTTAGAGGACGAGCTTAATGCTGTGATATAATATTACGGGAAAAAATGAGAATATCGCACCCCCAGAAGTAGGCTTCCTTAAGCCTTTCTTTTGTTTTAAACAAATATTAGCGTTCTTATAATTTCCCCAAATTATTTGAATATAGAAATCAAGTTAGGGTAGAGTGGGGTTCAAACTTCGGACCTCTGATCCGTGAGTCCGCAACACTAGCCACGGGACCAAAACCCGATTCTGGTATTAAAGTAAGTAAAGAAACCTTTATTGATGCTGGTGAGATTCATCTAATTCAATTATTTCACCTACTTATTAGACTAACCGAGACTTCTTGCGTCTTGCGTACTGCCAGGGTTTTTGGTAGTAAACGAGTACTGAGAATTCTTTATAACTCGTTGGTGCGAAGTAGACTCGAGAGTGGCTCGATGATTTGGGAAGTGTGTGAGTTGAAGTACTCTCTTAGGGTGGATAGGGTTTAGAAGAAATTTCTTCGGTTTCTCTACATGAGGGAGTGCGGGTATTATCCATGGCTTTATCCCACTGAGTTCCTCCAGGGTATGCTTGGTTATAGCAGTTTGAAGACTAGAAGGAATGTGTATTTAACAACGCACTTCTTTCGATTGTTGCGCGGTATTATTGACAAACCTGAAATTATGCGGAGCATTAGCTTTTATGTTCGGGATAATTACCTTAGACAGCGTCAGCATAGACTGTTTTACATTCCAATATACATGACCAACCTGCCAATGGTTATGCCTGTTGGAAGGGCTATCTCTATGTTGAACAATATCACTTTGGACATTGTCATTTTTCACGTCTCTGAGGGAGTTTTTCGTTACAAGATTCTCTTACTTTTTTAACATATTATTATTTGGATATTATGTAAACTAATGTGTTTTTTATATATATACCTAATTTTACGTAATTTTCAAAATTATTTCTATACGTATGAATTAAGATATTCCATTTTGTAATGTACATATATATGAATGAATAAATAAAATTGAAATTGAAATTCTATTTTACGTTCCCTAAAATGTTTTTCATCTCTGTCGTAATACGTCGTAATATATGTTAATACTAGTATTATTGTAGCAAGAAGCTATACTCAATCATAATAAAGTCGGTGCACTTAAATTGAATTTCAATTGTTGTTTTTCATCAAGAATTTTCATTTACTTAAGTTTCAATTTTATATTTTGAATATTGTACTACGCCTAATCAAGGCGGAATAAAATATCACTATTATTATATCAGTCTTCGCCGTGATTTGTTTTAGTTATAGTTTGTGATTTGCTGTAGCCATGACGCCGCGCCAGTATGGACAATTTGTATTTTTCATTAGCGTAACTAATTTGCGATGCAATCTGATGGAGCAGTTCATTGTTGGGATGTATAAGAACAAACAAAGGATGCAGCAATCAGAAACAACGCCATGTTTACACACATCATACCGCGCAGACCTGCCAGATCTCGGCCGAAAAACGAGGACCGAGCCATTCCCAGCGGGCATGTTGAGATGGAAGAGCCTATCACAAATGGATCTAACACGTCCAACATCTACCACAATGAGGAAGTTTATTGCCACCCGAGATCAGATTTTAAAATCGCTTTCATGGACACGATATCAATACGAACATTTTATATACATATTAAAACGAATATTTTTCTCATGTGGGGGTTGCAGTATAATTGAACGTAGTTATGCAGAAAGCAGCCAGTCCACAATTTTGGAAAAATGCGATATTGATGTTATCGGGTGCAGTAAGGTCAATTCTATGTTCTGCTGAAAATAGCCAGACCGTTTTCATACTAAAACTGTATTAATCACCTTCTGAAAATGGTGTCGATCACAAAAACGGCATTTCTCAAATTGCAGAAAACACCCACAGCACTAGAAGAATCTTATGTTACATTAAAATTTCAATCTTGTTGTTAAAAAACCATTAAAACTGGTCAAATACACAATAAAATTCTTGTTTGTACTATAAAAAAAACGTATATATTCATTGTTTATCATTTGTTAAAATTAAAAACATTCCAACTGTTGAGTAGATTGTATTATTGACTCTTTTCACAAAAGTGCTATTATCTCAGTTTCTTTTTTCTATAGCAGGCTGCTCTCTGCATAACTACGTTCAATTGACCTTGCTTTAAATGTACAAGATTTATATTTCACAAGTGGATTTTTTTCCTGGCTTTCTTTATGAGAGTAGTGTTCGAAAAAGAGAGGATATTTGACAGCAGACCTTAATAGGAACTTCTTCGCATTTGCTTAATGATGAAGAAAACCACTAAAAACTCATTCAAGAGAAGCCGCACTATTGATCACGGCATTTTGCGTTCTGTTATAATTTATGATTATCTAAATATGTTTCCCACTTGTTGATGCATTTCCCCATTTTTAGCGTCGAAAGACAACCTGAAGGCGCGATACAGAAGCCTCGGTGAGGATCTAAGGCACATCCATTCCGTGATAAGTCACAATGACTTATTACAAGAGGTAGAATCTTTCATAGTTAGAAAAGTAGAGGTGAAAATAACAAAAAAATAAATGAACATTTTATATTACGAGAAAACATACTCTAAAACGTATGAAAATAATCATTAAATAATTTTTATATATATTTTTTGTTTTTTTACAATTTACATAAGAGGTAAAACAGAATATACAAAAAATAAAGGATAATTACATAGAAATGAAATAGATATTAACAGTAAAAATAGTAAACATAAAAATCCCACAAAGGGATGGCCTGTACTTGGGTATACAAGAAATATTTATGAATTTTTGCTCCTATAATGAATAGACAGGTATAATATTTTTGTGTAATATAAGAAAGAAAAAAGATAATATTCTGTAAGAATTATAAGGTACTTTTTTATGTTATAATAATTTAAAAAAGGAATAAAAAATATTTTTTAAAAAATCATAAAAATATTCCTTATTATTAAAGGACAACAAAATATATAGTAGAAAAAAAGAGTTAATATCTTAAGTTTGAATTCAGGATAGTGCATGTTTTTTAAAAGAAGGAAAATTTTGAAAGTTTGGGATCAATGAAATATTATCATTAAAAAGAGAACTCAACATTTTTGGGGCTATAAAATATGCATGTCTCTGTGATAGCCCTTTTTTACAATGTGGAAATTCTAACACACGATTCCTTCTTTGACTTAATCTATTTGAATTACTTGTAAGAATATTTTGGTTCTTAAATATATAATATAAACATTGAAAACAATATATTTCTCTTATATCTAAACGTTTAGCTTCTTAGAACAATTGGAAAGAGGGAAAAGTGCGTTTTTTTATATTTTTAATATATTAGAATAAATCATTGTTCGCCACGTGGGCTGGTGGTCAGCGCTTTTGCATACCTTGCAAAAGATATTGGGTTCGATTCCCGACATGGTTGATAATTTTATCAAATATTTATTTCAAAAGGTTTATTTACACTAGAATATTTCATACTTCCTAAACCGGCACATGAAGCGAAAGACTGATCATGCCTTCATGTAACAAAAATGTTTAAGATAAGCTGCAATCGGTGTATTAATGCAGTTTCCTGTGTCACATTAAGTGGGGAACAGTAATAATGAAGAAAAAAAGCAAAAATAAAAACAATTGGGCATCAAAAAAAGTGGATGATTTTATTTAAAGTATAACATTAATAATATTTTTATATTTTCAGGTAAAATATTTGTTTTAAACCCCTTATCCGATTACACATACTGTAATAAAGATTTGTGCGAAGTTAATTGACTTCTTTCAATGAGGAAGTTCAGTGTCTTTTTCTTATTTTTTTATTTGTCAATTGAATATTAAACTAAGCTAAAAAATATATTTTTTATTTTTATAAATCGTATTATCAGCGCTATGATTCTTTACAGTTTTGTATTTCTAAAATAAATCCGCGTGTGACGTAAGAGGTTGTTCTCTGACAGTTCTACCGATTGGTTCGTTTACGGCGACCAAACCAGATATCCTTCAAAGCTTTCATATCATTGGATGGTTCATATGAACCAGTGACGTCATTCAAAGTAGTGCGTTTTTATTTTTAAAAAATCGTACATTTTCAAGAAATTTTACAGTACATTTTAATGGTCTAATTTGTACTGCGCGCAAGAAAACATTTTTTGTATCCAATTTCTCGTAGGGCTGAGGTTCCTCATTGTAATATATTCCTTGATCTTATAAATATATTCATATAAAGTTTCCATATTCTATGAAAAAACACCAGGTTATTTTTAATATGAAAGATTTATAAATTTAAAAGGCTCACTAAGCTTCCTTATGTTAGGTTTATATTTCGCCACCTAGAAAGGTGCGCGGTGGGTAGACCTCGACCAGTTCATGTCACTCAGCCAGAGATCCGCAACAGAGAAATCAGCATAAGGTTAAGGGTATATTCTGTCGCACAATGTGATATGGAACATGTGATGGCTTCAGATATATCAACATGCAGATATTTTAAGGTTTCCTGTATTCAAATCCGTGTCGTTAAATTCCTTGTTTTTACTTGAATACGTGCGTTAAGCCTCTAGAAAATATCGTTATAAAAACTAGTTTGTTTGCTTAATTATTAGATTTATATTTCAAGTTAATATTCTGAGTGGAATCTCATTGCAATAAAAACATAGATGTACAACTACCTCATTTTCTTAGACCTGAGACAAATCTGACCACCAGGAAAATTTCTTTTTAAATGATAAGGGTGATGAAAATTAAACAAAACAATCAACAAAAAATAATATTTATAAAAAAAGATTGCATGTTTCTAATAATTAATCAAATAAATAACTAAACAAAGATTTAAAATACATATTGTTATTAAAGCAAGTTCCGAATTATCTCTCATATTAGTTGTACTTAAATAAATTCTAAAAATAAAATTGCTATTTTTAAAAAAAACCTTTTTACTTAACACGAAAAAGTTGTTGACTAGACGCCATTTTAAGTAATTCACACTCGATGATTTTTTATGTAAAAAATATTTATTAAAATCTGGCGAAACAATGCTATGTGCTGCATTTCATGCAAAAAAAATACACTTGAAAATTGTTTTAAAGTATTGAGAGTGTAAAAAAGTCATGTACAGTATTAAAATAAAAATGATAACCAGAATTCCACACATATGCACCCAGGGAAGCTAGAGCGTTTTGCCAGTTATAAGCTTAAACATAATTGGTCAAATAAACAAGAAGATGAAAGCGTTAATTGATCACCATTAAGGTTTTTCTTCCAATTTCAATCGTGAAAATAGCTCGTCATTACGTCCATGGAATGAAAAACTTATTTGCAAAAACAGATTTATTTACTCTGCCTGAATGTTAGTGTCCATTCGTTATAAATTGAAATTGCCAATTACGTGAAATAATTCTCACATAAACCTTGCGGTTATGTCAAGTTTGTTGTGCTTATGCGTATTTTCCTTTTATAAAGTGGAGTCCCATAATAATTAATAACGCGAATTTGGGTACACGAAAAGGGCCAAAGCACCACACGATCGGTAATATTTTATTCGGGTATGAGGCTCGTTAGGGCGACCCGCGCCCGTAAAACAATTCGCCACAAGTCCGAGAGGGCCGGTTATTTCATTTTTTACCTCCGACCGGACAGTGTTCTGAGAACAGTGGGACGATTGTCAGGGCAAATATAGCGGCCGACTGAAAATATAACAATATATCAAATTAATATCCCACAATGCAGGAGTGCTTAACAGTGACGGCACTGAGTTGACTGTGACAGGATTTAAAACTGGTATAATAGATAACTACATATTTTCAAATAAATAACGCATTAAAGAATTTCTTATACAATACTACAAATGAATTTGTAGAGCAAAATTATTATGCGTCTTTAATGTTAAACAAACCAATAATACTTCTATAAGAAAGTTACACCTTTTAAAATTCTTCTTGAACATCCACTTTTAAGGAATCATCCACATGGAAGGCCGGTTGACAACTGTCAATAGGCCGGCTTCTCCTGAAGAGTTTTAAGTGGTTTCCTCTCTACATGAGCAAATGCTGAGAAATTCCTGATTGGCCCACATTAGTATATCCCTCCTGATCCCAACAGTTAAGATAAATTTAAAGAAATTTAATTGCAGAAAAATCTACTTTTGAAATATAAACCTTGAATATTATAAGCAAGGTAAGTAACTCCTATATGTTTAAAAAAAAGTAGAGCACATCACCAGACGCCTCCAGGACGCCATATCGCTAGCCAACGCTCTCGCCTTCTCTCACGTCAATCCCGCGTCTCTTAGTTCCACCGGAGAATGCCGAAAGATCCTCATCGAAGGCCTTCCAGGACGGCGGGAGCTGGCAGGTGTAAAAAAAATAGGCAACTCAGGTTAAGGCTCTTCTAAAGTATCAGCAGCACGTGTCCAAATCAGGTCCAAAGCCGCACCCTCAAAACGATCGTTAAAGGAGGCTGTTGCATCCGTTCTATTAGTTACGAAATCGAACCATCTTATAATAATAATGATAGTATTAAGCTGATTTATTTATAAAGCGCAATTTTCGTGAAAAATCAGCTCATAGGCGCATTACAATTGTATACGTAAACTTACATTCTAGCTGAGCTACGATACATATTATATTTTCTGATTTTAAAATTAAGGGTTGGTATGATAAAAGAAAAAAATTAGATTTATGTTAAGATTTTGGCCAATACATGAAGCAAAGTGTTTTCGTGTTAAAAATTAAAAATCCCAAAACTAACTACTCTTTAGGGGGTAGAGAAGATTCAGAATACCAACCAAGGCAGAGGGGCCGGCGACGGCAAAAGCACGATCTCCGAACCTAGTGTTGGGGCAGCGCCGGATTTCAACAAGTTTTCCTCTGCCTGAATCAAATGCTGACATGAGAGTAGATTTTCCTCGACTTGTATTTCCCCTAATACAGAGGTCCGATAGGTATCTTGGAGCCATTTCATGAAGGGATTTGAATACTGTCAAGCAAAGCTTACATTTATTATCTAAGGGCTTTGTAACCAATGCAAATCTCGAAGATGTTTTGAGATGTAGGAACATTTTTTTACTTCCGTAATAAGCCATGCTTAAAACTCAGAAGGTTGGCTTTTTAAAGTTACACCTTTACAACCCTCATGAGTATCCAATGTATACGACACATGTTTATGTAATAATCATTTCACCAAATTGTATTGTTTTTACAATTGTAAACTCTGCAAACAAGATAATGGAGACAGTCTGAGCTCAAGCAAGCTGCACAATTCAAGCAGTATTCCTCCCAGACGTTGGCATCAAACGTAGTATTATTAAATAAAATATAATAATACTTCGACAGCAGAAATCTTTTAAATCAATGAAACAAGTAAAATAAAAACAAAAGTTCATAATATTCCTCACAATAAAATTTCAATCTGAAACCATAATAAAATAAAATGGGTAACATATATGTATTCCCTTCGACAGAAATGACGCAAAAATAATTTAATTTGGTATTATTAAGATACAGTGGGTATTTAAGCAAACCGTCTGAATTAATTGCAGAAATATTTGACATGACCACTGAACACATAAAACGGATGCATTCGACAATTGATTAAGACACAAATCAGACATGTCCGATGTTCGTCCCTTTTTCCCAGTTGAAATCATTCTCACCCACGCGCCGCCATTTGCATTTCGTGGGAAGGAAGATACGAAATTTGGTCAGACAAGTGAGTGAGCGAAGCGATCAATTAAATTTAGCGGCCGAGTGCAAAGGGAGTTGTCATAATCTAAAACGATTCTTTGGCTCACTGACTTAATATCACACTTCGTTTATCCTAGCGTGTTTTGAAAAATCTCCGAATACGCAGCTAAATTTTGAAGACATTGTCGCATCATTTTAAAAAATCATAAAAAAATGGCTCGCGTGTTCTCAAGATCTGATTGGGTGCACATTTTATAGGATCGTTTCAACCTACTCAAACGAGGTTTAATTTAATCCAACTTTTTACAAGTTAATTTTACAAACCGAATTGTTTTATTTACAAAAACTAATTCGCAAAAATTAGAATTATACACACCTAAAATTAAAGGTTGAGTAATTCAGGCTTTATATATTTTATGTTATACCTAAAATAAAAAATGCATCGATAACAAAAGAAAAATTGTTCTTTTTTTTAAATTTCGTTTAGTTTAAAATGCATGATGGAAACATTATCACGTTCAATAGCATACAATTAAATTGGGCCTAAGCGGAAAGGGGAAGGGAATGAACCTACAAGAAGAGCTTTTTCGATCGGTATAAGCACAAGTAGGTAATAAAGTTTTGACACGGTTAAACGCACAAGTTAAGCGAATAAAGTATGTGTGTAAAAAAATAATTAGCCAAAGGCGTCAAGCGGCGAGGCATTTAACACGTCATCGGTGCCGCCCACGCGAGCCACTGGTCTCTAGCCGTTCAAATATGACCCGCGGCACATTTATTCACACCTCTCATTCTAATTGTATATTTTCAGAGTAAGCATACTATATCATATAATTTGTGGTTACATCAAAATATTTTATTATTACGATTAACGCTCTATGGACATGACCAGCGATTGAGCTATGGGAGTATTTTTATACGTATTTCTAGATATGCGCCGTGAGGTGCGGAAAGGGAAGAATTAATGAATTTATGGATTGTTCATTCCTCAACATAGAACGAACCAAACAAAAAAACAATATCTAAGTATAATTAATTGTGATTATCATATCAATGTATTGCATATTGGTTGTGAACCTTCAAATTTTTATATGTATAAAATAACGTTAAGTAACAAATAACAACAGGAATGGAGAACATTTCAGAGAAAGGAATATGGAATTCTAGGCATTTACAATGCTTATGACCATAATAATGCTCTCCATTCCTGTTGTAATCTGTTAATCGTAATGACTCCCTATGGGGTGAAATCCAGTCTTTTGTCGACAAACATTTGGACAAACTTAAAATATTGTAACGTTCAATAAATTTTGAACTTATTGAATATTCTTTTTGATATACAACATTACGACAATTTTTATTTAATGATAATAGAAAAATGGGTGGCGTCTTTAATGTCTTCACTTAATTATTTGCTGCATTTATAAACATACTATTTTTTTATTATTTATTATATGTGTACAAGCAAATCAATAATTTTAGAAAATATAAATTTTCACCACCTTGATAAAGCTTTGTAAAATAAATAAACAATAATAGAAAACTAAAAATTTACAAATACAAAAAAAAGTGACAAAATAAACAATAGAATAAACAGAAATATTAATAAAATGCAAAGAACAACCGTAAAGCTGAATCAACAATCTGTAAAAACTTAAAAAATTGTAAAAGGGTACTTATTTTAGACGTTTATTTAACTATAAAATATAAGTTACAAAGTATACTTGGTACACTTCCACTTATTTATTTGACCAATTAACGATTTTACCCTCTAATGAGCATCTTCTTTAAATCAGATGAAATAGTATTTTGAGAGAAAAAAAACTATATCGTACCACAAAAAGAAAATATTTCAAATTCAAAGAGTAAATATTTTGCATCCTTATTTCGGAAGACATAAGCAATTAAAACCTATTTTATTTTTTGGATGAACACTGCGAGTGTAAATTTAAAAAAAAAACTGGTGCATGTGCCTGAGACAGTAACGCTCAATAAATTTTACCGGATCGCATTTATTTTTATTTTTAACAAATATTTTCTTTGAAATAATACAAAGAAATGATGATTAAAACGCGATAAGGTGAGTTTCTTTACACTTAAACGATAAGCGAAAAATTCTTCTCCGGACACTTCCCGATCATTATTTGGGGCTCTAATGAAGAGAATGCAACCCCCGCGGTTAAGCAGATTAACTGTCGAACTTTAAGGGCCCACATTAAAGTCACGCGATGTATGGAACCAGTGACGCTGTGCCCTGGTGCGAGGCTCTGGACGACGATAATAATATATTATATGGTAAAGCCTTCTATAGGCGGACACACGCGGCACATGGATGGTTGGTAATATATCAGTTTAAAGCTAATGATAATGAACTAACATACCCTATCGCCGTCAGAATCGGAAAATTAGATTGAAGTGACAGACAAAATGACTGTATACTGTATATACATAGGTTGCTCTGATGGCGATAGGGGCATTGAAAACAGTAAATGTATATTCTAAAAAAAACGCGAATCTTTTGTTAACAAAGAATTTAAAAAAAAAAAACATATTTACCGTTCATCACAGCTAAGAACAAATTGTTTTTACAATGGGCGGATCTGAAAAGAGGCAACAATACCTTTAAAACGAATCCGGAAAAGTGTGTGAGGCGAGCTTTTAATATTACTTTTAGTGCCGAAATATGGCGTTTATTGGAAAAAACAGTACATACTTGCAACACAACAAAAAAGTGCTTAGCACGTAAAATTGCAAAGAAATATCCTAGCAGCTTCCACTGCATACAGTTCAACAATGTTGTATTAACTACCCGGTAAAAAAAAGAAGTATAAAAATTGGAAAATTGTTTTCAGGCTTGCCTACTAGGTGATTTGGTTCAGCTGGATGAATCTTGCCCGCATAATAAAGGTTTCAGCTCCTTTACTTCACAAAAGTCAACAGATGGAAGAGTTGAGGAAATGTGGATGTTTAAACATGGTCAGAATGGTGAATGTTACACAGTGTGTATAGTGGCCACTTAAACCAGCCAATGACAGGTCATAAGCCTTATAAATGCCTAGACTTCCATGTTCCTTTCTCAAAAATGTTTCCCTTCTCTGTTGCAATAAATTTAAATATGAATAACTTCCTAGGGACGAAATCCAGCTAGTTTGCAAGCATTTGGACATATTCAAACATTGTTGTTTAGCGTATAAATTATAAATATTTCTTAACTTAGCACTGGACACGAGTCTTGTTAAGTTCTACAATAGCGTTGTTTAAAAAAAAAAACAAGTAAAATTGATAAAAGATACAATCATCAAATATTGTATGGATAATTTATTGAATTGTTTAAAATCATTAATTATGTAGTTACAAATCAATCCATGCATACGGTAAAAAAAAAAGTACAAATTTGTGCGTATTGTAATTAAAAAACACATTATCACGTTTTTTTCACATATTTTGAGATAAATTTTATTTACCCACCTAAGCAACTAGCCGCTGCGCTGTCATGTTATCCTTACTTCGCATAAAAGTGATAATTAAAAGGTGATTATTTATGAAAAAGCGCACCGATAAGAAGAGTATTATTTGCTCAAGGAAATTAAAATAATTCGACGCGAGTGTTGTAAAAAATGTAATTACATAAATAATCAAATTAACGAGCAATCGGGAATTCGCGTTTTTCAAAGGTCAAACTCGTTCGTGTACAACTCATAACCACGCGAAAAAATACACTGAGAATATTAAGCTTAATTTGCAATACAATTTAACAAATCGGCTGTTTCTTTTAATCAACCTGTTTATTTTCGGAATCGGATTGACCTTATAAAAGGACATCATATGCTACTTAATATTTCGTGTGAGATGGTGATGGCGTAATTAGCATTAACATTGTATTATAAATTAATAGTTAATTTAGAACATCAAAAGCAAACTAATAAAATTAATTGCTCTTTTAAGAAATTTCATACGTTGTATTAATAATAATAATAAGAATCAAAGTTTATTAACAAAAATAACAATAACTTTATCCACTACATAAACACTTGGGTAATAGATTTCTCTGGATCATGTCTAGTCTGCCTCACTAGGTACAACCTGTTTTAAAGCAGACATTTTTATGCAAAAATAAACAATAACATCACCACCTACTTGTTAATATACTAAACAGTTATAAAATATTAATTTATTAGGAATTTATTTTTAGTAAATTTTCCGATTTTTCTCGACCTAAATCCAGTAACTAATTTTTTAGAAATTTGTTAAATTGAATCCGGGTCATGGTTTTGCAATTTTTAAGTAGCATATTGAATATTTTGGGGCCCAGAAACCTGAAATTTCTTTGCCCGAATTCATAGTTTGTGATAGACCCCATGACCCATCCTCTAGTTTGACTTCTGATAGTGCGGGAGTGTTCCTTTTGGGATTTGATAGAATAATTTACTTGCACAAACATTATTGTTCTAAAAATATATAATTGTCTTATATCTAAAATCTCGAATTCCTCAAATAACTTGACGCTGGGGTACAAGTTTTATTAAGAATTTTAATATGACATAAAACGAATGATAAAATCGGGCGAGAGTGTAAATGTGAGTCAAGTATAATTAATAAGATTAAGAAAGAGTCTCTGAGATGGTTTGGTAATGAAGAACGAATGGACGACGAAATGATGGTAAAACAAGTATATATGGCAAAAATGAACGGCAACGTGACGAGGACGACCAAGGAAGACGTGGCATGATCAGACAAACCAAAATCCTTATTCTGGTCGTGTCAAAAGCAGGCAGAACCGAAGGGCATGTATGACAAGATGTATGAATGTGGAAGAAGCTAGGAATGTATACCAGGATAGACGTGTGTGGCGGTCCATTCTCTCTGCCGACTCCTACGGGGAATGGCGTGATGGTAGTAGTAGTAGTAGTAGTTAATATGACAGCATAATGAAAATGAGTAATTTGAAAATATACATTAGTATGTATTATTGTCGGCCTCGTGGTGTAATGGTCCACGCGTTAGCCTGCCATGCAAGAGGTCTCGGGTTCGATTCCTGACATTATCGATATGAAATATTTATTTAAAAGGGTCTTTTCACACTAGAATATTTCACAGTCCTTGGTCTGGTACCTGAAGCGTAAGACTGATCATCTCACCTTCATATGATTAATATACGCTGCGATTGGTGTACCAATGCAGTGCCTTACGCACCATTGGATGCGGGAAGGGAACGATGATGATATGATATTATTTATTTATTTTATTTTGTATCATGGAATAGGGCACACATAAACATATTCTTTTTGTGATCTAAATATAACAATGTAAATATATTCCATTTATACGTCGTTGAACATATATTTTATTTATTCAGATAGCGGTAGAAAAATAACAACTAGTTATTACTTAGCTGATGCAATATACATAATATTTTTTTTATTTATTTTTTTATTCAGACTCCCTCTGATGACACACATGGATGTTTGTTTTAAACGAAAACCATGGTCATTCCATAAAACAATGCGACAGACCCAACGTCCCTAATCCCTTTCAACAACATACATATTGTACAATTGCCTTAATTCTTGTTTAGTTTATTGAGAGTCTGAATCATTCAATTTCCCCTCATAGGATGCAATGAATTTCATTATTACGCTGATATAAAAGATCCTGAGGTAACAAGAAATTAAAAGGTTGGTAAACAACCAATTTTAAATGCACAAACAAAATTACCACAATTCAGAAAAACATATTCAGATCCCATTCGATCTTTACACTTCCAGTGAGCGGAAAGAATCCATCTTAAAAAAACAAATGATTCTGAAAAAAAAATATGGATCTTATAACTTAGCTACCCTAATAAATATAGCAAATATACCATGTAATTGCTCCAAAAATATTTAATGATTTATTGCCAAATATAAAATACTAAAAATGTAAAGGTATTTTAAAATAAAAATAACTGCACATATAAATAGTGTAGCGAGAGATTTTTTTGAAAAATATATGTAAATCAAAAAAGGTAGTACTTTATATAATTGGTACACATATTATTTATATTTTTATGTATTTCTTACATTTGATTAGTTAGGCATTTATAATTAAGTAGTTTTAGTTTTTCTTTTTTTATGTTATTGTTTTATTAGTATAGGACTACTTATGCTCTAAAGATAGAAAATTTCCATCTTAGAACAGGCTGTGCCATGTTAGATGGAGACTTTCATAAAAGAGAACACTCCGTTTTCATTTTACATTAATTGGTTTTATATAGATTCCCTGTTATTAAGTATGTTCATTATTTTTTTGCAATAAAATTATAAGTAAAAAAATAAGAATAAAAATTACAACAACGGTATTTCAGTTGCTAAGCTGCGCATGCTGATTAAATCAAATTCGATTAGCAATCATTTCCATATGCAAAGTGTTTACAACAAGCTAGCAAGAAGTAGCGCGTCAGAGGAACCATAATCATCGCTGTTCTTTGATTAATGTACATGTCAATATGGTAACACAGAAAAACTGGCTTTAAATTAACAAGTTATGAAGTTCACATGGTAAATTACACGCTTTAATGTGCATATTCGTTCCAGGTCAAACGGTAGAATTCACATCAATTCTTAAAAGGTTATTTCCACATTCACACCTCCCGACTTTCAAGAGCAAACATATTCGACAGTGAGTGACCTCAGACGTCCGCGTGTCGTGACTAACAGAATAAACGCATATTTTATTCTAAACCAAACACGTTAAGTTAAACATACAATATACAATCTAACGATAATCTTTTTTCATGTATAATTCGACTGGCCAAACGTATCGAATACTAAATTGGAGATTGTAGACAGATAGTAATTTATTTAGTGTCGGGATCTAATAATCAATTAACATATACACACGTTTGCACACTGAGGTACCAATATAATGTCACTCGGCCACGAATACTTCTTTAGAACACGGACTTAGCTTAATTTTTCAAGATGGTTGTAAAGAATTTTTGAATCTTCGTCACTGTCTTGATTATCCAGAACGGTAATCACGGTTTGTTAGAAAATGTATTATACATCTAAAATATAAATTGCATTTAATGTGAGATGTTCAGCATGGGCGGCCCGTCCATGGATGGAACTAATGTTTCCCTAAAAATTTGAAATATAAAATATCAGCCCCTAATTGTTTGCGCATAATAAAATCTGCAAAAAGTTAACACATCATTTTAGTATACCGTAAAACGGGGTTAAATTGCACCATCAAGGGTAACATTGCATCAAAAAAAAAAAGTTTTTAGAGACACCTGTTGTCATTGCTACTAACAATAACTCATTGTTTCTCCAAATATTCAATGGATGTCACTTTTCACTCTTACCTAAGGTTATTTTCCATTCAATATGGTACTTTAGTACTGAGCGATTAGCGGTTTGGGTAGGTTGTGCAGTTTTTATGAATAATTTCTATAG
This sequence comes from Micrasema longulum, assembly GCF_059751315.1. Taxonomy (NCBI): domain Eukaryota; kingdom Metazoa; phylum Arthropoda; class Insecta; order Trichoptera; family Brachycentridae; genus Micrasema; species Micrasema longulum. Next base: position 690,567 of record NW_028277835.1, read on the forward strand.
GTAATTCTTATCACATCTTCAACAGTGTGTATCATTCTAAGGTGAGTAAAGTGGTTTCGTATGTTGAATTTTGTCATGTATTTGATAATACCAGTATTTCTTACTAAATTTACCAAAACATATTAATATTAATATTTCCATGTCCATGTGGAATCTATTAAGATACTGAAGGAAAAAAAAAGTGATGCAATGTCACCCCGCTCTAGGGCTTACTTTGCATCATTTTTCAAAAAATTATAGCTTGTATATGAAACTACAAAATATACTTATAACCACAAAAAAGTAAAGGAAATATATTATATAACCATGACATTTATTGTCAAAAACACTACTCATCTCCTCGATGAAAAAAATCATTATAGCTGAAAAGTTATTAAAAAGTGATGCAATTTAACCCCGTTTTGCGGTATTAAAAAATAATTTAATTAGTTTGTTGTCAATCACAGTGATCTGAAGTGGGTTCGATGTTCATTCATTAATAACTTCTAAAGCATTGCGACAAACCTTTCACCATCACAGTTATGCGCTAACTGAAGTCAAATTCATTGAGCTCCATCCAATTCTAGAATAACGAACAAGGAAATACATAAATTTTATGGGATTTTTTTTAGTTCTTCGTTACCTGCTATATCGTATATTATTTTAATAAAATAAAACAATTTGGTTCATGCCCTTTTTTTACGGAGTTGTACATTTAAATTTTGCTTTTAAGAAGAATGTATTGGTTGCATGTTTTTAATTTCTACTGTACAGATTTAGCGAAATGTCAATGCTCATATCGTCCGTCAAATGGCGTTCAAATTTTGTTTAAAACCTATGTTAAAAATTAAAACGTCTTCGTCAAAAGGGACAAGATGCTTAAATGTATAAAATAATGTAAAAGCACAAATGTTGAATGGTTTGATAACCTAAAACCTCCCTTTTACTTTGTAATAATTCTTGTGACGTACGCTGCCCGCATATGTATAGGCAGGCACTTACCAAGACAATGATTCCACGGAAAAACAAATATTGAAATTAACAAAAAAATATCCAGAGTTAAACATTCACGATTACATGTACTCTCGGTTACATGTGTAAACATATAATGTGTTAAAATCACAAGAGAATAAACACGATAGGTCATTCAAATACTCCACAGCACGATCAATACCGAAGTTGGCAAAAAATACATTTATGTAAACAATTACTTAACATGCTAGTTTCTGTTCAAACAAGGAAAAGCACTTAAAAAAATGTTGGTTTATTTAAAATAGTTATTATGAGGTGTTTAATTATTGAAACACTTAATAGAGTCAATATACTCAACTTGAAAATGAGCGAACTAGCAAAGGTGTGAATTCGGATAATATTCTAAAATATTTATGTGAGAATTTCGTTTTTTTTGCTAAGCCAATCAACAGGCTAATGAAAGCCCTAACTAACAGATTGGCATTATTGAGTATTTATTATAAAGTAACACTTAATCTAAACAATTTTAAATTTACAAAGGTATAATTATGGCAAAATCTAGGCGGACATGGCAAGTGTGTCATCGCGAATCAGGAAAGACAACACCGCTTGCTTTTTGAATGCTTGCTTTTGCTGTAGGAACACATCGACAGTACCGTTTAGTGAGATTTCGTTCACTGTTCTGAGGTTCCTTGGCAGAGGGGAAAATAATCCGATGTTAGTTTTATAATTTCCCACAGCAAAGACAGGATTGGTACGCAAGTTAAGGCGAGGTGCATTAAGGTTTATCTGAACAAGGATATCATGGGCATCTATACAGTTAGATATAAATTAATGCAAGAATATCAAACCAGCCAAAATCCTTCTGAATTCTAAACTAAAGATATGAAAGTACTCTAGACGATCATAATAATTGATTATGAAAGTATTTGATCCGATTCTAAATATTAACGATTTTTAAAATTTACGTTGCACCGATTCAATCCGCGTTATATGAATATTATAATTAGGAGACTATATTATAGAATTAAACTTAAGCAAACTACGAACAAATAATTTGTCCAATGTATTGCAGTTTTTGGGCTTTTGAATGGCTTAGATATTCGCAAAATAAATCCACTGATTTTGGGCGCTTTCTTTGAAATGTGGTCAATGTGATGGTTGAATTTAAGGTTGTTATCAAAAGTATCCCAAGATCTCGAATTGTCTCGACGTTTATTAAAATTGTGTGTTCGATTGGATATTTAAAAACGATTTTATTTATTTTTCTTGTGTATTTAATAGACATACATTTATTCATATTAAAATATAAGTGGTTTTTTATATGTACCACGAAGTTTATCCACCCTTATCAGTGAATATAAATGTATAACTCATAATTTTAGTGACATTGACAGGCGCCGTGGCACAGTTGCTAAAACGGTCAACTGTGAAACTAGCGTCGCGGGTTCGATTCTCGTCAGTAGTAAAAAAAAAATCCAACAAATAATTTCTCAATTGTTCTGGATGTTGTGGTGTATTATTCATAATGTCCTTCTTTATCTTTTTTTTACCTGATGACATGCTTCTATGTAAATAATAATGCTTAGCGGATTATTCCTTTAAAATAAAATAAAAATACAATTAAATCCCGTTAAAATGCCATTAAATACCATTTAGAAAACTAAAAAAAATGTAAACCTCGACTCACAAACAACTCTCTACTTATACTTTAACTCGTAAGTATAATTCGAACATTCAATATTTTGACTATTTTAGTTGCAATAAATTAATATCCAATTCGAATATAGAAAAAAATGACATAAAATAGATGCTTACATTAATGATGAACGACTAATGGAAATAAAACATGTTAAATACTTAGGACTAACAATAGTCAAACAATTGACATAGACAATTTATATGAATAATTAAATTAGTAAAGTGGCGACTTTATCGAGTTTTAAAAAAAATCTTAAACTGCTCCAAAAACGGAATAAATTCTAAAGTATGAAGTCAATACAAAAATTAAAATATGTTACTCGTATATGCAACTACGATAAAATATTAAAGTTAGTATATGACCTCCCTTATCTAAAAACAACTTAAAAACTCTTTAAACAGACTAAACAATTAAATATAAGTAAACTTTTTTAACTAGAATCCTTGAAATTTATTCATAAATTAGCCACTTATATATTCGTTGACGAAGAACTAAAACATTTTTAAATATGTAGAAAACATGGACACAATACGATATTATCAGAACAATATCACCTACAACATTCTAAAACGAGACACGGACAGTCGAGACTAATAAACCAAGGACTAAAATTATACAATAAACTACCAGACAAAACTCAACAAAAGCCTCAGACAACCTTTATTTTATTGTCATTAACAATAGAATATAAAATTAAAAGAGAAAAATAATTTTGTCAAATGAATGTAATCCGTAAGGGTATATAAATAAATATCAAATAAAAACGTTTCGTTTCTTTGTTGTTCAGAATACCTATACGCTTCTTTAAAAAATGACAATATTATTTAAGTCCCGAGTTGTAGGAAATGGTCTGAAAATTGAAATATTTGGATAAATAATAGGAACATAAATATTTCTCTTGTTGCAAACGCAATTTAAGTATTTTTTTGTATTTTGAAAAAGTATTTAAATTCAAACAAGTACCTATAATTATGTCAAAAACATTTTTAAGGGAAGCACTATAAAGACACAGAAATATTATTGAATTAATTTAATATTTCCGAACATTTAGTTCCATACCAATGAGTTATAAATATTAAGTGCTAAAATTAATTGTGTCTGTTTTTATCCAAATAAAAAATGTGCATCAAAAGTAAAAAAATCATCAACAATGACGTGCAAAAACTATTAGAATGGACAAACAAAAACTTCTTAACACTAAATGCCAAGAAATGCAATATAATACATTTCGAAACACAAAAGAAGAACCATAAGATGAACATAAAAATAAACAACGAAACCCTGAAAGAACTAGAACATGTGACTTACCTAGGACTCACAATGGACAGACAATTAAAATGGACAAAACACATAGACGGACTCACTAAAGTGATGGAATCACTACATAGCGTCTTCTACAAAATTAAAGATTTTATACCAAGAAAGGAAAAAATTATGATGTACGAAGCCTATGTCAAAAGTAAATTGAGTTACATGATCGCCTTCTGGGGAACTGGTAACAAGACAGACATAACAACAATACAAAGACAACAAAATAAAATTCTTAAACTAACATACAACCTACCCTACCTGACCTCTACGACTGAACTGTACAAAAAAACACACCAGTTTGACATAAACTACTTGACTAAAATTGAGACCTTAAAAATTGTACACAAAATAACACTGGGAAACACACAAGACGACGACATAATATTAGTCAAAAATGCTGACATACACAAATATAACACCAGACAACAACAACACTATCATATCGAAAAAGCAAAGACAAACACAGGACAGTCAAAAATACTACATAATGGACTTAAACACTACAACGACTTACCTTACTACTTGAAAACTTTTACTGGAGACAAATTTAAAATCAATCTGAAAAAGCACATGATGACTGAACTAACTAGACTAGACGAGACATAAAATGACTAGACAATATTAAATTTCTAATGTAACCCTAACGGGGTTTTTTAAATTGTAAATAAATAAAAAATAAAAAATAATAATGTGTTGTTGGTATCCCCAATAACATTTTTTTAAAACTCTTATGTTATGTAAATGCTCCATATGAATACTTTCGCGAGGGGATTATTTGTCAGCATTTTATTGCATCATTGCAATCACATAATCACCATAATTCTATTAATCTAATTTTTCGTGAAGGAAAAGGTGGGGATGATAGTATTTTAAACGGTTCATTATTTAAAACCACGTGGACAGGTAATAATATAATGTTAAATGCAGGGCATACCTTAAATAACCAGCAGTTTCATTACCTATTCAAATACGGCCGGCTATCGTGAGTAACCTGTTTGTTTCTCGGCCATTCCAATTACAAATTAATGTTAAGACAAATTACCTGTTCCCCTTTCTCCGCTGTCCGTGTTTACCTAACCCCCCTCATGAGAAAAGTCCAAACACCATAAATGAGAAATCAGGAAATTCCGACGCGTCCAAAATAAATAAACAGAAATTAAGTTCAACGTTAAACTGTCGGGCTGGAAAACTAAATTACTTCTTTTTAACACGCAATATACATATCGTTGAGTATTTATAAATGTATAAAATAATGGTTTTATCGAAATTGAATCGGACGATATTGTAAGCGGGGTTCTTAATGTTAACAAATTGTTGAGATTTAAATTCACTCAAAATAAGCTCCCATTATAAAGAAATGTACTAATGGTAGACAATAAATACCACTTTGTTATTTATATGTATTATGTATCACTGCGTCAAGGCAGATGACGGATGTATTTCTGTGTGTGAAATAGAACAAGAACCCTGGATTAGTATTTTCGACTCAATGACTGCTCTTAGGTTTAACTCCTGATTATGAAAATCGAGTGGAGATAAGTTCCCCTAGTTGTGAACTGGTTGGCGCATTTGCCTACCATTCTTGAAGTCTTGGGTTCGATCTCTAGCAGGGTTAACGTGAAATATTTATTTCAAGGGTTGTTTAAAAAACAATCTTACATTGTTCTGATCTGGCACCTGAAGCGTAAAAATGATCTCCATACGGTCGAAATACAATACATTTGGTTGACCAATGCAGTACCGTATGCACTACTAGGCGTTGAAAAGGAAATAATGAGGATGATTACGTATAGCTTATAAAGTGTTTAAACAAAAAATCTTATTTAAAAAAAATGAATAACCCGCTAAGCTTCTATTTGGAGGCTCGTCAGCAGGTGAGAAGGAGGGTATATGGAAGGAGATTATAAAAAATACACCACAGCACCCACAATAAACATCTTTCTTGGACTTTTTTCTTGAAACTGACGGAAATCGAACCTGCGACGCCAGTTTTACAGTTGGCCGTCTAACCAACTGAAATATAGACAGGTGCCGTGGCGCAGTTGGTTAGACGACCAACTGTGAAATCGGCGTTGCGGGTTCGATTCCCGCCAGTTGCGAGAGAAAATTCCAAGAAAGATTTTTTTCTCAATGAGGAACTTCAGCCCTACGGGAAATTTGATAAATTTATTTTTTTCTTACGCGGGGTAAAAATTAGAGCATTAAATTGCACGACAAAGTTTCTTGAAAATGTACAGAAAAAATAGTAAAAAATATTTTGATAAAAACGTACTACTTTAAATGACGTCACTGGTTCATGTGAATCAACCTATGATCTGAGAGCTATGCAAGATTTCCGGTCTGCTTGTCGCTTCTGGACCAATGGGAAGAACTGAATGAGAATAAGCGGAAATGAATCTCTGACATTACACGCGGAGTTATTTCAGAAATACAAAACTTCGAAAAATCGTAGCGCCGATAATACGATATATAATTTTTTTTAAAAATAATTTTTTACTTAGTTTAACAGTCTATTAACAAATAAAAAAAATAAAAAAAACCACTGAACTTCCTCATTGGTCTGGATGTTGTGGTGTATTTTTCATTACCTCCTTAAATATCCCCTTCATCCCACCTGCTGACAAGCCTTAAAATAGAGGCTTAGCGGGTTATTCCTTAAAATAGATATTTAGTTGAAAGAAGTTTGTTATATTGCATGTTAAACAACTTACCGGGTGCTTGTTTATTTTAATAAAAAATCTTAGCGTTTCTATCACTAAGAGAAATATTTTAACTTGCAGTAGGTAACCTAGTTATCAATAAAATGTGAGAATTAAGTTTTAAAAGAGTTGGATCCAAACCTCGGACCTATGATCCGTGCGTTCGCGACACTAAAACCTGGTTCAATAGGTTTCTTAAAAACTGATTTAAAACTGTCGAATCGGCTTCTTAGAAAGATAAAATGCAAAGCCTGGGCGGTGAAAAATCGTCATACAGAGCGTTGTTATCGCTGCTGTAATGTAAATAACATTAAAATAATTTTATGGCACTATGCTTCACTTGTATGAAAAAGCTTCAACACCACATACCGTGGTGGTTAAACAGCGAGTTTAAAATCACTTAAAAATTAATTTCACATGCATTAATAGCATGTGAAAGTATGCGTGTGGAGATATTTTACTAGGGTAGGTATTTTATCAACCACTACCCTACAAGGTTCGCGTTTCCGAGTATGAGAAACAACGTGGACGATGTAGTAATATCGAGGATCCAAATCTACAGGATTATTGCAGCCATAAGTCATAGTCGTTGACGTATCGTGAGTTGAGATCGGTAGAACAGACGACTACTTGCTCACACTCATTCTCCACAGCGATATTCATAACTCGCGTTAGCGAACATCTACCGGCTATCAAATAGACAACAATTTATATGACTTGTCTAATTTGATTACTTTCATTGTAAATGCGCACGGAGGTGCAGATGCCTTATCAAATAAATACACAATAAACAAAGTAATACAACTTTAGAATAGTGCCGAGTCAAAAGTTCCAAGATAGTCCTCGATCTTTGGAAACGAGAACTGAAATTTTCAAGGAAATAAATTTGAATTACAAGTATCTACCGCTGTTACTCCCGGTGGAAATTATCATTTATAAGAGTTATCAAGTCTGACAATCCGGAACGCAGCAGTAGGTCTGGAAATTTATGCCCGAGACTTATGACAAGAAAGGATGTTGGCAAACTGAATCTAGTGAAATTGCAGAAGCTATAAATAATAACGTGATACGCGGATACTATTACATATTGTTATTATTATCAGCTTCCAGCAGGAGAAATCCACAAACGAGAACGATTTCATAGAATGTGAAAAGCATTTTGTTAGTTAATTTATAACACAAGTAGACCATGCACCAAGTTTCTTAAAAAAGCGTCCGATCGTATTTTCGGTGTGATCGTACCTTTGGTATTTGAGTCAGGTGGAGTGGTTTAAGTAAGGGCCAGGGCAGAGAGGATAGTGAGAGTTGATGATACATTTATAGTTTATTGTGATTATTACTCTTACCTGGAACGCTATTCGATTTGAACCTAAGGAGGTAAGAGATCCTTGTATGATTTGCTTATGAGATTAACGTTTATCCGCAAAATTAAATACGCACAAAAATGATTAAAATGTGTCATTTATTGATTATTCTTGTATTAACGGTCGATAAACGAGACTACAATGGCGAAAATCATAAATTGAATGAAAATAAAAACAAGTCGATCGTGCAATAAGAAATTTATAATAATATTTCCATTTTTAAAAAGTTATTCTACTTCTTTTAATTTTGCTTATTAAACTATGTCATGTAAGTAACTTACATGGACTAAAGTATCAAATCAGGACCAGCTTTACGAGCCCTAGTCTAATGGAGGCCTCGAAATTCTAAAATAACCCCTTTCTAAAAGCCCCAACCTATGTGTGCCCAAGGGACCTTACATGGTTTAAGACGGCCCTGCATCGAATTGATTTTTACCCAACTCCGATTAACGCATTTTTAAATATCAACACTGCTGTTTTTACGAAGAGTGTTGTAGCATTGTTGACGATATTTAGTAAAACACGGATTCAAGAAGAAAAGATCTTTATTTTAGTCTTACTCGCGTATCAATATTCCCCCAGGAACCATGAAATCCAGGAAGGAAAACTGCAGAAGCTAGATCTTTAATTTAGCTTTTTTTGTTTAATTTATACTTTACATTTCATTTTATTTTTAAAGAAATAACCCGCTAAGACTCTATCTTGATGCTTGTCAGCAGGTAAGATAGAAGAGATATGGAAGGAGGTAATAAAAATTCACCACAACACCCAGACCAATTGAGAAAAAAACCTTTCTTGGAACTGGCGGGAATCGAAACCGTGACGCCAGTTTCACAGTTGGCCATCTAACCAACTGCGCCACGGCGCCTGTCTAAATAAAATGTAATATTAATAATTATAATTAAATACTAATATAAATATAAAACTAGATTAATCTCTCAGTTTTTCTGTTCCTTTGATACGTGGCATATAGTGATAATATTCATGGTATTGAAATGGCAACAAAAACTATAGTATTTACTTTTACCGCATTTTTCTCAGAAACATGTCTAACTGAGATACTGCACTCTTCAACCGGAGAGCAGAACAGGTGCTTAAAATAGTCAAACGCAAGAAACCAAAAGAAACGAAGTGCTAGAAATTTGACGCACGGATCGAACAAAACCCGATATAAAAATCAATTATTCTTCCACTATTCTTTCGTGCAAGCTGATTACTTAATGTCTTTCTTGCTGAATTACCTTTTTAATAAGAAGGGAAAAAGCGATTCTAAACGAGGTTTTAAGAAATTTTCTTAGGTATTAATATTAACAATTGAAATAAATAACACGGCAAAAGAACAGATAATTAATTGTAAAATTCGTTGGTTTGATGGGGGGGGGGGGGGATTATCCTGTTTTGAGTGTAGTAACATACTCTACGGAATTTAACTGAAGTAAAAAAAGTATCATTGAATTATTTAGGGTCCGTTTCTTAGTCAAATGGTCATCATATGAAAGGTCTCAGGTTAAATTTTTTATATGTTTTTAAACCCGAATATTTTATGGTCCCTGAACTTGCACTTGAAGCGTAAAACTCGTCATCTTACCTTCGTGTAACCAAACAAAATCAAGATGCACTGCGGTTGATGTACCAGTGCAGTTCCCTATGTACCATTAGGTGCGAAAAGGGAATAATGGAAAACAAATTGTTTTTATATTTGCTGAAAGATGGCTTAATACGACATACTCGTATAAAATACTTATATATGACTTTTTTTAAGCATACACCATCAGATTCTTCAGAAATTTTTCAGCGTTTTAAGTACAGTCCAACAAAAAATTTAATTGCTCTGCTTCAAAATTCATAAAAAATTACATCAAGCTTTGCCATATTAATATTTGTATGCAACAAATATGAATAAATAAAAAGGAAAATCCAAATAGTTCCAATTCATTGATATATTAATTGATAAACTCGCAAAAGTTTAACGTATATGGCAACGGCTTGAGATGAAAACAAGTTATCCCGCGAAAAGGGGTAACATTTGATAATTATTGTCTGGCGCACGCACGCAATATGAGGTGGGTAGGCAAACTCGATAACATGATTGCCGTGAGATATTCTAAAACTGGCTATGTATGATGAGTGGCTCTACACTCTTCAGTGTAAAGAACACATACAGGTCTGAAAAGTATTACCATATTCCCTCGTAAATCATAACTTGTTATCGACCGCAGCGCCCTTTCTATATATAGGTACGTACGTTAAACAAAATACATACATACATAATACTGTATATTTATGAACAACCTCTTTGGAAATATTAAATAAAATATTTTGTATAATGATATTCGTGTGCTTGAACATCGCACAATATGTGAGACCGACCAACAGAGAGCTCTATAAAAATATTAAAAAAAATAATCACACGAGAAATTGTTCTCTTTTCCACGCCGACAGCCTCCGAATTAATATAAGTCGTTTAATCTCTAAAACTCTTGATTGTAAATTATGTTTACCGTAGTAAATTCAGAAAAAAAGCTCATATAAGTTTTCTTGACCGCGTATCATTTAATAATCATAACCTACACAATTCTTAAAAACTGTAATAAACAATATTAAATCGGGATATTCTAACATCGGATCATATCCCGTAGTAAGTAAATATTTTTTATTTATTTATTGAAACCAACACAGTCACAAAAAATAACAATACATATAATGTAACAACAAATAACTAGAACTATTAGGGGTTTCACATAGGAACAACACTACAAAAAACATAACATAACAGTTTACCAGGAGTTAGTGGAAATTGAAGAAACAGAATGAGATACGATAATGTTGAAACTTCAATTAACATCATTCTTGTACAAAAGCCTAAATCTGTGCGAATCGTATCCTGCAGTTTTTCGGACATACCGTCAGAAAGACGAGCACAGTCTTAAAAAACTAAAAGTCGAGGAAGCGGTCGAAGAAAGTAGAGGGAAAGGAAGATCCCCATAAATGACCAAATCAAGATAGACCAAATCAAGGCTGCCAAAGAAACATCAGTGTTGAAGGCACAGAGGGAGGATGACCACGACCCTCAGCAGGGAGGAGAACGACACAGAAGCTCCATTTACGTGGTCCCGCTAAATTATTGAAATAACTAAAAAGATGGGGAGTGACAAATGAAAACTGATAGTTGTATAAATAAATTATATAAATTGAAAAATATATATTTATCATTATATAGAAAGCCAACATTACTTTCCTCGTTCACACAATAAAAAATAGCTGTTACAAAAATCAGCAGGAGAAAGAATTTTGAAGAAATTTTCATGTTAAACATGGATAGAACGGTGAATTTTGCAGCGTGTAGTATAATGAGGACTTTAACCCATCAATGCACAATTTTTTTCTAATTTTAACTAAAAACATATTTTTTTGTATGTTTTTTTTATGCAAATACTAGGAAAAATAATGAAAAAAACAGTTATTTTTTTCAGTTTTGATTTCGTATTTTAGTTAATGTGGATAACATGCTACAGCGGGCATTAAAAAGTAAAAAAATACAAGAATGTAAAGAAAACCAGAAATAACGATTCATATGCACATCTTTTTATATTTTAATGCAAGTTGGGGAAACAATTATAACTTTAAATCTTTAAAAATAACAAAGAAATCACCCTTTGAAATTTATCTTAATTACACTTGACAGAATACTGACTTTTTGTTTAAAATTTTATCGAAAAACTTTATTTAAAAAATTACGCAATATAATAAACTAGTCGCCGAGTGATAAACATGTTTGAAATCACTTTTATACACCGATTATTGGTATCCAGAAGATCGTCTACATTGGGCATTGTAGGGTTAAGAAGCCAATAACAGTTCATAAGCCCGATAAATCCTAAGACTTTTGTAGTATATTACACCATTCTCAGTGTTTAGCGAATTCATCTGTCGATAATCCAAAAATTAAAATCCTCAGGTACAAATATTTGGACAAGATTTCTAATTGATTACAATAAGTACCATAGCTATATTTTGACATGCAGGGCTTCAATTTTAACTTTGCGATAGAAAATATCTAATGGAAATTACTTATTTTTACGTTTACCTTTTGATCTCGTTTTTAATCCGAGACATTATGCATCATCCTCAGCCAACTATAAATTGCAAAGAAACCTAAATTAAAATCAACCAGGCCGATAAAGAAGACCGCTTCACTGCTGGCTGTACCGACAGGGTACTCCGTATTGATACTAATCCAACAAACAGCCATCGCGTATATTACAGCAATATTTTAATTATTTTCTTCTTGATGCACAGCCGAAGAAATAACTTGAACGAGGCATAAATTAACTCGAACTTTTATAGCAGATGAGAATACAAAGGGGCAAACTTTGATGATTATACCTTATATAGGCTTAATTGAATTGTAATGAGAAAAAATGATAATAAATGTACATCTGAAATAACACGTTATGTGAAAATTAACACATAGGGATGTTTAAGCCAGTTAACTGTTTAAAACTTTCACGCATGAAACGTTAAGTTTTATGTACCAAACCGCAATAAAAGTTTGGAGTCGACAATAACTTACGGCGTGCGGTTATTAGTAATGTTAATTCCAGAATATAAAATCAGTCATAATAACGTGCGCAATAATTTTCAATTATCGTGAACTATAATAACAATCCTTGCACCGAGTTTGCGAAAAATGGAATACAATTCAACGCTTAATACTCCCCGGAAACAGCACTTATGTAATTAAAATTTCACTTAGCGGCTTCCGACCTTTTCATCAAAATGAAAATACCAATTGATTCACACTATTCGATGCTCAGTCAGCGAAACTTATAAACCACTTGTAATTTTATTTTTAATGATTACCTGTTACAATCCGCTTTGTTCAACGTATTGAATAACGAACATAGGTATAATATAATAATTTATACCTATAATAATTCGTTATATTAAGTAAATAACAATTGATATGAACACTTAGATTAAAATGAAATCGATTATTATTAACGGTCATAAACCTTATTTTCCTAATGTAAATTTTGATGAAATAATCAATAAAATTCCTGGGTTAAGATATATTTTGTTTTATTTGACCAACGAGCGCTTTTCCGCCCTTTAAATAATAAATATTGCTAAATCCCAATTAAGGTCCAATAAACTTTCTTAAGATAAAAATGAACTGTTACGAAAACCAGTTGTTGTGATATTAATGTTGTTTGTCCCTAAATAAAATACTTACCTGATATTTTAATCTCACAAAAATAGTATACAGGTTGAAAATGTAAACACCTTAAAGTCCTGAAGATGGCTACTTAGGCGAAAGCGTTCGTTGGTCAAAAAAATCAAGGAATTTTATTGATATTTTTACTAAAACTATTTATATTTTACATATTTATATTATTTGTTATATCACATTGGCACATTTATGTCATTGTAAATAATGTTGAATAAAAATAACACATACATCAAGGGGGAGCTAAGACGAGGGGTCGACGTGTTGGCTTCTACATAGCGTTTGTATTCCTTAGGAATAAATTATTTATCTTTCCACTGCGTAGCAGACAAGGGTCTCGTATGACTTTACAACAGCTACAAGTAGATGAAGGCTTTTTATTTCCGATAATTTATGTTACAGGACAACCTAAAATTACTACCGAAATTCTATAAATCGGTATTGAAACAATAACTTTGAATATGTTTTAAAACCATGAGTGTTAAATTTGTCTCATTTTTAAGGTTTTGAGATGTCCCTTTCAATATTTGTGCTGCCCCATTCAATTAGTAGTTTTTATCGAATGTCGAGGTGCTAAAAATATTTTCTTTTACCACCAAACACATGTGGAATCAAATGTTTTTTTTACTTTGTCATAACTATTTTCAAGAGAGGAGTTAAGGACTTGATTTTTCCTTAGTGGGAGGGAAACTCCTTGATGATTTTCCGAATGTTTGAGTGTACTATTTACCATATTGATGTTCCATATATTTGTTTTCTTATTATTATTATTATTGTTGTGTTTCTGGTCCTATAAAATATTTGTGATGATATTACTCAACTAATTGCTCGTCCAAACTCAACACAGTACTTTAAGTCACATGGAGTTGGAACTTACATATGTCTCAAATAATGTGTAATAAACTGTCAATCAATAAATAAATAGCGCAAGATTTAACGGTTTTTAAACATTTTTTAAGATTAGTAGATAAAATAATTTTATTTACTCATAAAAATCATTTTTTCGAAACTGTTCCATTCATTACGGATCTCCCCTACGTATAAATATTTTTTTAAAGCACATTTTCCACAATATTCTGCTTTTATTACGTATTGTGTATGTTTTGGATAAATTAAAAATTAGTTCATAATTACACGCATAATCAAGTTTGATATAAAGTCAAGAATTAATGGTTTAAATATAGGTTTGTAGCTGCAAATGAGATATTAGATAGAGATATATTCGTTTTTTAATCGATCAGTTATTTCATTGGAACTAAATGGTAGGTTGTAGACAAAAATTTAAAACAAGATTGTTTTGCTATAAATCAAAAACACAGAAAAAAAACTTATCAATAAAAATGTAAGTATTTAGTATACCAGAAAATCGATGTTCCTGTTTTAAAAAGGATATTCGAGTTTAATAATTTCGTATTTGAGAAAAAACGTTTGCTTCGGTCTTATTTGTATTTTATATTATGTGAAATAACGACACAATTAACTATCTTTCATGTTTGCGATTTTTAGCAGTTATCGCCTTATAAATCTACAACTAAAAATATGAACGTATAGTGATACTGATTTGGGAAATCAATGATTTTCTTAATAGTTTCCTTGCGAATAAACGACAATTCAGCACATGCTATTACTAAACCACATCAAGATAGTGTATTTTTTATAATTTGGAAATACAATTATAATATAAATTACATTTATTTACACGGTTGAGAAAAAACACATATAATTGGACACTTTTATGAAATCCAATTTGAAATAAATTTATTCTTGAATGTCTCACACCTTAAAACGGTGTTTTCCAAACTTTATAGTACCATGCCCTCTTTAAATAATCCATTACTTCACCTCCCCCTTGTTATAAAATTAAATAAAATAATGTAAAAGAATAATGTTGAAAAAATGTGTTTTTATCATTATGCGCAACTTACTTTACATAATATATTTTTTTTTTTAAATCAACATAAGTTACATAAATATGCGTGTTTCGAGCAGATAATAACGGAGATTCGAATAAAACCCAAACAACAAGATAATATCATTACCACAACAAGTGAGAACTTATTGACGCTATCAATTGGTGGATAATATTCATTAAAACGAGAAATATTTTTATTTTGAGATATTTTAAAATACGCTTTACTTTCAATAGTATTAATATATCCCAACTCAAACTGACTTGTGGAGTTGAGGGACACGTGACATTCATGAACTGTAAACACTCTCTAATGCGTTTACATTCCTTCTTGGCTTACAAATTTACTTGTGATATAGATTTTTAATACAACAATTATTCATTTCAAAACTTTTAAAATACATTGTTTAAAGCTTATTATTTAAATGGATATAAAACATTCTTTTTCATGCGACTTTTCATCTGTTTTTGATGTGTATTATTATAATCTTATACTCTTACTAAAGTTATTTTTTTCAAATAGTTTTAATGTGTACCATATATATTATTATTTTATAAGCTTACTGTAATTTAATTTTCTATTTTTTTTAATATTAATTTTTTAATACCTTTTTACTTGTATTTTGAAAAAAAATACAATTTGCTTTTTAATTCTAACATTTTTCATTTTGACTTTTTACACCTATTTTTTTTCAATGCATGTTTTCAAACTTAAGTATGAATATTACACTTTATTTATATTTTTTTCTATTTTAATACGGAAAGTTTTACTTTTGATTTTGCATTGCAGCTTGATTTTTGGTTTCTACATGTCTTTAAAAAGAATATCGTTTTGTTTATTTTTAAAACTACTACTTCGTTTGTACTAACCTGTATTATTTTTGTAAATGCCTTTTGGGCGTATTGTAAAATTAAATAAAAATAATAATTAATTAATAAATAAATTGTATGCGACCGTTATTATTGAAATTGTTATACAGTTTTGTACTGGGAAATATATTTAACTTTTTACATCGCAATCAAGAAGCTTTGACATTAAAACTGTAGCCCTTTCCTTGGACTAACTAGTCCGCGCCGCCCAGTTTCATAATCGCTGCCTTAAAGCGTTTATATCCAACACGTTCTTAGATACAAGCTTCGCGATTATCCAAACTGAATTAGCATATTCATCAGTCGCGAAGTAAGCCTGCTAAAAATGCAGCCAATTTATATATTTCATTAAGGCGTTCGTTTGCATTGAATGCGGGACACGAGATAATTCTATGGGACAATCATCCGGCAAATAAATAATATCCTCTTAAGGTTACTCCCTCAGATGTAGGTAATGGCTTTAGCGGACTTAATCCACGACCTCATACAGATGTCTCGTCATATTAATTCACACCAAAGGAGGCACAAATATAAGATTATACAGGGCGTTTTGGTTAAAATGTATTGAGTATTTTTCAGTCGGAATCAGGGTGTCTTGAAAATTGCATATTGTCGTGAAAGGGTTCCTTCGAAAGGCTGGTTGCTCTGGTTTCCCGATCGGACTTGGTTCTCCTAGTCTACTAACAAGCTAATAAGCTAACATAATCAGGGTGTCTTGAAAATTGCATATTGTCGTGAAAGGGTTCCTTCGAAAGGCTGGTTGCTCTGGTTTCCCGATCGGACTTGGTTCTCCTAGTCTACTAACAAGCTAATAAGCTAACATACCCTATAACCGTCACAATTGGGAAAAAAAGATTGATGGTGACGGACAAACTGACTATATAGACTGATGTGAGCGGACGGTAATAAGGGCATTAAAAGCAGTAAATACAAATTCTAAATAACAAGAATCTTTTATTAACATTTTTGAAGTAATAATTTGTTTGTCAAAGCTTAAATCTTGTTTCTGCAATTTACGGATCTGAAAAGAAGCCAAAAGATCTCTAGAAAGGATTTGGGTAGGTGGGGACTTTTGATAACTGACAGAATCAAAAGCTTCCTATCCTAAATGACGGGTTTTTTTTTCACTCGATGGCAACTTTATACCATTCCATTCAAATGGAAACACCCTGTTTTCGGACACCATAATCCCGACATGTTCATTGTCACACACCGCTTGCTGCTCGGGTACAAAGTACTACAGTAATAGGACAGGATTATTCCGAGAAATATTTCAATCATATCATACTTATACTCAGGGATAAGTATAATTATATATTCAATATATCTAGAATATCATTATTGTGCTTTGTAATGGAATAATCCTAAAATAGCTGGATGATTTAATATTGATATTTACAAATTGCAATAGTGTATTTTTTTAAATAATAAAATAGTTCATTTATTATTTTATTTATTTAAAACAATTATTGAAGGCATATTTTAACTAGGTATATAAAATTCAAGAAAAATAAAACAGAATTTGTCTGATTTAAAATGATTTAATTTCTTTTTTAAAACAAAAAAATAGTTTTTTCTGTATAAATTTTCCAATTCAATTCATCGTCTTTAAATCATTAGAACAAATTTCACTTCAATACTTTGCCTTTATAAGAAGCCAAATGTACGTAAGTTTAGTCTAAATTAAAAAAAACGTAATCTTTCGGTAGAAAGTTTATATTTTAAATATATTTTTATAAGAAATACCATTTAAAATTATTATTCTTAAAAAATGTTTATTTAATAAATATTTTTGAGTGAGCGATTTTGAGGAACGGCGTTTTAAAATGGCTAAATCTTACGATTTCCTTACTTTTTTTAAGTCCAACGTTTTTTGTGTATTTTGAGTTTTGTTTAAAATCCATCATAGAGAGGTTTGAAAATAAACGACATAATTTGTTGATGGATCGAGAAAATAAAGAAAAAGAAGTAAACGTTACACGGCATGTTAAGTGTTTAAACCAGCCAATGACTGGTCATAAGCCTTGTAAATGTCAAGACTTCCATATTTCTTTCTCTCAAATGTTCTCCATCTCTGTTGTCATGTTAAAGAAAAAGGCGTTTTCAATCAAGAAATACGATTGTTACGTACCTCTTGTTATGAGGGGCAGAGTAATCGACAATTCAATTAGGAGGGCAATAAAAATCCAATGAACCATAAGCCGACTGAATGAATTTTCTATTGGCCAAAATGGATTACATAATAATAAAAATTACGGTAGCCGTAATATTTTTATCTCAAATACCATTTAAGAAGCGTTTCACAAATTACAAGGCGATAATACCCACGGAATCACCGGGCTTAATGCCGTCAATAGTAAACTCGACAATGGGAGACGTGAAAATTGAAACAAATGCTGATAAATTGACTTAAGACGACCGATATAATCTGTGAACTGCAGAATGGCCCATTTCGTTCGAGAAGATTCTTACTGTTAATAGTAATAAAGTGGCTCGGTTGATAAACGTATCGGCGCTTCTTTATCCAAATAAAATGCTATGTTTATTCAAGGTTTATGGATGATAAATTAACACTTTATTGCAAATCGGCGGTTCTGTTCAATTTATTCCGCAAAGCCGATTTCTATAATAAAGGAACATGTTCAAATGCCGCATTAATAAAATAAATGGCGCGCATGCGTTATGGAGATATTATGAAGTAGAAACCGCATTGCACTCAATCAATTTAAAGCTTATTTATTTTTATTTAAATCTTTATTCCAGGGCCCGTATTACGAAGGAAGGTAACATTTATTTTAAATTTTATTTATAAAGTAAAGTTAAGCTTTTTCCATTAAAAATATATAATATATTTTTTTTTTTCATACATGTTCAATTACAAGTTACCGACGAAAATACGCTGTATTTTCATACAAATATTCTTATTTTTGTTTTCGAAACCATTGCAGCTTTCGAAAGGAGAAATCTCAGAGGTCTCTATGGCTTTGTGAGATAAAACAACCATTGGCGTCGTCGCTACAATAGGGAGCTATATGAAATCTACGGAGCGCCCCGTGTAATCAACTCCATCAAGGTGGGGCGCTAGAGATGGGCTGGCCATATAATCAAAATTGACGACGAAACCCCCATAAAACACCTTACTATCTCTGTGCCACAAGGATGATGAAAACCAGGAACGCCCAAAATACGATGGATGGGCTGTATCAGTGCAGATACGACAAGAAAACTGGAGAGGAACGGCAGCAGACCGGCAAGAGTGAAGGAGACTTCTGGATTCAGCCAAGCCCAACCCGGGGCTGTCAAGCTTATGATGATGATTATACGCAATTTCGTACAAAAATATCAATTTTACTTCATACAGTCCCGATACGCAACGATGAAGAAAATGTTCGTAATCGCGGCCCAGACGGCGATAGGAAGCGCAAAACGATGGCTTCCATATTTCATAATACAAAATGCAACAATGAAGTTAGTGCGCTACCCGAAATCATATGATTTCTTGCAATGACGCAAAGGTTATTTAATAGAAACGTTACTAGGCCGAAGAAAATAGAATTTCAATTCGTGGGTTGATTGCCTTCCATGACTTCATTATTTAACGGACTTCTCTTATGATCAGATGTGATGCTATACGAAAATTTGCAGTCGTATGTTATGCAAAAAATATTTAATCGTGCTGCAACTGTGAAAAACAAAACAGATAGAAATTCGCAAATACAATTCAATTGATTGAATACGTTTAGATAAAATATTAAATGTTTACGCACATTTATTAAAAATTTAGCAGCTGCCAGCTAGTGCCGTAACTATAGTAACGAGCTACAGTAGAATAAAATGAACTTTAAAAATATGCATATCTCTTTCTTACATGAATGATTGCATGTGTATCGTGATACGTTATCTGTTTTTTAAAACAATATTTTATTTACTTCAGGCGTAGCTAGTATGCGAGTAGGAATAACGGGTGTATTTTTAATCATGCGTCATTGCACAAACATTTACTTGCATAGGGAAACATTTCGAAAACCTATAAAAAAAAAAACACAATTAACTGAACATATATTAAATACATTTTCATCAAAATTTCCCAATTTGAACCCAGTAGTGCATAGGGCAATGCTTGGTTTACTTTATTGTATATATACTTGGTTTTACGTATCTAGATCATTTCGTCGACGTTCAGGCATAAGTCACTAACCCAAAAAAAAGCATTTTGAGCAATCGCAATTAGAAAGTTTCCAGACCAGGGATAAATCTGATTTTTGGGTTTTAAAGGTACGCAAAATAATTTCTGCGTATCCTTTTAATTATTTTCAGTGGTAACTTTATCTTTTAGATATATTTTCATAAATCTGGCAGTTTTTTGATGTGGCGAGGTAGCTAAAATTTGGTTCAGTAACTTTTACTTGTTTATAAACTAAATAATGTTAGCCAAACGAGTTAGTTAAAGAAATAAAATATTACGAATAAATATAAAAACGATGTGGTTAAAACCCATTTTTTGAAAATAAATATTATTAGCGTGTTTATTGTTTTATATTTTTTTATGTTTAAATACAAACATTTTGGTTTTAGGACGAAAACAGTGATACATAAAAATTTTCAAAATCTGCCAAACTCTCAGTAAATTTTATCTGTTTTTAGTGACTAAATGCTTGTTCAGATTTTATCGAAAGTCACACGGTAAAAAATCAAATAATCCCGATTTACGCAACTTTTTTCTAACTAAGTTATGTCGATGACTTTTGTCTCTTAAATAATATAATTTTACGTTTTAAATGGTACAATAAATTAAAAACTGTATTTTTTTAGAAGAAATGGTAAATGAAATATTGCAGCGTAAAACCATCTTTCAAATAAATAAATCGTGTCGACCTTGCTAGGAATATAACCCAGGACTTCAAGCGTGGTAGGCTAAAACACACTACACGATAAGGCAGACCGATGTGCACTCGAATTACCTTCAAGATATTTTTATTTGAGAGTTGCAAAACACTCGTCCCGAGTTACGGTTTTATTTTACACACAACTGCATTCTTAAATTAGAATAAAATAAAACTTTGAATAACGTGGGCATATGAATTTGTGGATAGTACATATCATTATATTATTTTACTTACCTTACGATACTTAACCCCTTTGCTCCCTGATAGTACAAATTTGCCAGAATTTAAAATAGGTCTATATATATCTCTTATAAGATAATGCATTTTATTTAACTTATCACGGTCGCCACACATTTGGACGTTTTTGAGTAATTTCGCCCATTTTAATGTAATTAGTTCAAAAAATTACTCCTGGGGGTCAGTGCCGCGATTATGAACGCTATCTTCATCTGTACAAATCGAGACGGTACACTTAACTCTGTACTATTTATATATATCTCGGTATGTTTTGCCGACTTATCATATCGACGTCATGTGATCAAATCCAATCAATGAATGACCCCGAAAATTTAATCCGCGTTCCTCTCTTCATTGAAACTTAAAGTAATTGTCATTTATATTTTAAATAGGCTTCAGTGTTAAAAAGTGCCCACTTCAAAGCGCTTATAAACTATAATAAATCTCAATCCAAGCAAAAAACGCTCGCTTGAACATGATTTTATACGACTTTTGACAATTACCAATACGGTATGTTTAACGATCGTCTGAATTTATCTACTGAGCAATTACAAAGCCAGCTCCTTTAATATCTCGATACGTATACTCGGGAAGATAATAAAACAGATGGAGAAAATATAATAACTAAATTCAGGGTGAAGATATGACGTCCTTAGCTTCCCATCATAATCGCAGCCCAGTTTTGCATAGAGCTGTCATCCGTTTAGTTGTGTAAAATTACTAGTCCTTTACAAACCTCAATATTATGATTACGATGGCAAAAAAGTTATTTTCTTTCCCAATATTTTTTTAGTTTGATTAAAATGCGGCTTTTCAATTTATTTTTGTAAATGTATTGTATTGCAAACATATCATTTTTTATGAAACTATTTCCTGGCGAGTTTAAAAAATAAAACATGAAAAATATGTTATTATTTTTAAGCTATAAATAACATAATTCAAAAAGAAAAAGTTCAAAAACGCTACTAAACTTAGTTCCAGGAATCAAAGGGTTAAGGAAGTTCATTAACAGTTAATTGTATATTGTACTAGTACCGGGTACTTAGTTAGTTAAGCAATCTTATCTTAATTCAATTCATTTATTTTTAACTTATCTTGACTACGATTAAAAAACACATTTTTCTATCTTAATGTTCTTATTATGGCGAACAAACGGTAAAAAGAAAAAATATTTTGATTTTAATATTGTATATTTTGTCCACCTCCTGGTCTAACGGTCAGCGCGTTTACCTACCTTGCAAGGGGTCTTAGGTTCGATTCCCGACGTGGTTGGCGTGAAACATTTATTTAAAAATGTGTTTTCATGCTAGACTATTTCATAGTGCCCGGAATAGCACCTGATAATCTTAGCCTCATGCAAAAAAAAAACATTTAGATACGTTGTAGTTCGTGTACCAATCCAGTGCCTTATACACTATTAGGTGCTAAGGGGAAATGAAATTTAAGAATCATATGTCAACTCACATGCCTGACTATCGAACTTAAAAGGCAACCATTTTTTAATTTTTTTATTAAATTATTGATTAAAATTTAACTAATTTGATTGAATAAACATATTTGATTTTTTATTTTATTTGGGAAATTAACAGTTCTACATGCATATTTATAGTAAACAAACAGATATTGTGTATAAACTCAGAACTAATAACAGATTTCCATAAAGTATACAAAGTTAGTAAAGAAAATATATTACATATCAAATAAATACATTTAAGTTTATACATTTAAAAATGTTATTTTTATGTACTCGTAAATATTTTTTAATAATCAAAGAATGTTTTAATATATTTTTTTAACAACAGTAAGTTATTGTAAATTGGGCGGGATTAGGACAAGAATGCTTGAAGAGAGGATAAGGAGGGGAAGGGAGATGTACATATTTATTATTATTGTGTTTACTAAGTTACATTATGCACTTTTAGTGAAAATTTTAAATCTTACAGAGTGATGTTTGTGTAATCTATATCTTTAAATTTTGTATTGTTCACTGAAAATATAGTAAGATAATAACACATCGTCGGCTTAACTTATAAAACTCGTAAGTCCCAAACATACTTTTTACGGGGAGAGTAAAAATAGTTTTTGCTTTATGCGAAACTGTACGGATACACAAGTTACAAGTTATTCGGATTTTTAAGAAGTTTTATTAAAAATCCGATTTTAGGCTGAATGTCCCAAGGGTAGCCAAACTATTTAGTCTGCGATCGTAATTTTTATCCAGGTAGCTCAAGCTCAATAGTAGCTTTTTCATCATACAGTACAATTTGAATCGTTATTTGATATTATTCTAATTCAAAAATAATGTATCCAAAAAAACTTACAAACTTAATTTTTCAACTAACTTTTAAGGGCTCTAAAAATTTTTTTACATAAAAAAAAATTCTCCTAAAAAAACATTAATTTCATTCTACTATTTAAAAATCTACTTTTATTTACGGAGAAGTAACTCTTAAAAATGGAGCTTGGCTGGAGCTAGAGCGGGAAATAACGATCGTAGACTTAATAGTTTGGCTTCACTTGGGACATCCAGCCTAAAATCGGATTTATACTAAAATTTCTTAAAAATCCGAATAACTTTTAAACGACTGAATATCGCGGAACTTTCATAGGGGTTAAATCGATAGGTATTGAGGTTTTCCATCGCTCTGCCACCGATAATCAACCTTCTCAGTTACAGGCTGTATAAGCACATATTTGAACGCAACTCCGTTCGGTTAATCCCGCCGTGACATTTGCTTAAACATTAATTCAATTCTTGTCATTTTCCAGAGTGGTTGCCTTATTTTTATTGTTATTAGAACTTTGGGAAATCAGATACTTACCAACTATATAATATTTAGAACGAAAAAAATTGTGGAAAGAGATGACAATGGTAATAACTTAACTGGTACATTTCAGGGATTAGTTGAAATTCCAATGTATGTTAGAATGCTTTCTCCTAATATAATATAAGGTAACTTACTTATACATACGTATGTACTATGTAAATGATTTAAATAAAAATACATGCATAGATATCACGTTAATCAATAATTTTGTTGAAATATGCTGTTAATCACATTTATAAAGTAATACATAAGTCGGACTGTTTTAGTATAATTAACCTATGGGTAATATTGTTTTGTTCAAAAATAAAAAGAGATAAATTAAAATAAGATTATTGCTCAATAAATTTAAATAAACGAAATATATTTTTTTTCAAAAAGAAAAAATCTATCTCAAAAGTTTATTGGGGACATATTTTCTCATTTTATTAATACTAATCATCTAAATATTTTCCTGCTTTCTGTAAAGCAGTTTAAAGTCAGACAAATTTATGTTTAAAAAACTAGATTAAATGACTCTTTAAATTCATATTTTAAAATAAATTAAAAAATAAAATAAAGTAAAAGTAAAAATTATTTATTTTTATCTAAATTAGTTGCAAAAGATATGAATTTTTTTTCGAGAAGTGAATATAGAAGCCTAGCTATTTACAGAGCTTGTGACCTGTTATTGGATAGTTTAAGTGGCGACTTTACACACGTGTAACATTCACCATTCTGCTCATGTTTAAACATTTTAATTTTCTCAGCTCTTCCATCTGTTGACTTTGGTGAAGCAAAAATAACTTCCTAGGGAGGAAATCCAGCCTGTCTACAAACATTTGGACATACTCAAAACATTGTTAACTTATTTCGTCAGTGTGGCTTCAAGTTATACTTATCCCAAGGCGGTATACAAGGGTGCATTTGAAATAAAAATAGTTTTGTAAATATATGTATAAATGAACATCTAGTTAGTGTAAAATGTGACTACATTATCATCATTCCCTTTCCGCACCTAATCGTACATAGGGTACTGCATTGGTACACTGATCACAGCGTATCTTGATCATTTTTGTTACATAAAGATAAAATGATCAGTGTTACGCTTTCGGTACCAGTCCAGAGACTATGAAATCGTGGGTATACTGGCAAAAAGCTATAACTCTCAAATCCCTGTTTTGAGAAATCAAGCATTTAAGTTTTGTTCCAATTTTACTCTTTTGTCTTATAAATATAGTAAGATGTTAAGTGCTCATTTGAGAACATGTTTTTAATTTTTCCGTTTCTTAATTTTATATTAAGTTATTTAAAGCTTTTAGTTTGAATAAAATACCCGGTATACGAATGACATTAAATATGCTTCACTGTATTTTGCCAGTTTGTAGAGCGTTAAAAATTTTACAAAACTGCATCATCAAGTCAAATTCACATATTTTAGAGTTAAGCCAGGATACCCACGAAATATTTTTGTGTGAAAATACCCTTTTCAATAAATCATTCATATCAACCATATCCGGAATCCAACCCGAGACCTCTTGTATGGTAGGCAAACGCGCTGACCATTACACCACGAGGCCGGCATAAACTACATATAACTACACAAGATTATCTAAAATATAAAATAAGGATAGGGATATTTTTTTAAATAATTCATTGATGTACGACGCAAATAATTTAGTCTCACGGTAACTTCTTTATTTGGTCAATAAGTATATTCTAAAAATGTGGAATAAATGAACTAATACTCACTCAAATCTTAAGCTAGTCTATAATAATCTCTTGACCGGATCGTGTCATGAAGCTTACGTATGAATAGAATGGCTATGTTTGTATGTCTCGTACTTCGGAGATGCACAGTGCACAAAAGACGGAGAGTACCCCGCTAACAAAAGCTGTATGAAAAATTCCTCAATTCAGTGTGCGTGAACTGTGGAGCGATAATAGGCAAGTTCAGGGTTCGGGTGAGGCCGCTAATGAGCGTGAAGCTAAAGACGTATTGCCGTGAAGATCGATTCCCTCGACAGAGGGAATAAGGCCCGGCAGAACTGAGTTCCAGGTTTTGGAGTTGTTGATGGCACTTGACGGTGAGCATTTGACAAAAACGAGAAATAGATTGCCAGCTGACACAGTGGGCCGTGCGAGGCGAACCAATTATGGAACAACGCGCCCGTCAGTAATCCGAGAGCACGACGTGTTTGCGCCGCACTGTGTGAAAATAGAAATCTACGGATTAATTTCTTAATTAATCAAAATCGCTCTCAATGTCTTTCCACGGAGATAAAGTGAAGACCCTGTAATTACCGCAGACAATGAACCGATTCGAACGGCGAAATACGAGAAAGTTGATCATTAATTATCAGACAGGCGTCGTGGCGCAAATGGTAAGACGGCCAACTGTGAAACTAGCGTCGCGGGTTCGATTCCCGCCAGTTGCAAGAAAAAAATCCAAGAAAGATTTTTTCTCAATTGGTCTGGGTGTTGTGGTGTATTTTTCATTACCTCCTTCCATATCTCCTCTATTCCACCTGCTGACAAGCCTCAAAACAGAGGCTTAGCGGGTTATTCCTTTAAAAATAAAAAATAAATCAGACACGTGAATTATATTTTTATTTTCGAAATAATTTGACCAGAAATAATATTCGTGGACGCAGGAAGAAATATATGCACGAATTAGAACTGTTTCGTTTATTAATTTCAAATCAACTTAAAGTTTACATACTCACGAACTTATAATGGCTTTCGAAGCGGTGTTCGTTTAAAGCCACAACAATTAACATAAAAAATGGAAAAAGGTAAAATAAATAAATTCGCATTAAAATATAAGAGCAATATTGAGAATAACAATCCAATAAAATAACGATGTTTTTCATTTGGAAAATTCATACATACATAGTTAATATAAAATATATACAGAGTTTTATTCTTATTCTTAGAGGGGGGGGTCGGTGCTATTCAAGCTCCTGACGTCACAGCGACCTGTGAAGATCTATTATGATAGGTCCTCGTACACATAGTTACAAATGTTATGCAGAATGCAGCCAGCCATAGAAAAGTGATACAGAGATAATAGCACATCTGTGAAAAGAGTAAATAATCAAATCTTAACAACAGTAAGAATGTTTTTGACTTTGAAAAATGATAAACAATGAATATATTAGTTTTTTTTTCATTTAACAAACAAGAATCTATGTATCTATTTGACCAGTTTTAATGATTTTTAAAGAACCGTAGGATTTTTCTAGTGCTGTAGGTATTTTCTGCAAATAAAGAAATGCCGTTTTTGTGATCGACACTATTTTCAGAAGGTGATTATTACAGTTTTTTGTATGAAAGTGGTCTTAGCAGAACATACAGAATTGACCTTACTGCACCCGATAACACCAATATCTCATTTTTGCATTCATTTTTTTGGCTGCTTTCTGCATAACTACGTTCAAACGTAATACAGAAAAAAGAATAGCATATTAATTTTTAATAATATAATATCAAAAAAAAGTATTAAATGAAAATATTAGAACATAAATTATACAAAGTTATACTTGTAAAACATTTACATAACTGAGGAAGTAAGCATGCACAAAGAGCTCTCTACCCGCCTAGGAATTGCTAGAGCAACTTTTGACATGATGCGTGTAGTCTATACTCGGTCAAAAGGAGATGCCGATTATACAACTCTTGTATAATGCCAGTACCCCTATATGCGTGTGAATTTTGGCACCTTACCAAAGCTTGGAACACCAAACTTCTTGTGAGATTTGAGAGAAAGTGCTTGAGGGGAATATTAGGCATGAGGTGGTTCGATTTTATAACTAACATTAAAGTCCGAGAACAAACGCTGCAGCCCTACTTTAACGAGCGTCTTAAAGATGCAGCGGTGGATCTGGCTTGGGCACGTGCTGCGCATGCCTCAGGAGAATCTAAACCCAAGTTGCCTGTTCTTTAAACCTGCGGGCTCACGCCGTCCTGGAAGGCCGTCAATGACGATCTTTTAAACGGCAGAACTAAGGAGCGCTGGATTGACGTGGAAGGAGGAGAGAATCCTGGCTGGCGATAGAGTCTCCTGGAGGCAACTGGTGATGTTTACATGCTTCACTTCGAAGCGGATGTGGAAACGAAGAAGAAGAAGATTTTTGAAAAACTTGTAATTTATATCCAATATACTGTCGATACTTGATAATTATAACTATTGATATTTTGTTTTTAGGATAATGTGAATTGTAGTAATAAATTATGTACGTTAAAAAATGTATTTTGATTTTTTTTGCACCACGACACACCAGGAGGTCTAATTACAGTAATGAATTGCCGTTATAATTACAGCACTAAACACCCAGGCTTGTGAAAAATCAGTCAATTTTTGTGTTCTCACCGGGAATCGAACCCAGAACCTTCCGTGCGTGAGTCAAGTGTTTTAATCATTACACCACGGATTGTCACATAAATAAACTTACATAAATTTTCATATTTTTTTATATGTAATTCTCTGTGTAAGGGAGGAGATTAAAGTACAATTTAAATGTAAGGAACGCGAAAATTGGTGGAATATAAAAAGAAATTAACAACATAAAGCAGATGTCATTAGCAAATCTCGGAATTTGCTCTCCGAAAGGTGTTTCCGCTAAAATCTTCTTCCAGGGACTGTCCCAACGCATTGCCTAGGTAGACCTGTTAGACTTGTCTCATATCGATCTAAGGCTGTACATTCATCGGTTCTGGGTGTCGTTTTCATCTAGGCCGTTTCTCTATAGGATTTTGGTTATCCAGGAGTTCTTTAGTCTTCCTCTGGATGACTGTCGAAAGAAGATCCACAGAGATTGCCAGGTTTCCATTTAGTCTGGTGGACTCCGTCATATGTACCCGTACCATCTCTTCTGTCGCTCTTCTAGGTAACTGTTTAGTTTATATCAGTGACGGACTACCACAAATGAGTTAACTCTTAATTCATAATCATTCAGTGATACTCCCGCCGACCACCTAAGTATTCGCATTTCTGATGTTTCAAGTTGTCTAGAGTAGGATTCATACATAATAGCGGGTTTGACAATGTAAATTATCCGCTAAAAAATACTCGTACATCGATATGTTAAGCATTTTAATTAATAAAAATTAATGAAAAAAATATGAAAAAGTAATATAATTATTTTTATAACAATGCTAAATGTTTCCATGAATTAATAGAGACAAATATATATTTTTCTCATATTTCCTACAACATAAAAAGGATATAAAGTGATTTGCAACAAAGACTTCCATTAACGTCACAATCAACTAAATTTTTCTGTCATAATTAGGACCCGACACGACGTTGAACGTAGAAATTATTATGATAACTTCCTTTACAGTTAAAGACATCTGTTGTTGAGGGAGCGGCATTTTATTTTTCAAATGGACTTTGAAATAACAAAATAATATAAGACAATTTATTATAAAAGAGTGCATATTTTTTTGAACACTTGAGGTTTTGACGAACATAAAAAACATCCCCCTTAAAATAACGGGTACGCTCGGCAACCCTAAAGGTTTTATGAACGAATAACCGTCAACGAGAGCTATTGTACTGAATTTTGTATCTTTTTAACTGTTTTTTTTTTACTGAAATACGATGGCAAAAATGACTGTAATTAGATAATGACGCTCAATAAGTTGCACGTGGTAACAGAGGTCAAAAATGATAAACTTCATTACTTCAAAAGATGTTTTATTTACAAAAAATATTTATACGCTGCAGTTGGTGTACCTATGTCGTGCTCTATGCACTATTAGTTGCGGAAAGTGAAAGATAATGATGATGAATAATAATTCAGGATGATTTTAAAACTGACATTTCTAAAAAAAATCAACTGTCATAAGTACTTCCTCGTAAGGGTTGGCACATAATATAGAACGACACACGCGTCTATCCTAGAGTTGCCATCCGTCCCGATATATCGGGACTATCACCGTTATTGAGCCCTTTGTCCCGACGCCCCGATGAAACCTTAATGTCCCGATTTAGAATAACACAGTACAATGCTGTTAATCAACGTAAATCTTCTACGGCCATACTGACTATGAATGTGTAAATATGGTTGCAAATGCTTCCAGCAATTGATGTTTTCAAAGAAATTCGTTGAAGCTCATCTTACCTCGATAGAGTGGAAGTTGATGGGCTTTGTGAAATATATTATTTTTCAATTGTTTAAATTTAGCGAGTATTTAATTTTCATTTCTACTCATAAAACCACATTGAGAAAAGTAATATAATTGATGTTGGCCTAGTAAAAAACAACGATAAAAAATGTCGTCTGCTGCCAGGGACTGTATAATCAATATTACAGTATTACGTCAATATTAAGTAAGAAATATATAAATATAAATTGAAGCACCAAATAAAATGTAAGAAAAACATATCTATTATATTTCTGAAAAACCATTATAAAATTGCTTTTTCTGTTGCTGCATATCCCCATTCCAGAACGTCCCGACTAGACCCTAGCGAAATATGGCAACCTTAGTCTATCCTAACATGCATTCCTAGCTTTTTATATAATTAAACTATACTTCAATCGGGTTGGTCCCATGGCTAGTGTCTCGGACTCACGGCTCAAAGGCCGGTGGTTCGAATCCCACTTTACCCCAACTTGATTCCCATTTTCTAATAGTGAGTTATTAACAACTCGTTAAAAATGGCCCTCAAAATCCAATATTCTGGTAAATCATAAGAACGCAAATATATACATATATTTTTTAAAACTTTAAAATTTTCATGTAAAACAAAACTAATAACTTTAAGAATACTGAAACCATAGGAATTATATAATAGTTGTCTTAAACTTGTTGCATTTTATTTAAATATACTTTTACTTTCTTTCAAATGACGTATAATCTTAACCGTTTTACTTTTGATGCACATTTATTTGGATAAAAACAGACACAATTAATTTTAATACTTAATATTTACAACTCATTGGTATGGAACTAAATGTTCGGAAATATTCAATTAATTCAATAATATTTCTGTGTCTTTATAGTGCTTCCCTTAAACATGTTTTTGACATAATTATAGGTACTTGTTTGAATTTAAATACTTTTTTAAAATACAAAAAAAAACTTTAATTGCGTTTGCAACAAGAGAAATTTTTAAGTTCCTATTATTTATCCAAATATTTCAATTCTCAGACCATTTCCTAAAAGTCGTAAATAACTCTAAGCACATTTTTTTGTTTTACAGCAATTCACATAAAAATAATATAATTTTAACAAGGTTTTTTATTCTGCATTTTGAGTATAATTATAACACAATAAAATAGCTAAGTCATTCTGGCAAAACGGCGAGGTACACCCTCGTTTAAACAGAAAAAAATATAAGGGTGAATAGTTGAAAAAAAAAGGTTTATGTATGATGTAGATACAAAAAAGGACGGGAAAATATTAATTATTTAGATTTTTTTCTAATCGATTTACAAAACAGTTTTAAGGCAGGTTTTCTAAATTGTGTAAAAGACAAAAATATTTTTTAATGAATTATTTCATTTTACCTAAGAGTAGATAACAATTAATAACTTCATTAATATGTGCCATTATATATATTATTAATAATGCCTAGACTTCTATAACCCCTTCGGTAAAATTTTCATCGTCTCTGTTGTAGTATAATACCTTAAAAGTACCTGTTCGAAATACTCGGCAGCTAACGTAATTTTTTTAATCTCCTGACAGTCACAACTATTATTACAATTCACCAATATCTAGATTACACCGGCTAGGTAACGAGTATGGTGAAGTTGATATATTTCGTCTGTCTTTATATAAATATAGGTTAAGTATTCAAAAGGTTATAAATTAATTTGTATAAAATTTCTTAATATTGTTATTTATTTACTTTTTTTTTCTCATGTATCTCTATAATAATGAATAAACTTATATGTATATATATGTATGTGCATGTATGTGTATGTGTATGTATATATATGTACATGCATGTATGTATATGTGTGTGTGTATGTATCCATATGCATGTGTATGTATGTGTGTATGTTTTCATATGTAAATTTGTTAAATATTTTTCTATGTACCCATATACCAATGTTGGTACATTTCCTTATTTTTACTTATTATTGTATTTTTTTAGGTTTTCTTATGTTATCCTAAATTTAACTAAATTTACATACTTATGTTTCACTGCTGCACTTGAATGTAATTTGTAATATATGTAAAAGCCCGTAGGGAGTGCAAATTAATAAATAAATAAATAATACTACGAATTTAGTTTAATTCCACTTTATTTTTTTACCAAAAACGGGATTTGTCGTGACCCGCATGGTCAGACTATAACAGACGATGTTGGTCTTGTTGAAATTTAACTAAATACTTTTTTATTATTAAAATTAAAATGCAGTTCCAGCAATAAGCGTTAGAAAAAAAACTAAACTATTTCATAGAATATTTTATTTGAAAACTTTCGATTACGCACAAACAAGCAAAGTTTTTTTACGGATTTGAACAGACTGTATATTGTTTTACAAAAAAGAAAAAGGGTTATTTTGACGTTGTTAAGCGGATTTAAGAAGCGCAAATTGTTTCTAATTGTTCTTTGCATAAATCGATCTCGGGTTAAATTGCGGCTCACTCCATACAAACAGACGCAGACGTCAGGTTCGAATCTCTGGGTAAACATACCACAAAGGTACGGTTACCCGTAAATAAAAGTTCCCTTTTCCCATTGAGTAATGGATAATGGAAAGATAATTTATAAACAAATACATTTATTTATATTTTTATATATCTTTAGCTTTTTTATAAAAATCAAACTTTTATTTCATTGGGTGGTTGGAAGAAATTGCCATTTGGCAATAAGCCTGCCAATGTACAAATAACATTATGTACAAAAAGTTAAATAAATACATATAAATTTTCTCACTTTTTTTATATTAATCATCTAAATATTTTCCTGCTTTCTGTAAAGCAGTTTAAAGTCAGACTTCTTGCCTCCTCTTTCACATAAGTAGCCGCTCGATTGTGGAATAATAAAACTTTTATTTTATTGGTTGGTTGGAAGAAATTGCCAGTCGGCAATAAGCCCGCCAATGTACAATAAACACAATTTACAAAAATTGAAATAAATAAATAAAATAATCCAAAATTATTTTTTATAATTGTTATTCTAAGCAATTTTTTTCAAGAGTTGCAGTTAATTCTTAGGAAGTATACCAAATTTTCTATGTAACATTATGTATAATTTTACTATGTTTGTGTACCAAAATAAAATAAAATAAAGGTATCTCAGTATCAATTATGATAATCTTGATGGCTTCCATAAATATAAAAACGTTTTGATCAACCGTCAGAATAAGTTCCGATACACCATACACCGCTTGCAAATATTGGTAGACCGCGTGATGGAGCTAGAAAGTCGGGACCTGCGTGGAAGAATTTACACAAGTCTTCAGATCCATAAATCCTGAAGGCGCATATCCCGCGAGACTCGGCCATATCGTGCCATAGTGCCATGTTTACGTTGATTGCGTAATTTTACACCACAATCGAGCTCGATTAACGTTTATCTTTGTACGGAATGGAGAAAGATAGAAACACGTTTAACATGACGGTTTGCAAAACTTGGGAATTAAATACGAGATAATTATGGCTACGCGCATTTAGTGTCCCTTCATTTCAAGTAGCGATGCTGAATTATCTATTATATGGAATTCTAAACATTCCATCTATATTTGATTACGGAAGTGCAGTTAAAAAATAAGTAAAACCGTAGAGTTGGAATATATCAGAAGGCGCGTAGAGCCAAGTTTGTAAACATCGTATTATGTCCAAAAGACCCAAATTTTTGTGTTAGGTTACGTTATATTTCACAACAAAAAATAATTTACTGACTGAACTATAAAAAAAAACAGGTACATTTATTAGGCAAACGTAAAAAAAGTCATTAAATAATCGTTTAGTACGTAAGTCAATTATTACCGTTTAATCTTACACGGCTTATTAACAGAAAGCCGGGTAAAAAAATTCGGCTATCATGGCAATACTTACAAAAGGTCCGCGTAGGTACTTTTATTAACAAACTGAGAGATGGTAAAATAATCGAATTCTTAAATAATTTTACTTGTGAATTAGCTTCTTATCCTACCGTATTCCCTTTTAATCCCAGCAGTATTTTGACTCTTGCAAACGACACAACACGGCATAGTTGAATTTAAATCAGTAGTTGCGTACTAAGCGACGTCTGCAGAGTACCTAATGGCCAAAACGTAAAACTACTAATTTGTGATCAGTTTAGTCGGATTCATTTTGATGCGCGTATGCGGTTTCTAAACTATTCTAATTCTGTGAGTAAAACATTCTTCTTTTCACAAGGACTCGAAGATTCCAAAAAACTTCGTGATAAAAAATGAACAATAAAACATTATGGCGGTTAGCCTGTTTTAAAAACTTAATATATCGTCAGCCTAACTTGCAAAACTCTTCAATCCACAAATGGTCTAAAATTATATTTGGGCGTTTTCTGTTAGGATATAAGTAATAATCTACATTTTAAAAAATAAATTATGATAACTTTTCTTATATAAATTATTTATTATATAAATAAAAGTATCACTTGTCTTTTATTTATATAATAAATTACAATGAACTTCCATCAAGAATTTTCACTTACAAACTTAAATAATCTACATATATACTAAAATTTGTTTAATCGTACAGTGTTTCATCCTTATTTTTTAAATCGAAAAAAACTTCGCTACCATTCGCCACTGAAGTAAAAATGGTTTTTACTCTTCCCTGAAAAAAAGTAAGTTCGGGACTATGTAACGAGTTTTGCAAGTTGGGCCGACGATGCTCTCGCATGCTATGCATACTTTAGTACGGATATTGTCTGTCTAAGAATAGAGCATGAAATCCTAGTTAGACAAATTACTTAACGGTAATTATTGGATTGTAGACAATTCGGAATTTAATACATAAATATATATATTTATGGTACCATTCTACAGAGGAGGTTGGCATCATTATGGTAATTTTTATTTTGTCCGCAGTCGCTTTTTAAGAGCATATGAAGAACATAATTTACAGAAAATATATCATAAACTCGGTTAACTCAATAAAACTTATAAAATAAACAATATAAAATATATTTACAGGATAAAGTAAGAAAACCGAAATCGAACGCTAAAAATATTTATTTTATAGGGATATTTGCGAGTTAATTTATGAGTAAATAATTTTTGCAACATAAATAAAGTTGGACTCCACATTTTTATCTTCAGAGTAAGATCGTTTAATGATATCGAATCACATCAAGACGATATCACTTCTGAAAATGTATACGCATATTTTACTAAATAAAAACTGTAAAAATTTACGGCGCATTTGTTGTTATTTAGTAGGTTGACAAAAATGTTTTTACGGTTTTTTTTAAGATTTTTATAAAAACTTTTATTGTAATATTTATGATAACCATTGTTAGCATTAAGAGTTTCCTATCTTTCCATAAGCTTATACATATTCAATTGGCATAAAAATCAAAAGACTTAGATGCAAAAAATAAATCTTAATGATTTTTTTGAGTTCTATTTTTGAAGAATTTTTTTTAAATTCTGTAGCAATCTTATTAACTGAAAATCAGGTGGAGCATGATCTAGAGAAAATTATCTGACCTGGTGTTTAGGTATTATTGCCACATGAGGTCGCGCGTTGTCACGGTGAAGCACTACCCCTTTCCCCTTCTCTCAAACTCTGGTCGGTCCTTCCTTATATAGAGTTGTATTTAATTTTGTCAATTGATCACAATATAATTATTTTAACTTATCGTATCACTTCAAAAATTTTAAAAAAATACTTAGAAGAATGGAAGTCAAAACATCCATAGATTTGTTTCTGTACCCAAGTTTTGTTATTTTTTTACCAAAGGAATAAATAAGTTTATGAAAAAATGGGAAACTGTTATAGCTGACAGTGGTGATCATATAATTATTGGTTGAAAAAGTAAAAGATCTTTTTATATATAAATGTGGAAACTTTTGCGCCAACTTATTAAATGATATGAAATTTCGAACTTTTGTTTAAGTCACAGTAACAAAAATTGCTAGAAAAATATTAGTCATTCACCTCAAGGATTGGCATTCATTCAAATGAAATATTAGATTATTAAGACTTATACATTACAAAACTTATAAATTAAATTGTCAACACGACTAGACAATTTGCATTGCGTGTTCGCCTATTCGTCATCAGGGCAAACGGGTTATAGGATAATACAACTTCTGAATAAAGCTCCTTCTACTGACAACACTACTATATGGATAAGGAATATTCATCAAAATAAACGTGTTTTATGAAGAACTTGTTTTTTACTATCTTATTTAAACGCTTACCTTGCATATATATTTTTATAAATATTATTTGTGTATACACTATCTATATTTTTGCATGACTGTTCTGTTTTTTCTACAATATTACTATAATAGAAAATTATATTTATTTCAGTGCCTGAAATATGTTTACTTGAACAGGAAATTGTTTAGTAATAATTTAAATCGTATAAGCAATAGATCCGAAAGTGTACTGTCAGTTCCAGGAAGCAGAACTAAGTTCGCACAGAGGCAATCCTTACATGTTGGTCCAAGATCCGTCAATCTTCTAACTAAGTGACTACAAAACAGTAAATCCCTGGTACAGTTTAAAGTAGGTTTGACGTCTTTGATTAAAATAGAAGGAACAAATATACACCTTTAAAAAAAAAAATAAGAAAAAAAAATGCATACTGCAAATAAATCATGTTTTCGTAATTTCAGCATATGTTAATTTGGATTTTCTTTTCTTTTCTTTTCATAGTCATGTCATGCCATATTTATATTAACAAATTATAAAAGGGATGGAGAATACCTTAAATAAGGGAATATGGAAATCTAAGCATATACAGGGCTTATGACCTGTCATTGGCTGGTTTAAGTGGCCACTTTCACACTGTGTAATATTCACCATTTCGCCTATGTTTGAACATCCATATTTCTTCAATTCTTCCATTTGTAGATTTAAGTGAAGTTAAAGAGCTGAAACCTTTATTGTTGTGAAAAGATTCATCTGACTGAATTATTTCACATACTAGGAAACGCCTGAAAACAATTTTCCAATTTTTAAACTTCTTCTTGGACCAGGTGGTTTCATTACAATATTTGAGTTTGTCCAAATTTTTGTAGACTAAAGACTGGATTTCGCCCCCTCGGGAGTCATTAAGATTAACAAATTACAACAGGGGTGGAGAATACCTTAAATAAGGGAATATGGAAGTCTAGGCATTTACAGGGCTTAACAAACTTTTTAATAATTAAAAATATAATGGCCCACGCTCAGACGCTGAAGTCTTTGGGGGCATTTTTTCCAATTCATGTTATTGCTTAATTTTAAGATGTATTTTTCTAAAGTGTATTTTTGTAATTATACGTCTATGTAAATATATGTATGGAAAAATAATTTAATTTTAAAAAATTAAAAAATAATATATGTACCGATGAAGTTAGTGTTTGTAATCGCGACCAAGTTTTATAATTTTCAGTATAGATTAATGTAGGATTTTAGTTAGCTAAAACGAGTCGCCTCAGGTCCAACCGAAGAGACATGGCAAGATAACTCAGCGGGCAACGAGTAAGGGCGAGACATTATATTATTAGTTCGTGATAAACAGTACCAGCGATAGTTAGTGGAGAAGTACATCACACCAGCCTAGCCGTTGCCATTGGTGTTGGTTAGTATAGGTGTCAAGCCGAGACCACCCATACAAATTGTTCGCGATTAATAAATCTAACCCCATTGATGTGTCTGCTTCAGCGATCGGGGGATATGATAAGGATAAGAAAGAAGATAAGAAAATTAAAACGTGAAGTAGCGTAAAGAAAAAATATTTAAAAAAAACTTAATTCGTCTTTTTCTAATTCCAGTCCGTTATATTTTCTTTTCTTTATGGTTGTTTGTTTTGTAAATAAATGAAAAATATACTTATAAAAACAAATACAAAAGAATATAGATATATTTGTAAATACAAAGCAACAAAGCTGAAGAAGAAACTTAAAATCATTGAGTTAAATTTCCTGCCCGTACAAATTAAAATTTATAAACATCAATCTGTGTTTTGACTGGACATCTTGGGAATGATAAAATTTTTATTGATGAATTTACAAAAATTTAATAAAAAACAATAACTTGAAAAAAGTCTTGTCCTGTACATCCCATGCATTTAAAAGAATATGATCCACCTCCCAGTGGCGAACGGTGATTTTATTTACAGGTCTGCTATAAAAAAATATAATTTATTTGTACCTTCATAGTAGGTACATAATATATTGTAAGTGATTTACTACTTTCATCATTATTTTTTCCGATTCCATATTCCACTACCATACATTAGAGTTGGCACTAGAACTCCATTGTGAACAGCTAGTTTTGCCTTCTGCGATAAACATTTCTTTGCCGAAGTAGATTTCAGTGCACCGTTCACCTTGTTCCCGGCACTCACCCTCCTTTCAATATCTTTCATAGTCTTTCCATCTCTTGTAAACATACTTCCCAGGTACACAAATTCCTCTACCTGATTCAGAATATCTCCGTTCATTTACATTACATTTTTAGTGATATCATAAGTTGTGTACGATTAATTATTTTATGTGACAACATTTACATTAAGAATATTATGTGGAAGCCTCTAATTGGAATTTATGATATATATATACATATATTTGGATAATTTATATAGCGCCGTTTTTGTGAAAATCACCTCAAGGGCGCTGTACAGTAAATAAATATCCCACCACGTCTTGCAGCTACAGAGCGCATGGACGGTTGGGATTCTTGTTCCTCGTCTCCAATTATGATACACAAGAGCTAGATTACAGCACGTCTTGCAGCTACAGAGCGCATAGACAATAAGAAATCTAACATTTTTAATTTTTTATTTGACAGTAAAGTTAAGAGATTTAGTGATATTTAAAAAATATATATAACAAACAAATTTATAAAAATAATAGTTAGATAACAACAAGTCTTCAAGCTACTGAGCGCAAGGACGGTTGGAATTCTAGACCTCATTTACTAAATTTTATAGTTGATAACATTTACCTATTGAAGCTAGATTACTAATCTTCTGGCAGCTACAAAGTGCATGGACGAGTAAAATTCTGGCAACTTAAAAAAAAAAAAAATATATCCGGTAGCTAATAAGGGTAGCTTTCGTAGATGTTCGGTAGTCACTAGTCACTGTTGCAGTATCGCACATGTGCAAACACATGTTTTTGCTAAATTCCTAGAAGATGGTCCGGTCCACGGATAGTTGCCGAAGGGAGGGGGGGGTATGTATTTATAGGGATATGTATTTATAGTATAATTGTATCTTATAAATGTCTGTTGGCTTCCTTGTGAAATAAAATCAAATAAATAAATAAAAACTATAAATTGCAATTTTTTTTAGCGGTTCTGTGTGATACAACTCTCATGCATGAAATTAACTGAAAAGGTCGTAACTGTGTGATATATTGTATTGTGTAGCTATATTATCCATTAATTTAACACATGAGTCATATAAAAGTTTATAAAAAAATAGCACAATGAATTCAGTCAGTATTAGGTTTTCTCATTACAATTGAATTGTCAACTGACTAAAAACGGCCGCGTCGAGCGCCACATGTGTTGCGAGTCATATGTTAAAAGAATCATCTCAAAGAAAAATAGTCCTTAAGAAAAAGTGTTTAAAATACCGTTTTCCAAATCGAGAATCATCAAAGAATTTGTGTAATCTGCAAGTTTACTTTAGGAGAAAAATCCCGTCACTGGGTTTAAGATGTTCAAAATATAGTACACTTATTTGTAAGAAGAAATAAGCTGGAGTAATCAGCTATAGTTTCTTGGCTCATTACTGGCGCTGGGCGCGCTTCATTAATATTTTTATTTATATTTGGAGAAAAATACAAACGGTGGTAATAATTTATAAGAAATATTTGTTTTTCTGTAAATACAATTACTTATGAATTTCTAGATATTGTTTTATGGCTGAAAAACTTTAAAAACATTAGATTGTTTTTTGCAGTGAAATATTTTTTTTACTAGTCATTGATATATGAAAGTATTAGAAGCAAACTAAGGAATCTCCACCAAAAACGGAAAATTAGTGATTGATGCGAAAATAAACTATACATAAAAACCTACCTACCTAAATAATAGCGTGATTCAAAACCGTCTCTAAATCTTGCAAAAATATATTTCACCGCAAAGTTAGCATTCTCCATTGAGTTGGTGAAGCATTATTAGAAATCTCATTATTCTTTTTTCAAAGTTTTTTGCTAAGATTGCTTTAAATACCCTCATATATCAAATGGTTGGAAATTTCTTGTAGAACAATACCTCGCATTCAACTCATTTTGTGATTTTTGACTAAAACTGCATTTTTGCTTATGACGGTAGTATGGGTAGCCTTGAAAATTAGGCAAAATACCTTTATAGTGTGATTTAAATTATGTAAATAATAAAAGCATTTACTAAGTGTGACTTCCTTACTAGACGATGCGGCACTTAACATTGTCTCACCTAATTATTATTTTATTCTGTAGCTACAAATGTTCATAATAAATAGGATTCATGAGAATACAAAACTGGGAATCACAATTGAAATCACAAGACAATGGAGAGTGTTTTTAACGGCTGGCTGGTAGCTTTATATCTGTGTTGTAATGAAGGACATTAATTACATGACGATTAATCTATTTGCATTGCGAAATTCCGTCAGACATGGTAATAGAAATAGCCCAGCATCGAAACAAAGAGGATTATTTTTAGGAAGGAATGAAGTATAGATATAGACCAGAACCCTGGGCGAGTGCTTTTTAGCCGATGGATGCTCTCAAGTAAAAATCCTGACTAAGGAAATCGAGTGAAGATAAGCGCATCTCGGTTTTAGTGGTTGGGGTGTTAACATACCATTTTCGAGGTTCTGGATTCGATTCATAACAGACGGGAAATATTTATTTCAAAGGGTTTTTTACGTGCAATATTTCGTTGTTTCTTGATACATACAGGGTGTTCATTAAACCCTGTCACATCCGAAACCACGATGATCAGTATGAGCAAGAAGACATATTGGCACATTAAATTATTTTTTTAGAACGAGTAAAATGTAAAAAAATAAAATGTCAAAAATAAGCAAATTGTTGCTTAATTCTGCAAGGGAGAAACGAGAAGGGGGACGGGAGAGTCTGATACTGCGCCGCGCTCCCCTAACTTCTCCCCTGCAGAAGTAAGCAACCATTTGTTCTTTTAAATATTTTATTTAAAAAAAAAAATTGTTTTACTTTTTTTTTTTTAGTATGGTAATTTATTATTTCATTTAAATTATTTATTGACAATTTTTGATGGAATTCCATTGTAATGATGTAATTACTTATATTTACGTATAAGTTATTAATTTTAAAAATACCTGGTACGCTTCCACTTATTTTGACCAATTAGCGCTTTCACCCTATAATGGGCATCTTCAGACTGGTCATCTTCAGTCTGAAGATGCCCATTAGAGGGTGAAAGCGCTAATTGGTCAAAATAAATAACTGAAAGTGTACCAGGTACTTTTAAAATTAATAACGTATATGTAAATATAAGTTATTACATCATGCTAATATGTCTTCTTGCCTATACTGATCATCGTAGTTTCGGATGTGACAGGGTTTAAAGAACATCCTGTATACGTGAATATGTATATTTAAGATGTCCAATTAAAATATACTCAATACATTGTCGTGGTGGGAAGTTCGAAGTTTATCAAGGTTTAGATAACAGAAAAACACAAACTAATGCAAATTGGTATTCCGGTGATCATTCAACGGGAATCAATTAAATCCAGCTCACTGCACTTATTTTATTTCTGAGATTTCTTGTGAGAAAAGCGGCTATGATCAAAGCACTTGACCAAAGTGACGCGCATTAATCCGAAACAAAAGAAGACCGAAAACAAAACAATCGCAAAATGGTGAAAACGATTTGGTTCGAATGTCGCCCAAAATGTAATCTGACATTCGACTCATTACACGCTCCGTGATTCTGGTCGGTAAATCCATTCCGATTTACCGATCCTTCGTCCAGTGCGGTTTCTCGGACGGATATTTATTCACATTCCTAAAGAAGTAAACCGTATCAGAACTATCTTTGCGGTAACGTATACAATTCAATAATTCGAAAAAAATCTCATTTCGACCAAATTATGTATAATGCTTATTACAAAATCGATGAATATATTAACAGAATTGCATATGGACAGTAAAAAAAAAAAATCAAATCGCTGACAAACGTATTTATTCAAATTGTTTTCGTTTCTTCCGCGCCATCAGTGGACGAAAACGTTAATTGATGGAGGACATTCGTTAACCGTAAAAATTCGTACTATAAAACCAACATTTTAATAAGTAGGTATTTTAAGTACAAATTAAGACTTAAGAAAATTATGAAACCAATAATGAGGATAATTTATTAATACGTATTTGAGATTTTAATAATAATGTCGTTCAATTCGTGGTCTATGGTCCGTACGATTGCCTATCATTCAAGTCTTAGGTTCGATTCCCGACCTGGCTGACATGAAATATTTATTTAAAAATATGTTTTTACACCTCAATCTTTCACAGTTCCTATAACTAAAGAGTAAAACCAATTATCTAACCTCCATGTACCATTTTTTTATATCGAGAAACACTGCCATTGATACCTATAGTAATGCAGTGTCCCATGCTCCATTTGGTGCGGAAATGGAAATTAATTAAATTAATAGGTTTTTAGGGTATGAAAAGTAGCATTTGAATCACAAACTCACAAAAAACACGTTCGCTCCCGGCTCAGCAAAAACATACTTTCCGTTTTTGAGCAATTTTTTTCCGCCAATTTAAATGATTTTAAATTTGAAATACTTGGATAAATGATAAAATCCATTTTATCATTAAAAATTTGTGAGTCTATAAAAATTTTAATACTGATTTATTAACATATTACAACATAAATGAAGAGCATTTAAGAGAAGGTAATATATAAATCTAGGCATCTACAGGGCTTTTGACCCGTCAATGGCTGGTTTAAGTGGCCACTTTACACACTGTGTAACATTTACCATTCTGGCCATATTTGAACATCTTTATTCCTTCAATTCTTTCATCTGTTGATATTTGTGAAGTTAAAGAGCTGAAACCTTTATTTATGCGGGTGAAATTCATCGAATTATTTCACCTACATACTAGGCAACGCCTGAAAATGTTATTTTTTCAAGTTCTACACTTCTTCATGAACCAGGTGGATTTATCATTAAAATGTGATTTTTCTCAAGCCTGGGTGCTCTGTGATGTAATTCACCACTGTAATTAGGCCTCCTGGCCTGTTGTGGTGCAAAAAAAAAATGTAAAATACAATGTAAAAATCAACAATATTTTGAGTTTGTCTAAATTTTAGTAGACAGAGACTGGATTCAACTCCCTGGGGAGCTGTTTATATTAACATACTACAACAGAGATGAAGAACATTTAAGAGAAGGAAATGTATAAATCTAGGCATCTACAGGGCTTGTGACCTGTCAATGGCCGGTTTAAGTTAAGGTTAAATGTTACACAGTGTGTAAAGTGGCCACTTAAACCAGCCATTGACAGATCACAAGCCCTGTAGATGTCTAGATTTCTATATTCACCATTCCCTTTCCACACCTTATGGTGCATAGGGAACTGCATTAGTACACCAATTGCAGCGTATCTTGATATTTTTTTGTTACATGA
Organism: Micrasema longulum; assembly: GCF_059751315.1. Lineage (NCBI taxonomy): Eukaryota > Metazoa > Arthropoda > Insecta > Trichoptera > Brachycentridae > Micrasema > Micrasema longulum. Next base: position 734,305 of record NW_028277835.1, read on the forward strand.
AGGTAATATGATCAGTCTTACGCTTCAGGTACCAGTCCGGTATCAGTTTAATCGGCCTCGTGGTGTAATGGTCAGAGCGTTTGCCTACCATGCGAGAGGTCTCGGGTTCGATTCCCGACATGGTAGATATGAAATATTTATTTAATAGGTGTTTTTCACACTATAATATTTAATGGTCCCTGAACTGGATTTCTATATTATTCTCTTAAATGTTCTTTATCTCCGGGGAGTTAAATCCAGTCCTTGTCTACAAAAATTTGGACAAATTCAAAATATTGTTAATACTGATGTAAGTAAAAATAATGTCAAATTATTCACTTCAAAAATATGAAAGCAAAAAGATTCTATCGAAGCATATTGTATACAAGGTATTGGGTAAGAAAAAATATAAGCATCGCAGACAAAGGCTTTAAGTAAAATGACCACAGTGTTAGTTGTCAGGTCCATCTGTATTGGGACAAATTTCTTAATTAAAAGGGGGAGCCACCGCCTGCGACAAGTATCGCTCGGGCGAACATTGATCAGATGGAAAAAACAAAAAAGAAAGTAACAGATGCCGCACAAAAACAGGCCACGGGTTTCCACAGTCCTAAGAAGCGAGGGGCAAAAAACGAGAAGTAAAAAACGACGAAATAGGAAACAAAGCGGGTCTCTGGATGACACGAAAAAACAAGAGAATAAAGAAAAATGAAAAAAAAATGCTACAAATTTAACCGAAAATAAACTTCTAGGTGAGCGTTGTTAAGCTTGAAATGAATTTAGCGGTAATTTAGAATGTTTTAATTATGTTTTCAAAAATATATCTGACTAACGCCTTAATTATAAAGAGACGGTAAAAGGTTTATCTATAAATGTATTTATAGTTGCGCAAAATAAATGCGTCAGTAACTTATAACCGACGATGATAGGCAAAATTTTACACAATCATTAACATTTTCAAATAAAAAATTCGAGTTGATTACACTAACATTTATATTATTTATATATCTTATTACTTGTTCGGACTCGGAAGTTCGCGAAAGGACTGCAGAAAAATCTTTACTCACTAAAAAAAATAATCGTTTGTTTAATTATTTTAGGAATGGATTAGGTTAGTTATCATGAGAATAATTCATTAGTACAAAGGGATTATTTTTACAATACAAAATAAGTACCATATTTGTGTCTAAGGGGACGAAGAATACAGTTCTGTGTGTAAAATATAACCAAAACCCTGGACGAGCTATTCCGACTATATGGATGCTTACGTAAAAAAAATCTGATAAGGATTTCGAGTGGAAATAAGCGCGTTGGCCAACTATTTTTGTGGTTCTGGGCCCCGATTACAATGGGAAGTTAACAGAGTTATCTTCGACTGTCTATAAAGAAAAACCGATAATTGTGTATGGAAACGAGTATATTTGCATGAACATTTTAGTTATCTTTGTCGGTAACCTATAATTGAACATGTTTACAAGGAAAAATTTAATTCATTTTCTGCTTTTCGTACGGAAACTTAATTTTACTTCATAGATAAAATTGAAGATAAATTTTAACTTCCCATTATAATCGGGGCCCTGGGCCACGATTATGAACGGCTATCTTCATCGGTATATACTAAGACGGTTTAAACTAATATCGATATTTATGTATGAAAGTGTGTATAATTAAATGAAAATTCAGGTATCTTCGTCAGTAACCGATAATTAAACATGTTTAGAAAAAAAAATGTAAACATATTATATTTTGATACAAAAAACCCAATTTTACTTTGTGGATAAAATTGAAGATAAATTTTAACTTCCCACCAGAATACGTACCCTGGGTTTCATTCCTGGAAGAATAGACGTAAATTATTGATTTCAGGTTTGTTTGAACTAAACATTTCTTTGTACTTGGACAGGAAGTATAGGACGGATCACCTTACCTTTGTGTGAGAGATGTTTGAAATACGCTGTATTCGGTTAACAAATGCAGTGCCCTTTGCACCACTGGATGCAAAAAAGAGAATGATGTTGATTATAAATGCTCTATCTAAACTCATCCTTTATTATCCTCAGAAAAATTGGTCGCAGAGAGTCTGAGGGGTTGATGGTGGCTGTTAGATGGCCTACGCATGTTTTAATTTAAATTGTTAATTTATATATTTAGTTTTCTACTGATTTAATTTTTAAAGATCCTTATGACTTTTTCATTTGTTTTTACTATGTATTTTTTTTTTTTAATAACATCTTCTACTTTATTTTTTAATATTTTTTTTTTTCACTTTCTACTCAATATTTTGCTATGTTTTTTTTAATAATGCCTTTTTCGATACACATATATTCATTTTTTACTACGACTTATATGTTTCTCTCTAGGTATTCTGTTTTTATTTCGCATTTTACTGAGTTTTAAAATATTTAAATATGTATATATTTATATATTTTTTATGATTTTAATGTTTTTTTACTATGATTTCACTACATTTATTACTTTGTTTTTACTATGTTTTTGCTTCATTTACTACATTTTTACTATGTCTTTACTACATTCTTTACCGTGTTTTACTTCATTTTTTACTTTGTTTTTCACTTTGTCCTCTATCTTTATAACTGTTTCTATATATTGATTACTGTTTTTTATATTTTTTTGACTGTCTTAGAACGGGGTAAATAATCCTAGTTCGGCAGTCAAAGCAATTTTGTATAAATTATAATTGTGTGTATGAATTATAATATGATAATAAATAAATAAATTATGCATTAGCATTTAAAATATAAAAAAATTAAAACAGCAATTATAGATAAAATGTACAAGAACCGTGAATAGGCAATATTTTTTTTATTGATAATCAAAAAATAAACTTCACGGCTTGTTTGCATGGTTGTAAGTACGCAGGTAGTATACATAAAAAAATAAGAGCCAAGAATGTGGGGAACAAAGTGAATCACATCAAACGTCATTTAAGGGGCATTTTTATTTCTTGATCGAATCAAATGGCCATTGTACAAGACTTTTTTTCACAAAGCCTACACATTATTTTCCGTGTAGACACAGATCGATAATCACTCAACAAATGACATTGAAATATTTATTTAAAGACAATATAACACAGGTGGCGATCTTGTTTTTCAAATATGGCGAGTTTTGAGAATGCGGTTCGAGTAGAAGCTTCGAGAATAGGCACACATTCAGTTTTTAGTTATGAGCATAAGAGCGCATTTCTTCCTTGAAATACAAATACGGGCTTACAAGAATACGGACAGTTTATATCATGTACTCGTAGGGAATAATAATTGCTACCTTATCACGTAGTCAACACGATAATAAGCTCACGATCAGTTAACTCTGCATTTTTTAACCCGCATATCCCCGGGGGATGAAGTGTGCACTGTGTACTTTGGTACAAAAAACCACACAATTCATTGCGTTGGGAGCATTAAAAACATGGAAAAAAATGTTTGCATGGATTAAATGCGATTTCTCAGTAAACGAAAATAATTATTGAGGTACGTCAGCGATAGCATATGCTTTTCCAACAGGTTATTTATTATTTTCAAGTAATATTGATTTTGATGCAAGATCATTAACAAAAACCAAATAAAAAAACATCGTAAAAATTATCATTGGTTGCAAATATTTTTTTTTATTTAAATTGAAAACATAGTATACCAAATTTTATATAATTTTCCCAAAAACTTGAGTAAAAAATTCATTAAGGGACATGCAGATAACCATATTTATTTACAGACGTTTTAATATTTTAAACTACAACATTATTTACAAAAGCAAAATAGAAATTATGATACACTAAAAATTGGAAGATTGTGAAAGTTTCATAAAATTACAAAATAAACATAAATGAATTCAAAATGATAAATACATAAAACAATCCATAAAAAAGAAAAATAAGAATAAAAAAAAAGTTTAATTATTACGTGTATGCATTTATACAAGTTGAAGGAGTAGGCAAATGTTAAAAAATTACAAGAATGAAAAAGTTTTTAAAATTGAAAAAATATATGTTAAAATACAGATTAAAATAGTACGAAAAGCGTATAATACAAGCTAAAAAAGTATGAAGAAGCATAAAAATCATTTCAAAGGTATTAAAAATTACATACACAAGCAAAAACGGTAAAATATTAAAAATTATATGTTATCAAGTATTCAAAAACTTACCAAAAAACTTTTCGTTTTGACACTGGACACATACTCATGAGGGGCAAAAACAAGCAAACAAACAAACCATAGAGATCCGAAAAGATAGGCAGAGAGGATAGAACGCCACATCACTCTGTCTTTACATACGTACCTCGCTTCCTCTACATTCATATATCTTCTCATTCACGCAGGTCGATTATTCCTACTCTTGACATGTCCATCTTCAAGCATTTGATGGACTTGATCGTGTAATGTCTTTCTCGGTCTTCCTCGTTTTCTGCATCCATCAACATTCGCATCGTAGATCCTTTTAGCTATTCTTTCGCTGTCTATTCGCTCTGATTCTGGCGATAATAAAATATTCTAAAAATTAAAATAATTTGTACATACATACATACAAGTATCTGACGCCTTCCCCTTTTTAATTTTATTTTTTTTACCGATAAATACTCTTCTGTCTAATAATTTAACTATACGAGACGGCCAACTGTGAAACTAGCGTCGCGGGTTCGATTCTCGCCAGCCGGAAAAAATCCAAGAAATATTTTTTTTTAAATCGGTCTGGGTGCTGTGGTGTATTTTTGATAACTTCCTTGCATTTCATATCTTTCCCACCTGCTGACAAGGCTTTAAGATAGAGGATTAGTAGGTTATTCCTCTTATATTATTTTTTTTAATGTGCAAGTTTTTTTGATTAAAAGTAAGGGTGCTGAGTTTGTAGTGGTGTAAGAATATAATTTTTATATTCTTCATCTCCCTATTCACGTTTGAATTATAAACTAATATTATTCTAATAACTCTAATCGTATTATATTGTATTTAATATTGTTTGTGATCATATGTGAATACGATTATTTTACGAAACTCTTGTACTGACCAAAAACTTTTCTTTTTGACACTGGACACATACGATGGTCAAAAAAAAGCAAGTTAAGATGTGCAAACCTACAAGAATTAACGATCTACCGGTTATTCGTGTGAAGGTCGTATGAATTCTTATACTAAATAAATCCACGAGTTTCAAGTCCCACTCTCTCTATTTTAATTTCAAGAATGAATCTATTTTTTTTGGAAAGTGAGCATTATTAAAAGATAATTAGTGATATAATAAATGGTATTATGTTTTTTGTCGATATCTTTTAACCAAATTACATAGTTAATGATTATGATAAAAATATTAATGAAATTCCTCGGTTTAGTTTTATTATTTTAATTATTGACCAACGAGCGCTTTAGCCTACTTAAGCATCACCGTCTTGAATTTGGAAGAAGCTAACTATTTATTTATTTATTGACACTTTATATACATATACAATAAATATACATATAAGGGCGGGCATATTGCCTTAAGGCAATTTCTTCCTACCTACCCAAACCGTTCAGTTTGAGAAAATTATAAATACATGGACATATTGAATCTTACAATTTTATACAAAAATTAAAAGCAAAGATTAACAAAAATAAATATATGTATAAAAAAAAAAAATAACACTTTACTATGAAGAGAGGAGAGGGGATGGGAAGGAAAGAAGAAGGATAAAGGAACAATTCAAATATTTAGATAGTGACATTTCAATCTCGACTTAAATGTAAATAAAGAAGGGGCGTCTCTAACATTAGTTGGTAGATTATTCCACAATCGAGCGGCTACTACTGTGAAAGAGGAGGCAAAAAAATTAGAGCGATGACAGGGTATTAAAAGGGTTCTCTCGTTACTAGAACGAAGAGATAGTCCGTGTTGTGAAAGAGGTTGGATGAGCTCTCTCAGATAAACAGGCGAAGTGGGATTATTTAAAATATTGTGAAGAAGTACAAATCGACTAAAAACCGTTTAAGTACCAGGCAAATACAGCCAAAAAACACGGATAAAGACAAGAGTTGCCCAGAGATACGTTATAGGTCCCCAGAATGTTTGCTCTTCTTTAATTTTATGGGTAATGTCATGTCTCCTGATCAACGTGATATCTATCAGTTTGTAGACGACACTACTATCGTAGCAATTGGAGACACCCAGATAGATAGCATAGCGGAAAATGCAATCGGACTTCCAAGTGATAAGGCAATCGGAAGACGACTTACCTCCATGAAATTAACGAAAAAACCAAAATGATACAAATTACATCCCCATATACGAGTACATAGGAAAGAAATAACAATACAATCTGAATCATTGCTATCAAACTTATATGTTATTCTTATTTATATATTATGTAAATGCATATAATATGCATTTGTGTGTTCGTTTTGAATCAACGTTCGCGTATTGTCAAACCTTATTTTATTGTTGTCATTATTTCGTATTTACTGCATTTTGTGGTTACCTACCGTATTGTATAGGACTAGTCGCACATTATTCATTCGATGTGTATCAGTAAAATTTAAAAATAAAATGCTTTTTTTTCAGAATACGGTTTTGAAATTTAACATACTTAAAAAAAAATAAAAAAATTATATCATTTCTTGATTTGAATTTTAACAAAAGGGTTTCTAACTTTTTACTAAGCTCTTTATTGTACCATTTTTAATACAATTACAAGTTTTTAAACAATTATTTTTTTATACTTACGCACACACGCACCCTCTCCCTCATTCATTCCCACACGCACATGTATCCTCTCCCTCATTTATTCACGCATACACACATTCACATACACATGAATCCAAACGTCACACAAATACAATTACTAAATTTCTTTTCTTATTTATTATGTGTCATTATATTTACAGTGGATTTTTTTAATTGGCTTTAGCACTGTTAAAATTTTTCTACTTATTTTGTTCATGTTTTAGCTGTAAAAATCCCAAATAAAATAAAATAAAATAAAATAAATAAATAAATATATTCTAATACATACGAATGCTTGCATTAAGCTCTACAAGACCGTATATCTTAAAAAAGTAAGTGCAACATAAGATAATAGCGGTATTATTATAGATATAGATAAACAGCAGTTTGTGTCATACGGAAGATATGAATCGGAGAATTTTTAAATTGGTCTGGAGTACCACAGAGCTCAAATTTAGGGCCGTTACTTTTTTGTTTTTGTAGGTAAATGCGTACGATTTTCCGAATTTTCGCTTTTTGCTGGTGATCTTAAATTACATGCTATTCTTTCCATAAACAACTCTGCAATGATGCAACAGGATATCAATTAAATTCTTATTTGGAGTAAGGATAATAAACTAGATTTTTTTATTTACAAGTGAATGGTGATGTGTTTCACTAGAAATTATCATACTTTGTAATATAACTATAAGATGGCTGATGTTTCTTTGAAGCATAGCTCGGAAACCAAGGACCTGGGAGTGATCTGTGATACATCATTTATGTGTCATAGTCACAGTGTCAATGTGAGTCATTTAGCTTCCAAGATGTTGGGATTTGTGATGCATAATTCTAAACACTTAGCATAATTGAATACCATCAAAATTTTGTATCCAACTTTAGTCCGTAGCATTCTGGAAAGTGGTGTGGGGGGCTGAAGAAGCCACTACTCAGTGATGGTCGAGAGAACACAGATGAAATTTGTTCGTTACCTCTACATGAGAGAGTATGGATACTACTCATTGCAGTACCCATCATTGTTCCTTTTAGGTATGCTTGGTATAACAAGTTTGCGGGCCAGAAGGAGTATTACCTTGCTTATGAAGGCATTTAAACTTCTGAAACGGTTCATTTACAATCCAAACATTTTGGAGCGCATAAAATTATATGTACCGAGCAACTTTTTTAAGAGCTAGGCAACACAGCCCATTTGTTCTTCCAGAATGCAGGACAAATTTACCGTTGTTGATGCCTGTGAGGAGAATGGTGGGTCTGTTGAACAGACTAACGAGATAGGTGAATCTTTTCAATACTGGGATTACCAGTTTTAGACTCTTTCTCTCAAACTATGTATTATAATGTGGATAAGTGACTTATTCGTATTTGTTTACTATTATTTTTATGGACCTTATTAATCTATTGTGCAATTTTTATTATGTTTTTTATAGATACCTTATTACATAATTTATCTACATTGTAATTGGCAGGAGTGCTGTATTGTACATTTAAAAAGATAAATAAATTTCTCATTTAACTGGGAGGAACACGTAAAATAGTTTATAACAAGCATAGGGTATGCCTTTTGAACATGAACCATTTAAAATCCAACGTATCATACACAGTGCTGAGGCTGGTTTACTTGAGGGTTAGCTGAGCCGACAATAACATATGTTTTGAGAATACGGGATTTTAGTTTTAAATCTTTTACTAAAAGGGTTAAAAACATTAAGGCAGACGCAGATAATGAAAAAAACGTATTTGACTTGACCAACTCAAGAAAACGCCAAAGTCTCATGATGCTGGTGATATGTGATAATTTTAACAAAAGGGATATTTATGAGGACACTTTACAGAGAACGTTATGAATGATATTTTATTTAATCTCGTCATGGTGGTAAAAAGGCTCGTGTAAAAAAGACTTCGTGTTTATTTTATAACACTCTTTTAGATATATATTTTTAATGTGTAGTATATTCGATAATTAATATTTCGTAAAGATTTCCTTACGATGTTTAGCTGATTAAATGCCGGAACTGTTTGCGTTGTTTTTTAACTTCTCAAAATGAAAGAACTTCAGATGGATTATTAAAAAAAATAGCGACCGTTATTTGGTAACAGGGAAAAAGCACGAGGGCAGGTTTTGCAACTCTGCGATTAAAAAAGGTTTTTCTGTATTTTATGCCTACGCATGTACCTACCTATTATTATTCGACCATCGCCATCGATTCAATAAGACAGAACCTCTATAAATAAATTAGTGTAATCCTTAAACGACCGGTAAGTGTAATATTTAACGCATTATATTTTGTTCGCCGCAGAGAGAAAAACACGTTTTTCACAACTAATTAAAGTTAAAGGCCGTAGAGAGAATATTTTACTGCACACTGGGAGCCGTGGAGAAATTAGAATAATGCATTAATGGCTAGTTATTTGTGCGCAAGCTTTTTTAATTAGGCGAACGCAATAAAATTCTAAGGCGCATTATACTCTGGAATCTACATTAACACACTGTTAGTCCACCTAGTGCAGTAGTTGGCGCGTTTGCCTACAGTGAGAGGGATGCCGGTTCTAATTGCCAGCAAGGATGACATGAATAATTTATTTATTAAACTTTGTTTTCAATCACTGGTTTTTTTTCAACCGACCGGTTTCAAAGCAAATAAGCTTCTTAAAAAAAATAGTGGTTAAAAACAAAGTTATATTATTTTTTAATTTTAATGAATAACCACAAAGTTAGTGCTTCAAATATATAATTTATCTGAACAAATAACAACAGGGATAGAGAATACCTTAAATAAGGGAATATTGAAGTCTAGGCATTTACTGGGCTTATAACCTGTCAGTAGCTGGTTTAAGTGGCCACTTTACACACTGTGTAACATTCACCATTTCGCCTATGTTTGAACATCCATATTTCTTCAATTCTTCCATTTGTTGATTTTAGTGAAGTTAAAGAGCTGAAACCTTTATTGTTGTGAAGAGATTCATCTGACTGAATTATTTCACATACTAGGCAACGCATGAAAACAATTTTTCAATTTTTAAACTTCTTCTTGGACTAGTTGGTTTCATTACAATATTTTAGTTTGTCCAAATGTACGTAGACAAAAGACTGGATTTCACCCCCTCGGGAGTCATTAAGATTGAAGTATAAAATTTATAATTTATTTATTGGCTATCCCTTTAAAAGCCGTATCTTCTTGCATTCATTTAACAAATATTTCATAGTCGTTGGACTGTTATCTAAATTTTATCGTTTTACAGTTATATCACAGATCAAATGTTCGGGATTCGCACCCCGGTCTACCACGTGATTCCCATTTTCAAGAAATTGTTTAATACTTATTTTTATTCCAAGTTTTAATGAGAATTATTTGAATATTGATATTTTTTAGAGACAAAGGAGAGCTTTTGCCTAAAGCTCATACAACTTTGGTCAGAAAATAGTAAAAGATCTTGCGTAAGAATTTGTGCAGTTTATTGTACAATGATTTGTGTTCCGATGTGCCATTTTATTTACTGTTTTACACGGAGCAGTTTCCAGAAATAAAAACTGCGCGTAAGCATGCGCAGAATGTAAATGATTTTCACGCCATGACAGATACCGGGCAATTTTATAGTATATATATTTTGACAATGCGACAACAAAATATTATTCTGCGATCAACACACTACACCGGATTTCTAAAACATGTATTATAATATAAGACGGGAGTTCTATATCACCCGTCGATGGGAGGAGTGCTCTCCCAAAACTGTAGTAGTGTTATTGTAAAATAATCAAAATTGTGTAACACTAATAACAAAGTTTTATTTTCATAAAAAAATATAATGAAGTGTTACGAAGTGAATGCCGATTTAATTAACAATATTATGATACATTCGTTTTATTCTATACAATTATCGTGTGCAAAAAAAAAACATTTCGTATTGTATTGATTAATTGCACAAATAATATTTTAACACCTACTTATACCTTAACTCATAAACAAAAAGTAAGAAAAGATCTTATCTTAAAAGAAAATATTTTTTTTACTGGGTAAACTTTTAATTGAAATGTTTTACAATATTTATGCATGTCGTCTTTATATTCTTACAAGTTCTTTTTTTTTATTCATAAATTTCATAAAAAGTACATGTTTTTGTAAAATTCTAAACATATGTACTTTTACACATCTAGTAAATGTTATCACTGTAACTCTCCAAAAAAAGAGACTAACTCTTGTGCTTGGAGAGTGACTTACACTGTTTTAGTTGTTTATTTATAAGGGTTTATATAATTTTAAATACGAGTACATAAAAAGAAAAATAAAAACATAGGATATATAAAGAAAAAAACATAAAACAATAATGCATTCATACTAATTAAAATTTAATGTTGTTTTTACATGAGTTCAAAAAATTTCTTTAGATTAACTTTAAATTTATTTTTGATATATTATTTTTTTATAGTTTTTAGTTCATTAGGAAGATTATTATAATTTTTTACACCTTTGAAGACAAATGTTATATGAAGAAATATGTTTTTGAATGAACCAAATAATGCCATATATTATTTCTTACTTAATATATTTTATCTATGTACCATACTTGTAAAAGCCCTCCGGGCGTTTATGTGAAATAAATAAATAAATAATAAATATAAGTAAATACAAAAATAAATACAAAAACAAAACATTGTTGAAAATTCCAGACACTTTCCGATGACACTCCTGTTAAGTTAATAACAGCATTTATCGATGTTATTCCTGGCTGATTACCTTTCTTTCCCATCCTTCCCTTGACCCATCCTTATAGTACCTACCTAACATCAAGATAGAAGATATTCAAAATTAGATGATTTGGATTTAGAACAAAAACAAAACAACATTTTTTACTTCACATAAAATTGCATAAATGTGCTTGGATTCGTCGCGCTTCGTTGAAAACATTGTTACATTTTTTAGTGCATTTTGTCATCCAGTGCCCGAAAAAGAACATTCACATCATATTAAAGGTAGGTATCCATTCCATGTTCCTATCCTTTCTTCAAATATTTCCATTTAACAAAACTGAATGAAATTCGTTTTTCATTTGCAGTCCGCCTTTTCGTTAACACTCCACCTATAAAGATGTTTGTTTTTAACAAAAACCACCGCCGTCCCACGAAACGACGCGATAGACCCAACATGCCTTATCGCTTTTGGCAACTCATTAAACATTTTAAGCCCTTTATGATACAGATCGTTCTGAGTTGCCTTAATTCATGTTTTGAGGAGTCTTAAACCTTCACCCCTCGTACGATAGCGATGAATTTCGTTATTACGCTGAACATTAATATACATATCGTGGGTATTCTGCGAAAAAGCAATAAGTCGAAATTTTGCCGTTTTGACTTAATGGTGGGGTTATACTGTTGAAAAAATACTCTTCAATCTGCAAAAACGCACTAAGTCCTATCTACACTACAAGTCGAGATATTTTCTGTAATAAGTCAATATAACCTAAATCCGTTCAGCGAAAAAGCACCAAGGGACAAGGGACGCCGTACTGGTGGGCCATCAATAACAATATTTCGGATGTATTCGGTGGAGCTTATGGAGCAGTACTGACTTGAGAAAAGGTGAGATTGTTGGTCGGCGACATGATATCCTGGAGATGTCTAGTAAGCGATGTCTACATGCTTCACCCAGGGGTAAACTTGGCAATTATTATTTTCTTTCTTTTCTCTTTTTACTAATTAATTATTATTTCACCTAATAAATGTAATAGGTACTGTACATTAGATAAAATGATTAAATGACTTTTTTAATTAAAGAAAAAAAAACATTTCTCACAAAGTGACTATAGTAGGGACAATGTGAATTCAATTTGAATTCCTTACTGTGGTATTATGTCTCAGCGAAAATGCACTAAGTCATGTCAATCCACTATTATTATTTTAAAAATGTTCTGAAATTTCAGTTATTATTTATTAAACTATTGAATTAAATGTAGTAAATGGATCAATTTACGATTTTTTCAAGTTGGCTTAGTAACGTTACGTATAAAAATAAGTTGTTTCGTTACAAACTTTAAACTTCAACTATCTCAGAAGTAGTAATTTTGACTTGGTGCTTTTTCGCAGAATAACCACGATGTATTCTAGCAACGATACTGAGAAAAAAAAAATAGTAGGAGAAAAAACCATCGACAATATCCTTCGTACGCTCTCTTTACTCGAGCGAGAACCAGAAATTATGAGTGAGAAAATAAAACAAGAATGTGTGGGTTATTTCCAACACAATATTTACACGAACTAAATTAAGCGCTAACGAGTTTAGTCAAGGGTAACAACAACAGTTCAAAAATTATTTCGCACCCAATACATTCAGTTGTCCCCACAGGGCCGGAATATATCACACCGTGCCTGAGCTGGAGGGAAATAGGTCTCGACGTTTCTAAGGCGATGGAAACGTCAACGCGGTGGCTTCACAAGGCTTTCCACATAAATAACATTTATCCATTCATACTTTAAAGAAACGCCTGAAACATTATTATATATTCATAGAACCCTAACATTCCATCATTTAAAAAAAATGTATTTATTGCTTTTCTTTCCTGAACCCTCTTCCTGTTTCCTTCCAAACTAGTTATTTGATCCCATCGTAATATTTAAAGTGTATAACATAAGTATTTTAATTAAAAAGTTCATACGTTCAAGCTCTATCTACCTACTAAAAAACAGCTGAAATTCGAAAATAATTCTTTTTAAGTTTCTTAAAATAGGACAAATTTTGTTAAATTCCTCTTTTGATATGTTTGTTTTTTGGTTGGTTGGAAAATATCGCTTACAACAATAGGCCCGCCAAAGTGTATGTGTATATATTATAGTAAAAATCTTTAAAAAATAACATCGAAAACAAAGGAAAAACATGTTACAAAGCTGTTACATCCTAGGAAATTCGGCCTTTCGTGCCTTACAAAAGGTTTTCCGGGCTTCAGTTATTCGGGCGCCTGGGCCTAAAAAAATCGGCATTTCAAGCCTTAAGCACACGGCCCTACGTGCCTCATCCAACATTATACGTGTGGTTTTTTTACACATCTTCGAGATCTTTCTACATATTTTTTTTAAATTATGGACAAAAGTACTGATTGTAAAAACCTATTCGCCATGTTTCGAAGTGTGTTTCATTTCTATGTAATATTATTTTATGGTATCATTAATCTTTTTGTTGAGAACGCTACGTTTAAACGATCGATGACTCCAGTATTGAAAATTGTGTATCACCTTTATTTAACTCCTCGGTACAACATGAAAAGATCTGGAGGTAGAGATGGTGAAATAGCGTTCTATCCTCTCAGCCTATCCCTACGGGAAACAGCGTCATGGTTTTGTTTGTTTACTTGTTCATTTATTATTTTATTTTATTCAAATTATTTTTCAGAACTCACTTCGATCAACATGGGGAAAGCGAAGCTTTAAAGTTTTAAGAATCCATATTCGTTACGAACAAAGATTCTGATTTATTTCTTCTTTGGTACAAAGCTTATCATAAATATCCAGAACCGAATTGTTTATCACGTCCGCACAGCGTGCAGATTGTTTTTTGCGGACGGCATTTCCATGGAGCGGACGATTATTCAAATCCTTTGAAACAACTCGACAAATCAATTTACCGGGCGATAATTAGCAATTAGCAGCTGTCGTGTTTAATAAACATTTCGTTTGTTTGTTTAAAGCTTTCTTGTGGATGTTAATAAGGGCCTGCGGGCACACCTTTCAGAGAAACTAGTAAAACATTCGACGCTTATCAGTTCTGAGCCTAAATTGCAATGGTAAGTTAACGGATTTAACATCAATTATTGTCTTTAAAATAAAAGCTAACTTTACATATAAAAAATAAATATTCATATAAATGTTTTTCTGAAACATCTTCAATTACAGGTTACTGACGAACAAACGTGTATTACATGGAATAATAAACGCCGATTTTCAACACTGAAACCTACAACCTAACAAACAACACTACAACCCAGGAGTACGAACAGCTATTATATTTGTTATTTTCTTGGCACATTCCTAAGTAGGTTTTTAATAAAAATAGTATAGAACATTGGAGCTCTTACTATTGAAGTGATAAATTATTTTTTTTATTTTACTAACATAAACGACGTCTGCCGTTTACAAAAAATTATAATACCAACATATTGGGCTTAGTGTATATATATATTTTTTTTTTAACATAAATTTCCTTTTACCCAAGATTCATAAAATAAAATGAAAATTATATACTATATTCAGTAAAAAGTTTAAACAATTAAAGAATAAATGTAAATATATATATATATATATATTTTTTTTTTAAAAGTAATATAACAAGAGAATCGTAAGTAATGATTCATACAGCTGGGCAAAGTAAACAAAATATTGTATACATTATGAAATGTATAAATAAACAAACATAATTACCATTCACTATCTTTGAAAAAGTTAAAGGTTTGTTCTATAGGAACAATACCCTACACCAAATATATCCGATACATGAGAATAACTATTGCCGAGTTCATGAAGTCTGTTAAATACGGCATAACAAGTATACACTGTCCGTGAATTGTTGCTACAAAACGGTGGCACCTGTCTAGTCATTCTTCCAGGCACCCTGAAGTTGATAAGAGAAAATGTATCTTCCTTTCGTTTTCCCGTAATTTTAATTATTTTATACCAAAAATACGTACAACTTTTGCACAGAGAAATTTCTCTTTTGTGGCCCCAAGAGTGTTCAATGTCCTGGATATATATATTAAGTTTTCCAAAACGAAAGCTTTTTTTAGTAAAGGTGTACAAGATTGGATGTTGCCTTGCCTTGAAGGGAAGAGACCATTGCAGGAGATTACTGCGAGGTATTGCATAAATCTATATACTATTTAGTGTGTTGCCCAGGTTTTAATTTAAATATATGTTTTTGTAATAATTTTAAATTTTTATTTTTGCTATTGTATAACAATGTGCATGCTTGCACTTTCCGTTATGTTGTATCCCAACTCAACACAGCGCTTTTGGCCTTATAGAGTTGAGGATACGTTAGTATTATTTATTTGTAATGTATATGTACTCCTATGAACAAATAAATGAATTGATAGTTTTTATGCAGTAAAAAAATTCAGTAAGGTTAGCGGTGCACTTTATAAAAATAATATACCAATTTAAAGTTTCAAAATTATATTTACAACCGCAAAAAAAAATATTTCTTCGTTTCATTTCTTGCATTTCATTTTTCATTTTATTTCCACATGAATGTTTAACACTAATATACCTATGTACAAAGACATTTTCAATATCTCTGTACTTACTGTTGTTTACCCAATAAAATAAATAAACAAATATGTAATACAATATTTGAGTTTGTCCAAATGTTCATAGACAAAAGACTGGATTTCACCCCCTCGGGAGTCATTAAGATTAGCAAATTACAACAGGGTTGGAGAATACCTACGAACATTTGGACAAACTCAAATATTGTAATGAAACCAACTGGTCCAAAAAGAAGTTTCAAAATTGAAAACTTGTTTTCAGGCGTTGCCTAGTATGTGAAATAATTCAGTCAGGTGAATCTCTTCACAACAATAAAGGTTTCAGCTCTTTAACTTCACTAAAATCAACAAATAGAAGAATCGAAGAAATATGGATGTTCAAACATAGGAAAAATGGTGAATGTTACACAGTGTGTAAAGTGGCCACTTAAACCAGCCAATGACAGGTCATAAGCCCTGTAAATGCCTTGACTTCCATATTCCCTAATTCAAGGTATTCTCCATCCCTGTTGTAATTTGTTAAATATGTCATATTTCAAAATTGAGTTAGATCGTGAAAGCTCGGAAAGATAACCAATACGATTATATTTTTAATAGACCTTTAATTAGATAAATATTTACACGCGGAGTAAAGCATCCCATCGTTAATGACACAATAAAAAGGGAAATCTTTAAACTAAGAAAACGGCCATTGAGAGTGATAAAGTGAAATGTTATCTGCAAACAATGATGCCAAAACTTTGTTCACGCAAAAACGATCGTAAATTCCTTTATTCTTCGCAATCGGGAAACACCGCGGATAGGAGATGTATAAATATAATTGCAGTGATGTACGGTCGCCGTAATTGCAGTGATATTCAATCAAGAATATTCCACGTTCGGCGAACAATGCGACAGCCGCAAACCATCGCAACCGTTGGCGTCGGTTGGCTAATTACAGTTATTGGACACTGTCAGAGAAGCGCTAAATGGCTCGGAATATCAGATCAGCCAGGGGAATTCTATGTAAAGTGAAACGATTTAATTGTTGATATAATTTATCTAATAAAAATTGCCTCTGGTTCAATTGACTGTCCTGAACTACTGTGCAAACGCTGTATTAATGTTCCTTCCAAAGTTCTAAGGAATATATATATATTTGGATAATTTATATACCGCCGTTTTTGTGAAAATCACCTCAAGGGCGCCGTAAAATAAATAATTATCCCACCACGTCTCGCAGCTACAGAGTGCATGGACGGTCGGGATTCTTGTTTCTCGTCTCCAATTATGATATAGGTATAAGAGCTAGATTACAGCACATCTGGCAGCTACAGAGCGCATAGACAATAATAAATCTAGCCCCTATTTACATTTTTTATTTGACAATAAAGTTTAGAGTTTTAGTAATATAAAAAATAAAATAAAAAACAAATTTATAAAAATAAAAGTTAGATTACAAGTCTTGCAGCAACTGAGCGCATGGACGGTTGGAATTCTAGATCTAATTGACTAAATTTGGATATTTGATAGTTGATAACATTTACCTATTGAAGCTAGATTACTAATCGTCTTGCAGCTACAAAGTACATGGACGAGTGAAATTCTAGCAACTTAAAAATTATCAATAAATTTACAAAACAAACCATGAGCATAATAGTAAATTTGTAAAATGTTCATGCTAAAAAGTAAACAATAAAAAACTAAACAGATAAAGCACCGTTTCAACACTATGGATAACCTTGTTCTTCACATTCCTCTTGTTTCATCTAGTTATAGGCGAAATTCATATTTATGGCAAATTTTTAATAATTTTAATGTAATAACAAAATCATTAAATATGTATTTATTTGCAAATAATCATAATGACGTACGACGTTTGCTTTCGAAACAATTCGTAGTATTTTTTTTATTATTTTTTTTTATTTACATTAGATTACTGTTCATTTTATGTTCGAGAATCTTTTAAACTTACAGTGGTGCTTCTTGTGAATTCATATTTATGGCAAATTTTTAATAATTTTAATGTAATAACAAAATCATTAAATATGTATTTATTTGCAAATAATCATAATGACGTACGACGTTTGCTTTCGAAACAATTCGTAGTATTTTTTTTATTTTTTTTTTTTATTTACATTTACATCTCGTTCATTTTATGTTCGAGAATCTTTTTAACTTACAGTGGTGCTTCTTGTGAAAACCTGTAATTGGCTTATTTGTAATTTGTTTCGTTTTATATATAAGATGAATAAAGCTTTTGGTTATCCAAATAAGAATACTCTCCGCTTTCATTTCTGTAAGATCAAACTTATTACCAAGTGTTAAATGCTTCTTGTTTATTGGATCTTCTCAAAATAAAAACATGCGTAAAAGTGAATGAATTGTTTGAATGGAGAAGTTCAGTGCTACGGAAAGTTTACTTAATAGTTGATGTATACTTCATTAGTGAGAAGCCAGTTAGAGTATAACTCTACAATATGGACTCCTTACTACAACTGTCACCAAAATTCTCTTGAAAGAGTCCAAAAAAATTCTTACGGTATATAAATTTAAACTTATACCCGTATGCAGAGACAAAACTTAAGGTGAGGAAAGTACATTCTAATTTCTAATGCAGAGAATAACCTGAAGGTGAAGACAATAGAATGTACTTTCCTCACCTTAAGGTTTGTCTCTGCATACGGGTATTAGAATCAGTCATGAAATTTTAAATTACGATTTTTTACTAAAAACATTAAATTTGTTAAAAAAATGATAGAAGAAAAATTATAGACCTTTTTAATTTATTCAAAATTGTAAATTCAATATGGGATTGCCCTGAACTATTATCTCTCATCAACTTCAGAGTGCCTGGAAGAATGACCAGACAGGTGCCACCGTTTTGTAGCAACAATTCACGCACAGTGTATACTTGTAATGCCGTATTAAACAGACTTCATGAACTCGGCAATAGTTATTCCCACGTATTTGATATATTTAGTGTAGGGTATTGTTCCTATAGAACAAACCTTTTGAACTTTTTCAAAGACGGTGAATGGTAATTATATTTATTTATTCATGCATTTCATAATATATATATATATACAGTTTTTTGTTCACTTTGCCTAGGTGTGAAACAGTACTTATGATTTTCTTGTACTGTAGAATGTTTTATTATTTAAACTTTCTACTGAATATGCTGTATAATTTTTAGGTTATTTTTCTAAATATAAATCTTTTATAATTTTTGGTTTAATTATTTTTTATATAAATCTTGGGTATAAGGAAATTCGTGTTTTGTTTATGTTGCCGTTTATGTTAATAAAATAAAATAAATAAACGCAGTAAAAATTAAAGCATTTAAAGTAAAGCGAAGTATTATATCTTAGTAACTCATTATCTGATCCCACATTCCTCATAATTTAATATGTACAACATAATGCACTTTTTTTATTTTTATGATTATTAATATGTGCAAGTCTTATCTCCTAATTAAAAAACCGCTGTTATTTTTAACTAATTATTTAATATTTTATTTTTTAACATATGTACATATGTACATATATTTCGATATATATTTATGGTTCTTTAGTACAAAATTTTGGCCAATCTCTTATTTTGACCAGTCTGTTTTTTGGTTGGCTGGAAGATATTGCTTTAAGCAATAAGTCCGCCAAAGTACTTATTCTTTGTACTTGAAGTTTTATATAAATAAAATAAAAAATATCTCTAAAATGAATGAACAAATTAATAAAAATGGACTAATGACGTTAAAAAGTCCTCTTTATCAACCAATAATAGTGTTGTAATAGATTTTCGGATTTCAAGAAGTCAACTCGCCATTCAGGATAACTCACCGAAAAAAACTAGTGACGTCAAGTGTGGAGTAATAAAGTTTTTTTCAAAAATCGTAGCGATGATAATACTCGTACGATACATAAAAATAAAATAAAAATTGGCTTAGTTTGAGTCTATTTTTTTTTTTGAACCACTGAACATCCTTTTTGTGATTCTTATATAAAGTGCAGAGTGTGCTTCCTCAATCTGAGAATTTTATAAGAAAAGTGGGAAAATAAAATACCAAAATCAGTACTTATTTAAAATCAGTAAGAAAATTCTGTGGTTTTTTCCGTAGATACGCGTGTGAATAATATTTCGTAATGTTTTTTAAAAAACGTTCAAATAATTAACTAAATGCTTTACGGCGGATTACGAATAAAACATTTTTATGTGGTGGTTTTAAATCTTTGCAAACCTACAGTTCTTGAGGAAAATGTCGCGAGATGATAATACTCATGACCAAGAAGTTCGGGACTGAAAAAACTCAGCTAAATTAAGTAAAGAAGGAAATTAAAGTCTGGGCATTTAAACAAAGGCTTGTTCGAAACAAAAAAGCCACATTTATAAATTTATCATCACGACCTGGCGAGCCATGTGTCCGTGGGACAAAAAATTTAAACGAAGAAAAATACAGAGCATTAAAGAAAAATAAATTTAATTTACGTTATATATTTTGATGAAAACGCGTTAAGGTTTTGATGAAAAATGCCGTTCATTCGCGTGAGCTCTCGGGCAACACGGGACCAAATGACATTCTTTCGTAATTTACACCGCACCAAAGTCACTAAGATGCCAAGTAAATTAAGGTTGAATGCGGTGACTAAGAACGGTGGATGAGAAAATTATAAAGGCAGGAAATCGTGCGGGGGCGGAGGCTATCGTCAAAGATCTATAAAGTGTAAAGTTTGCAGGTGCAAAAGCTTTCAGGGCAGAAAGCTCTACAATAGACCGGCCAGAGTATCTTTATCGAATACTAGTATACTAATATTTACACAGGGATGTATAATGCGTTTAGATTTCATTCCAAGAAACTATAATTTTACAATAAAAACATATACACATACTCCATACACCTGGGGGAAGTTATCTTAGTTACTGATGTTACGAATAGGTAGCGAATTTAAAAAAAAAGTTAATTTATCGTAAGAATGAGACTAACCTTTGAACGAACTCTTTTGTAATAACATGAATCTTTATATGAATAAATAAATAAAAATAAAAAACAAAAACAAAAAGTTATCTAGCACAATGCTACCCGAATCTTGAGATATATAATTTTAAAATCAATTATTGTAAACTGGGTTCTTTATGAGGAAGTTCGGTGGTAAAAAAAAAATGTTTGTAATAGACTATTAAACTAAGGCAAATTTTTTTTGCATCGTATTATCAGCGCTATGATTTTTTAAAGTTTTATATTTCTGAAATAACTACGCGTGTGACGTCAGAAGTTCTCTCCCACTATTCTCAGTCAGTTCTGCCGATCGGTCCGTTTACGATAAGCAAACCGGATGTCTTTCACAGCTCTCTTATCATTGGTTGATTCCTATGAACCAGTGATGTCGTTCAAAGTAGTTCGTTTTTGCATAAGCTTATTTGCATTCAATTTCCCGTAGGGCTGATGTTCCTCACAATTGAAAAGGGATAAATACACCAAAATTATTTTTCATTATTGGCTCCGTATTACTAACAATATATTTTATTAAACTTCATATTATAAATATATACATTTTATTTTTTATTTTCTTGCAAAACATTTTCATGCAATGCAATGTGTATGTTTATAACGGTTATACTATCAAATTGAAAAGGGCACGGCACTTGCGCCGTATTAAAAAAAAAAAAAAAAACTTGGATATGGCCACTTTTGTAAAGCGGGTTTGAAATAATCCATAATAATAGTATTTATATGCGTGTTCCGTAGTGACAGAAGTTTACATAAAAGAGTTTTTAGTTTTTTTTTTAATTTACTTCGTTTTTCATTAAATTTATTGAGCATATTTTTTACTTTAAAAAAATTATGTTAGTTTGGCATTGCATTTCAAAAAAAAAAAAATGCGAAAAGAACCACCATGGTTAGTATCTTTATTTCGGGCTTATTACAGGTTATAATAAAACGAACCCATTTTCATGTATTTTGGGTAATTCATCAAGATGTTTATATACAAATGAAGAACTTTTAAACATTCACTTTACAAGTTCCTACCATAAAACCAAAGATTGGCTAATTACGTATGAATATTTAAACACGACCGCATTTATGGTTTCAAAAATTCAAAACATCGAAGTAAAAGCTGATAAAATCAAATTGCGTGCATAAAATTTTATGAATAGTGTTAAAAAAACATTATGATTCGGCATTAGAGTACACTGAATCAATTCGCACTGTCAGATATAAAATGGTGTGGAATAAATGTATGTTTTTTAAAATATAATGTAATCAATCTAATAATAGAATGAGTACTGCCAAATCCAAATAAAAAATAATAATGACAGGTATTTATATATACAGTATACGTAAAGTAAATTATGCAGAAATATACGCATATTTTTTAAAGGAATAACCCGAAAACCCCTCTATTTGTGAGACTTGTCAGCGGGAGGGGATATGGAAGGAAATTATGAAAAATAAATAACAACACCGGACCCATTGAGAAAAAAAAAGTACAAGTAAGTATAGGTGTGTAAAACACACAGAATATAGAAAATTAAGATTTTTTTAAATTACTTGTTGACCGTTTCCAGAACACAACTATTCGCCTTCCAAGACGTAAATTTGGCTTATCAGAGGAACGGTTGTTTGAATTAGAGATGCAAAATGTATTGATTATTCTGAATAAAAAATAAACCTTATTTATTCGCTGTGACGTTGATAGTTTAAGTAACCTTTTCACAGTGACCATTTCTTTACAGCCATCCGTTGCGTGTGTTCCATTATTTGTTTTGATACCAATAATTTTTAAATTAGAACCAATTTTTCGGTGTGGGCATAAATGCTTAATCCCGGTTGAATAAAAATTGGGTGATAATACATACACATCCTGTATATTCACTGAATAAAATAAATCAATCAACTTCATGAATAAAAACGTTGTGTTGGAGAAGCGTATGTATGTGATTATGTTTAAAAATCTGATTAAGGTAAAATATATTCCGGGATTACTACAGTGCGTGAAGGCGCCCGCGCCCGCGCAGCACTGCACATGCAAACAGCCCAATGAGCATTTCGTCCCAAGTACACTGCGTTTAACTGCACGCGATATGACAAGAAAAAAGGGCCGAGGAGAAAGAAGGGGCACAAAAAAAATCGCGCTGTGATGGGCGCGCGGTTAACGAATCAGCATTCCTTCAGCCATATTTATTGGCCCGGCGGAGAAATGTTGGGCGCCAAACTGCACTTGGGACAACCACCTTTTTACCGCCTGCGCCTCCTCGTATGCAATGCTGACTTGAGCAAATATCAAACTCGCTCTGCAGATTGCGACCTTTCGGACAAACCGAACGATGTTTCTGTACCAACGTACAATAAATCTGGACCAATAAGTTAAAATTTTACATCTCGCCAATTTAATCCGTAGTGGTTCGCGCGTTCGGCTACTATGCACGATGCCACGGAATCGATTTCCTGAAAGGTTTCCAAGAAATCTTTATGAAAAAAAGATACTATACTGGGCCCCGAGTACAATAGGAAGTGTATTGATTTATCTATAAAGTAAAATATTATTTCCTGAACGAAAACGTGTATATTTTATTTCGGAAGACACATTAAATTTTCATTAAAATATACAAGCATTCGTACATACATTTCGGTTTTACTGTTTAGAAAATAACTCTATTAACTTCCAATTGTAGTTGCGGGCCTGGGCGACGATTACAATAGGAAATTGACATAATTATTTTCAATTGACTTTAAAGAAAAACCGAATTTTTCATACGAGAATGCTTACATTTGCATTTGCAAGTATCTTCATAGGAAGCCTAGAATTAAAAACGTTTCAATAACAATTTCATATGAATACAAAAATTTTCGAATGGAAAATTAAATTTTACTTTATAAACAATTGAAGAAAACTCTGTTGACTTCCCATTGTAATCGAAGCCAAGGTACTACATAGTATTTTTTAAATGAGATTTTCACGGAAACCTTGCAGGGAATGGACTCCGTGGCATCATGCATAGTAGCCTAACGCGCAAACCACTATGGCTTAAATTAATAAGATGTAAAATTTAAACTTAAATTATTCCAGATTTATTGTAAGTTGATCTACAAACATCGTTTGCTTTGTTTTTATCACAGCATTTTGAATTCTTGATATTTAAGTATATAAAATCATTCTCTGACAAAACACTTTCTAATTTTTTTAAATGTTATATTTAGTAGCCTTTAAATCTAAAACTGGCATTTTTAAATGAAAAAATCTTAAATAGACGTATTTAAAAATATAATTATGAAGGAATATTTATGAAGCCGTAAAATATTCTGGTTTCAATAGGATAGCTGTATAAAAAATTCGAGTTTATAAAATTCAATTGAAAAGAATGCATGAGTTTTTTTTCCGAAAGAAATATCATCATTATCAACCTCCTTACCATGCCCAGTGGCGCATAGGGCATCACATTAGTAAACTAAATGCAGCGGAGTTCAACCATTTGTTACATGAAGGTAAGGCAATCATTTTACGCTACCACCGCGGACGAGTTACGAGACAAATCGATGGCTGCAATTAGGTAAAAGTCCTGACTAAGGAAGTCGAGTGGAGATAAGCCCGCCTCATTGTGAAGCGGTTGACTTGTTCGTTTACAATTATTGAGGTCCTAGGTTAAATTCCAGGAAGGGTAGATGTGAAGTATTGATTTTAAAGGTTTTTTGAACTGAATATTTTTTTATTTTTTTTAAGATTAAAAAATCACAGTTGAAATAATTTACGATAGCTGAAGTTAAAATTCGTAGCATTGTCGTCGATTCGTGTTTGAAGATATTAACTTTGAGTGACAAACATTACAAGTCGAATATCACATCCCAGCAGTTCAGTAGATGCGCGACTATCCCGAGGCCATTTGTCTTAAAGAGCGTTTCTCCTTATAAATCACACCGGTCGCGGGGCTTTAGGTAATAGTAGATTCAACAAATTGTCTATCTCCCAACTTTCCAGCAATTGGGAATGCCAACAGCCAACAGTACGGAGTGGAGATTTATACTGAGGAAATGTGAGCACGAAGTCATGAGCGGCAAAAGAAGATAGTAAACAATGCGAAAGACGATAAATTTTGTTCACTTTCGCGGCAACGATTAGGGGTTTCGCGCTAAAGCGGCGGACCGAGCGCGGCCGTAAAGATAAATTATTATTGTAAAACCAATTGAAGGCAATATGAAAATGTAATTGTGAATAGCAGCGAATAAAACGACGAGACGGAGGCGGAGATCTACTTGCTATTAACTTGTATATTAATGGTATAAGCTACACCCCACACAGTTCCGCATCACATGGATACATTCATTTCACGATTCTGAATAAACCACTTAAATCAAAGGTAAAACATGTGAAAGGGTATTTTTACAAGGAGTACCAAAGAAAGTTCATTATGGCTTTAGAAATTTGAATTGGAAAAAACTTAAGGAAACTTTTAGATTCGCAATCAGGGTTCAAGAAAACTTATCATTCTTTTTATCGACAATAATTTACCTACCATACATTCACGGAGACCGGACCGCTGCCCACTGCGTGATATCGCATGATTGGCCCATTTCACACCGCGGCAAAAATCTACACGGCATAGATAGATCAAATACAATACGGTGGATTGATATTTTTTGTTTTACAATTATTTATTTATTTAATGCCTGGAAAACGCAAAAACCAATATACTACGAGAGCGACTAATCTCCAGTCGATTTCCCTTTGCAGGATTTTTACCTGAGAGAACTCGCTAAATTTAAATAATGATTTTGATAAAATTATCATTCAAATCTCTTTTGTTAAGTTTTACTTTATTATATTAATCAGGTTGTGGTCCCGTGGCTAGTATTGCGGAATCAGAAGTCCGAGGTTCGAACCCCACTCCATTTTCTAATACAAAATAATAAATTGAAATATTTGGGGAAATTATAAGAACGCTGATATTTATTTATTTAAAAAATAATATATTAACCGAGGAGTTTTAATTGATATTTTTATTAAAGTCATTAACTATGGAGTTTTTTTTTTTTAATGAAATATATAAATATTATCAAATTTTAATAAGTACTAACGAATCTAATAAATGTCAGTCTACTATAATTTTACCGTGTCGTTGAAATAAGCTATTCTCAGTCGGTATCTGGCGGCTTAAGTACAATACTGAGATAAACTAATATGTAAAATAGTTCTTAAAGTTTTCACTGAAACTCCGTCTTTTTTGTATTTGCTGGATACATATTAATAAAATTAATAACTAGTTAAGTAATCTAAACTACGGGTCGATGCATGTTGCTAAAGAAATCATAATATTGGCCGAAGGCAGAAAAATATATGTACGAACCTATATAGAATTATAAGAAAATCATTTATTATTATTCATATATTATTCATTTATTCATACAAGGAATATAAAAAATAAAAAAAAACGTATCCCTAACTATATGAGGCTAAGAGTCCTGCGTTGAGTGGGGATACAACATACTTGAAAATGGAAGCATACATATTATTAATAAGAATAAAAAGAAGTTATTCCATAAACATCTGGATATTATATATTATATTCCATAGAACCTTCACCTAACCTCTGGAAATATTTTTTTCACATATTCTATATACATATCTAGTAATTCACGTATATTTTTTTTATCAACGAAATTCCCTTTCCGCGCCTAATGGTGCATAGGTGCACTACATTAGTACACCAATCGCAGCCTTGATCCATTTTTTGTAACATGAAGGTAAGATGATCAGTCCTACGTTTCGGGTACCAGTTTAGGGACTATAAAATATTCTAGTGTGAAACCACCCATATTTTATAGTCCCTGGACTGGTACCTGAAACGTAGGGCACTACATTAGTACACCAATCGCAGCCTTGATCCTTTTTTGTAACATGAAGGTAAGATGATAAGTCCTACGTTTCAGGTACCAGTCCAGGGACTATAAAATATTCTAGTGTAAAAACACCCTTTAAAATATTTTTTTCATATCAACTATGTCAGAAATCGAACCCGAGACCTCTTGCACGGTAGGCAAACGCGCTGACTACTACACTGCGAGGCTGACCTAATGGTCACTTTATATACTTAGTAACTATTATTAACAACTTAACATATTTTATATGAAAAACCAAATTCAAGTGATTTTAAAAAAATATATATATATACATGTTTTTGCAGACAACCCTGTCGGAGAAGTGACGTCCAAAGAAAAAAATTGGTGCCTCATGTTGAGGGGTATTCAAATCACCCCCATGTATGTTCCGCGATATTGTATAGTTTTCAAGTTATGAATTTTTTATTTGGTTTTTGAAAATTTTCGATAAGATCGGGTTTTTTTTGTTTTTTTTTCAATTTGGGGAAGTTTTTTATGAAAAAAATTATCTTATTTAATTTAAGTTGTGCTTTTTCACATAAAATAATCAGTTTTGTAACATAAATGGAACCTTTAAAAGTTTTGACCTAAAATTGAGAATATACGTTCGAGCTATATCGACTTGAGTTCTTGAACTTTAAATTTAAAATATAAAAAGGCATTTTTTGTTTTTTGATGGCATTAAAAACTGCTCTAGACTTTCAGCTTTCATAATAATACAAAAAAGTATATTTAATCCACTATTATTCGCTTATTCGCTGAATTCAGCCTTTAACGATACTAAGGCGGGAAATACCTAAAATAGTCATTTGATTAAAAAAATAAATTATTGCCTTTTTTATCATTCTTCAGGCTAAGAAACTATAGTCTTGACATGTATTTACAATTTTTACTTTTATTTAATTTAGTAAGATATTCGCCAGGTCAATAAACCGGCCAGTGTACTACGTACAAAAAGTATAAACAAACGTCATATTTGTTTCAGACGCCATTTTCACGATTCGTCAACAATCGACAAAAACAGTTCTGCTCAGATGCTCTCGGCTACTTGAACTTAATTTAGGTTGTCCTCTCCCCGTTCCATGTGAATCGGCAGATAGACGACGCACCTGCTTAAGGAAGCATTGTCTCCTATTTGTCTTGTATTAAAGGACAAATAAAGGGGCACTTCAGAGTGAAATTGCCGTGAAGTTCTCACGTGCCCGACTAACGAGTGTTATATTTCGTTTGAACCAAGTGAGTGTGAATAAACACAGAGCATCGTGAAGTGCCGCTAACTGATCTCCGCGGGTAACTACGAGTACATACCTGATACCCATCAACCCTGTCGCGTTTTTATTTATTATTTTAATATTATTTTATGGAACTTAATTACAAAACACATTATCTAAATCTGTTGCAACAGAGTGGGAAAACATTTTTTTAAAGAAAACATTTGGACAAGCTCAAATCATTGTAGATTTAACTAACTGGAATAAGTATAAAAATCAAAAATTAATTTCAAGCGTTGCCTCGTAGATGAAATGGTTCAGTCGGATGAATCTCCTCCACATACTAAAGATTTCAGCTCTTCTACTTCACAAAAGTCAACAACTGAAAGAGTTAAGGAAATGTGGATGATTAAATACAGGCGGAATGGTAAATGTTAAACAGAGTGTAAAGTGGCCACTTAAACAGAGGCACTGCTTACATGTTGGTCCAAGATCCTTCATTCTTCTAACTAAGAAATTACAAAACATAAAATCACTGGTACAGTTTAAAGTAGGTTTGATGTCTCGGATAAGCATGGAAAGAACAGATAGACGCCTTTAAAAAAATAAAAATAAATAAAAATAAAATGCATACTGCAAATAAATCCTGTTTTCGTAATATCAGCATATGTTAATTTTGTTTTTCTTTTTTTTCTCTTTTCTTTTCCTTTCATGGTCATGTCATACCTTATTTATATGCTATAAACTTATTAAAAATTTAAAAAAGAATAGCCCACACTCAAATGCTGAAGTCTTTGTGGGCATTTTTTTCCAATTTATGTTATAGCTTAATTTTAAGATGTATTTTTTTAAAGTGTATTTTTGGGAATAAAATTATATGTAAATTTATGTATAGAAAAATAAACAAATAAAAAAATAAAATATAAAAACCCAGACAATCACAGGTTATAAGTTCAAATACCTAGACTTCCATATTTACTTCTCAAAAATGTTATTCCTTTTTGTTGCAACTAATCTAGATCCAAATAACTCCCAAGGGAGGAAATCTAGCATCATTTTAACATACTCAAAACATTTTTGACTTAATATCTAGTTTATCACTGAACTAATTTGCAAGCCAATGTCGCAACATGTGGGTAAATTTGTCAATTGTTTGAATAATTATTAATATGGCTAATGACTGTGAACCAAAACGTCCACTTTATAATATCCTTTACTGGTATGAAATTTTGCCAAAGGATAGTGGTAGAATAAGGAAGATATAGTGAAAAGTCTTACTTATAAATACTGCATAAAGTTATACCCGGAATAGAGCTGAAATAGCTATCATACAAACTTATTCCGTGCTAATACCTGGCTTCGAGGTGGTATAACGATGAAATAGGTCAGCGATCTGTCATATTTTTAGTAGTAAAATTGGTTGTAGATGTTTTGAATTCAAACAATTTCGGAAACACGCGATCCTTCAAAAGATTCATTAGATCGTCTTAACATGTATGAATCGCATATTCCAGTATGTATTTTATTGTTTTTATAACAGCATTTTGTTTTATCTTTGGCGCTCGTGTTTACATTTGGAAAAAAACGGACACAACTTATATTAACACGTAATATCGTATATTATTTATGTAACCGTAATTAATGATGTAAAAAAAAATAGTGAAAATCTTAATGGCGTTATAAAATATTAAAAAAATGAGAATAAACAAATTTTTCAACGTTAAGTTAAAACCAGTTTCAGTCATGTGGGAAAAGCGTCAGAATCACGGGTCGCCATTTTTCATCCCTGGCATAAGTTTCAAAGTCCAGTAGCAGCTGGTTTCTAAACAGTTAAGTACCTCCCAGTAGTTGCCTCAAAACTAACAACAGTCCTCGTCCACAAAACCATTTGTCAATTTTCTCGAGAAAAAGTAAAACTACAAAATGTTGTGCGGCATCAGAATCCACAATGCACTTCCCGGTCATGGCCAAACTACAGCCCGCGGGCCAAATGTGGTCCAATTAGAAATGCAATATATCCTGTCAGAGATTGCGAAACCATAGTCCATTCACATCACACCAATTTGAATATGTTTTTTTATTTATTTGTTTAAATACTTAAGAAGATATAGGTATATAAAATTATCAAAATTTCCTTTTTTACTTTTTGATTTTGAAGATAAGTATTCACCCCTAATTCTTACTTCACGTATCAAAATATGAAAAAATTATACGTTTTCTACTAAAAAAATTACATGCTTCTTTTTTTGTATACTTTCATTTTATAAAACAGAATGTTTATTTTCTCTCGTTTGAAAGAAGGAAGGAGGGAAAGCTGATCTTGGGTTGCTCCGTATGGATCCGCTGGCTCAACGATCTTGGAAGACAAGAGTCAACAAACAAAAAAAATAGAAATGTTTTCATTAGTTCTTTTTCATTATTATGGTTATATTTATATATTTTACAAGTGGAATTATACGGAGTGGCTTTTCACGGGTACGCTTTTTTTTCTTATTTTTTGCATTGTATTTATTTATGCATGGAAAACTATAATTGGCCTATAATTTTGGTTTATTTGTAAATATTATACTTTTTTTGATACAATGGATGTTGTTTTCTTTTAATAAATAAATAAAAATCAAAAAAACTACAATAAAATTTTTGAAGCAGGCAGAATGAATTTTTTTGAGTCCATATGAGAGCCTTAACCCTAAAATGGTGAAAAATTATTCTATTTTCATAATTATTTATACAAATGATGAACATTTTTACTAAATTACTACACAAGAGTTTATTTAAACTTAATAACGATCGTTAATATTTGTTTTGATTAAAACCTTACAATTTGAAATTTTTATTTATTTATTCTATTGGTTAAACAAACGGTATGTACAATATATGTTGACAAAATCTTTGTATATTAGTATAAGACACCCATGCACACACCAAAAAACTTGTTTACACTTAAGACAATAATTAAAATTTTGTTAAATGTAACAAATGTAAAAGATAATAAATGAAGAAGATGTATATAATAGATTGAGTTTTTCTTGGCGAAACTGCATTTTAATTATAATTTTAAAAATACGAATCATAAAAGTGGAATAAAACTACATACATATTTTTATTATTATAGTTTATGTATATAACAATAAAATAAAAGAAACATCTGGTTGTATCAATATTTCTATGAGTTTTTAGTTAAGTTTACCTTTATCGTCATGAAAAATATCAGCCTCGGTAAATCTGTTGTTATATTGCTCGCATATTCTAGGTATTGTAGATTGTTTTAAATAGTTCGTTGACTGTAGTCTGTGTAAAAGAGAAGATTTTGTCTTGTCAGTCTAGATGACACACGAAATAGGAGTATTTCAAGTAGATTAAGGGAATCAATTACGTACATTAAAGGATAAACCCTGGGAGTCACATTGAAAGAAATGTTCAGGAAACAAAATTTTGTGATAGTGCGATTTCCGAAACACCATAACTTTTGAACCAAGTGAGATAATTTGAACCTATAAAGAATTTTCCATGTTAAAAAACTATTTTTTTAAAAACAACACTGCATATAAAAATAGCATATCTGGATTACTGATGTTTTTGTGTGTGAGCTTCAGATTTTTATTTCAACTAAAAAAAAAAAAAAACATTTTTATGATGAAAGATTGGACATCGGTGTTTTATTCACAATTAAAATAGCTTATTGCGATAATTTTTGCAATTTAACCTCAAAATTTGTACAAAAACAACCGGTCTAACATTATTCTTCGATTTTGAAGAGAGTTTATTCTACGGTACTGCATAATTTCAGTATAGTTAGTTATGATTATTGAGAGTGTTTTAGCCAGAGTACTAATGTTTTAAGCACGCTCAAAAAAGTTTGTCCATCTCTGCACTATCCCATGTCCACTGCTGTGGGGACAGACGCTGAAACTTTCAAACTAGAGGAAACTGCGATTATAAACTATATCTGGTTGTGAGTGCTCAATACGCTAGAGAGATATTACTAATGAACTTACATTAAAACCTACATACTATACAAATAAAAAACGAAATTAATCGTGCTTTCCATTTTACCATATGTTAATAGCACAATGCGATAAAGGCATTAAAAAAAGTATCTTTTATATTTTGAAATGGTTGATGTAATAATTAATAATAAAATATATCATTGTGGACGTTTTCTACTCACATAGCATTGTTGTATTTATGAAAGCTGTTAAATTTGCACTTTATAAAAACCGTTTTCTTTCTACGATCATATGTATTGCATTTAAGGCTATTGGTAAATACTTTTTAAAATTTGTATTATTTTTGATATTCAAGGTGTTCATTTTCTTTTTATTTCTTAATGTTTATTTTTTAACCACGTACTAAATTATTTTACCAATAAAATACAAGTACAAAATATAATAAAATATTTAGAATACATACATTGCTAATATTAGAATTTAACAAATTATCAAACAGTTTATCATAAAACAGATAAAAACGTTTTTTTAATAAAATTTATTATAACATTTTGGGCATAATAATTTAAAAATTAACATCTCAGATAAATGAACGTGTGTAGTTAGTTCATTAAAGAATAAATAAATGCTTTATGTAATAATATACGTATTATTTGCTCTGAACTGTAAATTAAAATAAATAAAACACTAGATTGATAAAGAGTAAGTCAGTCAAGTGAATATCAATTTATTATCTTTAAATAAAAGCAAGATTTTTTAATATAAATATTTGCGTTGTTATGATTTACCCTAAAATTTCCATTTCGGCGCCATTATCAATGAGTTGTAAATAATTTACTATTAGAAATTGGAAATCAAGTTATGGTAAAGCGGATTTCGAACCTAGGACTTTTGAATCGTGAATTCGTGACACTCTAGGCACGGAACCACAACCTAGTTCAAAAATATGCATTTAAAACAAAAAAATATTACTAAGATTTTTATTAAGATTATTACGTTTTCATATTTTTTCTAGGATAAAAGTTTTTACGCCAGAGTGTAATGTTGAATATTTACACACTTGTAAGGAAATGTAAAGTAAATGCAGTTACAATAAAGCAGACATTTTGATGTGCTCCATTCACTATGGAACATTCTCGTCCTGTTGGCGTGGGTTCAAATCTCTGTATGAGAAAGATTAATAAATTTGAATTTACTCCCATAATGCGTAGGTAACAACAATATACGAATACGTCACAATCAATAATCGAGACAGTTCATTGTTTCCTCACAAATACGTCATCGATTTATCAAATATTATTAAATAGAATAATAGATAAACGATTTAGATTGAATTTAAACTTTTGCAATAGGAGAGTAGGAATTATTTACAACAACAGTATTATGATAAATGTTTCCAAGCTTCAATATTGGCTAATCAATGCTAATTAATGACAACGCGATGAATAAACGCAGTATTAAATTATATCAAACAATCTTGTCCAATTAAATGCACTGGGCATAAATTAATGGGTTCATTTTATATCCACTACTTGTACGTGGCTTATTATATTCAATGTCTTGTCACCAAATTTTTTTCGTAATTTTTGTAAAGCGTATTTCAATATGTAATTATATATAATAGTGAAAAATCATACAAAAAGTTGTTGGTTGATGCTTTAGATTATTTACGTAATAACTGTGATACCTATACCTTCGTCCTAAATATGCATAAAATATTTTTAAAAAACACAATCTCATAAAAATAAAGAAAGTTATAAACATATTCTTATAATGCTTTTTTTAATCGACTTCATGTATTCAGCAATAACTATTCTCACGTAGCTGATATTTTCAAAATAAATTATAAGTTATAAAAATGAACTTCATTAAATTATTTCAAAGATGGTAAACGGTCATTCACATTGAACACGGCTAAAACGGGATGATTGCGTTTTTATTTTTATTTTAGAGATATTTAAGCCTTTTTCTTCTTCATGAATGAGTTGAACGAAATGAGGCTCCCTGTCTTATAAACGGCTGCATTGGTAAACCGATCGCTGCGGATCTTGATCATTTTTGTGACATGAAGGTAAGATGATCAGTCTTACGCTCTGGATACCATTTCAGGGACTTTGAAATATCCCAGTGTAAAAACACCCTTTTAAATAAATATTTCATATCAACCATAACGGGAATCGAAACCGAGACCTCTAGTTGGTAGGCAAACGCGCTGACCATTACACCATGAAGCCGACATACGTATGTAATTACACTTTCAAATAAATAAAAATTCGACATACATATTTGTACAGTTTTTAA
This sequence comes from Micrasema longulum, assembly GCF_059751315.1. NCBI lineage: Eukaryota > Metazoa > Arthropoda > Insecta > Trichoptera > Brachycentridae > Micrasema > Micrasema longulum. The sequence goes on from NW_028277835.1 coordinate 768,559, forward strand.
TTTTTTAGATTTCTTTATATTTGAAGCGTTTATTTCTAGTAAATAGACACTGCAGAATGTGTATATAAATAAATAAATAAATAGGAACAAAAAAGCGTGTGTGCATAAATCCTTAAAAAATATATTTATTTATTTTATTTATTTAATCCAATATAAAATACAAATACATAGTTAACAAATACATAGTTAACAAATATGTTTATACAATAGGTACGGTACATACAATATATTTTTTTTATTTATTTATAGATGTAGCCACTCCACTGGCCCACAGACACGTTCCATTATTTATTTTATACATAATTGTACATACTTTCACATCAATTGTGAAAAAAATTAAAAGAAATAAAAAAAATATAACATACCTACATCAATAAAACGAAAAGGGATTTTCAAGAAACTAAAACTATATTCTTATATATGAAACATATTCCTCAGCTTCCTGTCTAGTCTTTTTAGCAATCCATTAATGGACTCGCTTTATAAGCTTTGGAAATATTGTTTTTCATTTCGTTCACCAATATGTCCTTGCTTAAAAAGTTGTATAGCTCAGGGGCTAAAAAAGTATAATGCCTTTGTCTGTAATTTGTTTTTTTCTTTGGGAGCAGAAGTATTGTCTTTCGCCTTTGCCTAGTGTCGTAAATTTATATATATATTTCTCATTTTAAGAAAATTTGCAATTTACTCACAAACTCAAATCGTTCATTTTTTCAAATTACAATTCTGTAAACTCGCAATCATCGACGTAGTCGCTGATGGACGCTGTAACGCGATCCGAAACGTCGGTAAAAAGTACGAACGACACACGGCATAATAACCCAGAAAAACTTATTGTGCATCTTAACGGCCGTGAAAATCTAAGAAGTTTAATCGACGTAGTCGTTTATAAAAGCGTTGATATTTTGAAAATCAATAACGTTACATAAAACTTGGCCAAATAATAAATAATTACGTCAAAAAGGCGTCCTACAGTATGAAAAATCTGTTTGAGTTGCCCAATGATAACCGCTTGAAAATGTAAGTACGTTGTGTTAAATTTGTATAGAGTCGGTTATTTATAAATTACTTCACCCACGCAATGCCTGTTATGACAAATGGTTCCAGAATACTTCTTGCAAATGCACTACTGCAACCACTAGCAATGATAAGGTACGAGATACAAAACTGAACGCGTCTATAAACCCTAATACCGGTAGCAATATTAGGACACTCACTTTATAGAACACAACGGCTAAAAGTTACACCTTTGATTTAAGAGACGTTTATGCATATAATAAACGGCATAATAATAGCAATAGTTATATATTGAACAGGACGTTACGATATAAAACGTTTATATCCCTTCGTAATATATGATATAACATAATATATAAGATAGCCCTTTATTTATAACTTGAATCTGCCTTTAACGATTAACTTCAGTACAAGTGGTACTAACATAAATACCCTCGTTAAAGATTGATTTTACTTTTGCCCCAGATGAGCGTAGAAGAAGAACGAGTGGTAAATTTTGATTTGAAAAATTAGGAAAAACAGAAACGGATTTTTTCGGAAGTTCTTTATTTTTTTGTACAGGAGAAGCAAAAAAATAAACCAGCCAATAAAGATAAGACAGAATTTTACATTTGATAAAAATGTTGGCTTTTACAAAGTTAAAGTCGGCCTCGTGGTGTAATGGTCAGCGCGTTTGCCTACCAAGCGAGAGGTCTCGGGTTTGATTCCCGACATGGTTGCCATGAAATATTTATTTAAAAGGGTGTTTTCACATCAGAATATTTCATAGTCCCGGGACTGGTACCTTAGGTGATATTCCAAACGGACACGCGGTCGTAGACGTAGTAACTTTTTTTTATCTCGCGTATTTACATAAAAAATACGGGAGATAAAAGTGTTTTCTACGGAGCGTAAGACTGATCATCTTATGTTAATGTAACAAAAAAAAACTAAATACGCTGCGATTGGTGTACCAATGCAGTGCCCTAGGAACCATTAGTTGCGGAAAGGGAATTATGATGTTAAAAAAATCCTCATTAAAGATATATCCGCTTTTCTTAAATGAAACGAAAATTATTATTTCCATTGAATCTAACGCAAGACTCTAATGGCAAAGAAAGGTCTCAAAGACTTAGCTTTATAAAAAATGGTTTTAAGAATAGTTATATACAAAGTTACTTACGTTGTAAAGATTTCTACATAAAGCAGCTCATACCTGAAACAAAAATAAGAATACATTATAAAATACACATTTATAAAAACAAAAAATATAGAAGCATATTTTTCAAATTCTTAGTTAACAAGTTGGTTAAAAAATCAACAAAAAAATAATTAACATATGTAATATAGGTATACCAATATCGAAATGACTCACACTTCACAAGAGTTAATACTAGAAAATACGTATCAGTGATCAGCGTAGTAATTAGCGATGATAAGCATGAAAGAACTGGACCCCTTGAAGGAAGCATAATTGTACGGATTCTTAAGAAAAAAAAGGCCTAAGGCGAAATATTAACAGTTAAAATAAAATGGAACATTAAGTTATTAAACAAAAAGAATAAATTATATAGACGACAAGTTTAATACCCTACCACGATGAGTCATTGTCGTCTTTATCATTTATTTTATAATTTATTACCAATGTAAACATTTTTAACATTTTGACGGGTAAAGTAGAAGCAAATTAGAAAATTATTGAAAACTCAAGGATTTCCACTTATTATTCAAGCTTATTTAAATAATAAAGGCTGTTTATCAAATTACGAAATATCAGTTTTATGTTAAAGAAAGGCTCATTGTCGAATAAGTTTGAATGCGCTACACAATAGCTCGGGGTGATTCAGGCGACAAACTGGAGGTGAATAAATCACCCGAGTATGTTCTTGTAAGTAACCAAATGTGTTAGTAATAAGTGCTGTGGACAATGCGAGATCTCTGGCCAGAGCTAATATATTAAAGATGAATAATGGACCCTACACACGGGAGGTTCAATTCCGCGAAGAAGTACGAGATAAATCATACGGAGCACAATCGGTTAAACCATTTAAGGGACCGGCAACTTAATATTATATAGCCCGATTCTACGAGTAATTTGTCGCGTATTAACGTTATATCTGCATGAAGAGTCCATTTAAATATCCAATAACAGGCGGTGCAGCGGGAATGAGAAACGCATTACGACTACTTCTTTTATGAATTGAGATATTTACAAGTAAATTAAATACTTTGTTACTGGAAAATATTGTCAACGTCTACTATTACGGTGTTCACTTATGTTTTTATCATTTTATAGATTTTTCACGATTGAATCAGCATTTATATAACACGAGCTGTACCCGCCAATGCTTCGCTATTTATTTATTTATTAATTACATTATACATACATTTGTTAAGGACAGAGACACAGTTTATAGCGACACAATCAGGAACGACCCATGTCTGTGAACTTGCTCCGACCCGCTAGAAAATCTGTGTTGAGTCGGGGCACTTGTAATGCATTCATAACCATACATTCACACACATATATACATATATATTCGCACATACATATTTATATTATATTTTATATATACATATACATATATTAAGTTTATACACATCATTTATCCTTTATACATTACTACTTTTTTTTTTATTGCTAGATTTGTGTACAAAAATAGTCAAAAAATTATTAAACAGCAAGTGAAACTTAAGTGTGCGTATAAATATATTTTATTCTTCATTTATTATTAAACTATGTACTTACTTGTTTTTTTTTAAAATGTAATGTAACCCGCAGACAAGCTTCGGCTTTGCGGGAGCAAAAATACAATAATGTATGTTACTGATTTGTTAAAATGAATAAAACTTTTTAAAAAATATTTTTTTTTTTTTTAAAGAAACACAGTCGAAAGTTTGATATCAATTATATACTTTATATCAATATAATAACTATTATAATGTTCTAACCTTTGATTAGCTATGCATTTATAATTAAGTAGTTTTAGTTTTTTTTTCTTTCTGTTATTGTTATGGTAGTATGGAACTACTTATATTTAAAATCATAAAAAATCTCCATCTTAGAACAGGCGAAGCCATGTTAGATGGAGACTATCCTAACCAAAATACGCTCCGTATTCATTTTGTAATTCACTAGTTTTATAAAGATTCCTTTGTATTAAATATGGACTTATTCATGCATTAAATTTACAAATAAATAAATAATTGTATTTAGTTCAAATTAGATATGTACATAAACATTATTTTTTTTATGTTTCAGATTACATAAATTGTGATGGTATGCAGTGAAAGAGAATTTCGATAAATAGGTATCTAAACATTGTTTTCCTGTCTCTGTCTTGGAAATGCCTCTCCGACGCTATGCAAAAAAGACAACTTTATTTAAGACTTTTTGTGTCTAACTCAAATAGACAAAATCGACTTTTCGCTATCCCATTTTCCGCACCTCAAAAACAGAGTATCATAATAAAATTTTCTGTATCGGTGCGTTTTGTGTTCTTCAAAAATAGTTATGATATTTGTATACATTGCGCCCGAAGACCGCAGATAAAACTGGACGTTTTGATGAGGTCTTGGATGGTTCCTGTTCATATAATAAACTTTTCATCAATAAAGCCAAACTATTCTGTAACTATTCGTGGATAAGTAGGAACCTAGGTACTTGTTAATGATTGAATTCTAAAACATTACATAACTAATTTTCAAATACAGTTTTTTTTTGCAAATGTCATACTCCGCTCTTCTCACCAACAGGGGTGTCCTGTATTTAGGAATGCGATATTCAAAAATGTATCAAATGTCAGTTGATATTTTTTTAAGTAAATAGAAATAAATCGGTAGAAATTATAAGGAATTTCGAGAAATAATCGGATTGGAATCCATAAAAAACTAACGTTGTTTGTAAAAATTAAAAGAGAAACTTTTTTATAGACTAAAAAATAACATCTTCCGATTTTTTTAATAAAAGCATTCTCGTCGAATGCAACTCTAGCGATGGATAAAAAAAACTTTTCCGCTGCTAACTTTGAAGATTTCAATAGCTATGAAAACGCTCGTGGCAAAGATCTACATTTAGCTGAAAACCTCACGTAAATCAGTCCAGTAGTTATTCAGTATATTGAGGACACACATACGAACATTGCCTTTTATATGTATAGATTTCATAGTAAGCAATGGTTTTTGTATCACCCGTCGATTGAAGGAGTATTCTCCCAAAAGTTTAGTTGAGTAAAAAAAGAACTCTAATAGAATTAATAAAATTAACCTGTATATGTTAACATATTACAACAGAGATGAAGAACATTTAAGAGAAGGTAATATAGATGTTAATATAAACAGCTCCCCAGGGAGTTGAATCCAGTCCTTGTATACAAAAATTTGGACAAACTCAAAATATTGCTGTATATGTTACACTAATACTTTATAATAATTCATTTATTTTTCAATCGGAATGGAATATCAGAAGACTAATGATTCATTTGTTCACTCATTCACACATAGTTGTCGGTTTTTTTTCATAATTTGATTTATTTTAGCTCCATTTGTAAATACTTATGGGTTACGTCTTTTTCGGATTTTTGTAGATATTCAATAAATTAATTAAAAAATTACAACAGGGATGGGAAATACCTTAAAGAAGAAAATATGGAAGTCTAGGCATTTACAGGGCTTATGACCTGTCATTGGCTGGTTTAAGTGGCCACTTAACACACTGTAACATTCGCCATTTTGCCTATGTTTGAACATCAATATTATTCAATTTGTTGATTTTACTGAAGTTGATCTGGGTGAAATCCAGTATTTTGTCTACAACATTTGGACAAACTCAAATATTGCAATAAATTAATGGTTTTCTTACAACTAATAATGTGAATTCATTTGATTATTTTAACTTAGCGACTAAAATGGATTTAAACAAAACATTTAAAGGATTTGAGGGTAGACAACTTCGATTTTCGCAAATCGTTACAAGTAAATGAGAAATGAAAGGATGTCAAATTTTGAATTTAAAATAATGCCGTGATGCGATAAATACGAGAGGTTTATTGCTTAAGTATCACGCGTCGCCACTGTCTTCCGATATAAATATCCTTTGACGTCCCATCAGCGCGATTTATGATCATTTAATGCAAATACCCTCACAGTACCAGTGACGTCCGCTGATTTATTTATTAAGAGTTCGCGACCGAGAAAATACTAACCACTCCAACACGAAACGCAGACCTTTACCCAATCAACGAATAAACCCCATATAATGAACTAAATCATCGCAATAAATAATTCGGGAATGACTTAAATTTAAAATAAGACAAAAAAATCGTAACATTACGTTCGTGCAAAATACGCCTACCCTGTATGTTGAATATTGTATGCATCTATGGAGTAGCTGATGAAGAAACTCGTTAATATTTTATACTGCGGATTTATCGACAATATATGTCGTGCTCACATTCAAATGTGTGGTAAATTATGCGCGATTCAGATAAATGAAAATGCGAAAACCAACCGACACGAATCGAATGTCATTCGATAAGCAAAAACCAACATAAAATTCTTCGTCGGCCTCCGGGGTAGACTTTTTGCGACAAACGACCGTCAATTACTCGAAGCGTACTTAAATTAGCTCATCCCGAAAACTAAATATGCCGAATCCAAACAGCGGACGCGTTACATTGTCGGGTTGTTCATTAAATACCGCAGATTCTGAAATGAAATCGACCATGTCAAACGGGCACAATTGTCGACTCGGAACATCAATGTCAAATCAGTCAGTAATGTATGTCCATTCCGGAGGCAGAATTGTACCGAGGTGAGTATAAAGCCAATACGAAAATACGAAGGACGTCATTCGCCGACACTGAAATTATTATTTACAACCGCAGGCTTTGGAGGGAACCAAGATTCGCCTCTGTAGAATTAAGAATGCATACAAAACCCCGTACTGCGCGCCATCAAACGTAATCTTCGTCAGCTGTTTGTATGTGTCGTAGGTACCTACTCATTTCCCGGAAGTACAGTACTTTCGGCACAACGAAACGTTACTGTTTGGTTTAATTAAAAAGAAATAGGGACAAAAAATTTAAGTGTTAACTAATGAAATAAAGACGTAAAAGCCTTTAATAAACCGTTTTTTTCTTATTTATTTATTTATTCATAACACAGTATTACATCGCATTTTTAGGACGAAAACGACTTACCTCAAAAAAAGCTTAAAATTAATTCAGATCGTAAAACGACTTCAATGAACGTTACCCACCTTTCTGCATTAAAAAAAAACGCAACATTCAGATGGGAATAGGACAAAACCTTCAATTGCAACAACAACCTTCAATTGCATATAAAAAAATGCCATATCATGAGATTTTTCAGGATAAAAAATCCTATTTTATTTGACTACTCAATCGGTAACACTGCATTGGGTTCAGTTACTGAGATGCGGGATTTGGGTGTGATTTTTGATCAGAAATTGTCTTTTATCAGTCACATTAATGATATTGGTAGTAGATCTTTGAAGACGCTTGAATTTATTTTGCGCATCACTAAGGACTTTAAAAATATAAACACTTTAAAAATTTTATACACCTCCTTGGTGAGAAGCATCTTGGAGTATAATTCTACAATATGGAGCCCTTATTATGCCTCTCACCAAATTACCATAGAAAGAGTTCAGAATAAGTTTTTGAGATATGTTAATTTTAAATTAGGAATACGTAATGAATTTCGTAACTATGATTATTTATTAAATATATTAATTTTTATTAAATTAAGGGACAGGAGAACTATTAATGATTTATTAGTTCTATTTAAAATCGTCAATTCAGTATTGGACAGCCCTGAAATTTTGGCCCTCATTGGTTTTAAAGTAGTTAGAGTGACAGGCTAGTTCAACTTTATCACTGCAACAATCATATCTCAATATATTCTAGCAATTTAGTACTGAATCGCCTACATGCGCTGGGTAATAAACATTCGGATTTAGGTGACATATTTTTATTGAAATTCCCAGCTTATAAACAATTACTTGTAACACATTTTAGTGTGGAATCAATATTTTAATTATGTTCTTTCTAATTAAGCATTAAAAAGTTGTTACTGTATATACTCCACTGTAAATACTTATGTATGTATGTAATGTAAAAGATAGTTGTACCGTTAATTCTTGAAAAAAAAAAAAACTGTTCCATCGGTCTCTTTATTGCTCAGAGAATTTAGATATCGTGTCAGTACGGAAGCGACACAATTAGTATTGTGTTTACTTTGCTGTGTGAAGGACGCAACGCAGACAAAAATATTATAGTGACCGAAACCCGGTTGAGTCAATATTATTCCGATACAAATGGTAACATTACTTTATTTAAAAAAAAAATAAAACGATTAATTTAGCTTTGTGATTATTTCGTTCCGACTTACCGATAATCTTAGTGACTTAAAGAAGTCATATCGTGAATAAATCAAAACTTGTGTTTAGTGACCTGATCTGACCTAATAAAAATTATGTCATTATCCTATTATCAAAGTACTTTCGTTCGTTTTTTTTTGTCAATCTAATGACTTATTAAAACAATGTCTTATTTAAACTTACAATTATTTATTTATTACGCCTTTTATTAAAGATTTGTAGCTAAAAACCTTCATTATAATTTTTAACTCATAATTTGGTACCTCTTCGAAAAATACGAAATAATCGACGGAAGAATACGAAGACGTTACAATTTACATTATTTTTTGCAATTAGCCGAAAAGTTGATTGTTTGAGTAGGGTCGTTTTTGTCCTGAAGGTGCGACATTATAGTATATGAATAAGTAACATACCCTTAGATCCATGAGACTAAAGCCTAGTGTTGAGTTGGGGAACAACACAATCAAAATAGGAAGCACATTTTATTTTCGTATTTAATAACAAATTAATACATTTTTTATTTAGCTAAGAGTACTTTACATCGTTTAACTTTACGTGTTAATTACATATTACATTACATATTTTATTTTTACAAAATATTCCCAATCAGCAAAAGTACTGGTATGAGGGAATATAATATATTATGACATTAATAAAAGTCGATAAAATAACACCACATATCACTCGTCACATGAGCTGTAAGAACAGTTTTCTAAGGTGTTATTTGAGTGTGTATATGTTTTGTATATCTTTTAAGTCATTAGAAAGTGAATTGTAAAATTTTATTGCTATTTACACAAAACTGTTTTTTTTCTGTTAGTCCTAGGTTGTTAGAAAGTTAGATTATTTAACGCTCTCGTATTTCTTAGTGCTGTGAATTCCGTGGACGGCCAGACGTACGAATGCATCTATTCTCCAGGAACTGGACATAGGAGAAAGACTGATATCCATGTGCGAGAAAAGAATCCTGCAGTTCTTTTGGCATATTTCCAGCGAAGACTCTGATAGTTTGGAGAAAATTATTCTCCTGGGAAGTGTCGAAGGGACAAGGTCGCGTGGACGTCAACCGACAAAATGGAGCGGCACAGTCACTGAGTTATCAGAATCACCACTGACGAATGCCTATAGAAGAGCACAAGACCGTTCCAGGTGGAGGGAGGCTGTCCACAGACGAGCCATGCCTGGAGTCAGGCGTAATCACCATCCTCAGACATGAGACACGGATTGAAGAAATTTCTTAGGTATATATTCATATTGTAAAGAAAAGAAAAAAAGTTTTATGTGAAATAAATAAACGTCTTTATTTCATATTTTTCATCTTAAATATCATCCTTACTTTTTCTATGTTAATCAATTCATCTAAATTTAGCATTTTTTTATTTTATATAAATCTGTAGCTCTATTTATTTATTTATTTATTTGACACTTTATAAACATATACAATAAATATACATATAAGGGCGGGCATATTGCCTTAAGGCAATTTCTTCCTACCTACCCAAACCGTTCAGTTTGAGAAAATTATAAATACATGGACATATTGAATCTTACAATTTTGTACAAAAATTAAAAGCAAAGATTAACAAAAATAAATATATATATTAAAATAACACTATACTATGAAGAGAGGAGAGGGGATGGGAAGGAAAGAAGAAGGATAAAGGAACAATTTAAATATTTAGATAGTGACATTTCAATCTTGACTTAAATGTAAATAAAGAAGGGGCGTCTCTAACATTAGTGGGTAGATTATTCCACAATCGAGCGGCTACTACTGTGAAAGAGGAGGCAAAAAAATTAGAGCGATGACAGGGTATTAAAAGGGTTCTCTCGTTACTAGAACGAAGAGATATTCCGTGTCGTGAATATTTATAAAAAATAAATTTTACTTGGAGTGCTTTATTAATTGTTATTTGAACTAATTCTTGCATTTGTTTACTTCACTGCGACCATATTAATGTGTAAACTAAATGTGGAAGTTAAGGTATAAAATACATTGTATACAAAGAAACAGTTCATAGCGACAAAACCAGGAACGACCCATGCCCGTGAATTCGTCACAACTCACCAAAAAAATACAAACATAAATATCACAATATTATATATGTACCCGTTAATACTTTTTCAATGAGAAAAGCACGGAACACAAAAATATTTATACAATTTAAATATAAACCAGATTTTTTTTTTCATTTAAAATTGTTAATCAACTTTTCTGATATTTCGTTTCTCGTTTACTTCTAATAATTTGCAAAAACCGTAGTTTTCAGCGCTCAAACCTTTTGCATATTTGAAATCGCATGCTGTTTAACTATTTGACTAATGTTTTTACTGTGATTTTTTGGATGTATATTTTTATTTCGGATATACATTTGATGCGCCTGAACTACTGAGCTCAATAAAATTAAATATCTCAACTAGAAACCTCAGACAATACTTACTCTTTCATACCGATAACCATAGAAGTAACTATGGTTTTCATTCCCCTATGCCCAGAATTCTTAGGTCTGCCAACAAACATACCAGTCTTGATTTCTTTTTTTTTTTTTTTTTTTATTTATTTACTTAAGTTAGTTAATATTACATTGTATATTAACTAATATATTTACAATTATAACAAATACTTATTAAATATTTCTTACATAACTACATTATTACAATAAACATAACATTTTTTTTTTAAATCCGTAAGTTTTCTTTCATTCTTCATACTTTCAGGCATCTCATCATACAGTTTTAACCCTTTATACATTAAGCTATTTTGTGATTTTGTTTTTTTCTTAAGTGGTAGTCTTATCCTATTTCTATTTCTTGTCCTATATTTATGTACATTTCTATTTAATATAATTTCACTTATAAAATACTTTGGCATGAGATTATTAAACACTTTATATATAAATACAAATACATTATACAATAGTCTTTTCTTTATTCCTATCCAGTTCAATTGTTTTCTCATTTTTTCAACACTATTATATTTGCTTTTTTTCAGTATAATTCTCATTGCTCTATTTTGTAGTATTTCAAACTTGTTTATGTCTCCCTCGTTAGCTAAATATAATATAGTAGAGCAATAATTCCAATGAGGGGCAATTATTGTTTTGTATATAAGTTCTGCACTATTTTTGTTTATTTTTTTTCGAATTCTTCCTAGGAAGAAAATCTTTTTTGAAATTTTCTGATGTATATATTCAAAGTGTGATGTTAAATTTAATCTGGAGTCAAGAATAATTCCTAAGTATTTCATTTCATCAACCCTTTCAATAATTTTACCATCAATATTTACATTCATTGTTATGCCATGTGCTTTATTACCTATTTCCATATATTTTGTTTTACTAACATTTAATTTCAATTTATTTATCTTTAGCCATGACGATATGTTCTGTAGATCTTCATTCAATTTATTAATTGAGTCTTCATAGTTTTCTCCCGCTATATATATAAGGGTATCATCTGCGAATAGTCGTACTTTGCAGTGTTTTATTATCTGTGTGATGTCATTTATATATATAATGAACAATATTGGTCCTAGCACTGATCCTTGGGGGACACCTAGTTCATTTTCAATCGGTTCCGATTCTGAGTTATCTATTTTTGTTATTTGGTTCCTTTCACTTAGATATTCTTGAAACAGTTTGATAGCACTATTAGATAGTCTAAGTATTCTTAGTTTTTGTATTAATTTTTTTCTATCTATCGTTTCAAATGCTCTCTTAAAATCTAGAAATACAGCTAATATAAACTTATTTTTATCTATATTATTTTTCCATGTATCTATCACAATATTGATCGCCGACTCACAAGAATTTTTATTTCTAAATCCAGATTGTTCTTCACATAATAAATCATTTTCTTCTAGATATTCAACTAGTTGATTTTTTATTACTATTTCTAGTACCTGTTCGTATTTTGGTAACATATTTATAGGTCTATATTCCTCACATTTTTTTGTATTTTTTACTTTAGGTACTGGTATTACCGTTGATGTTTTCCATGTGTTTGGAAATTTCCCTCTCAGAAGAGATTCATTGATGATACTCAATAGTGAAGATCCTATGATTGGCATTGCGTCACTCATTACTTGAATGGTTATGCCATCGGGACTTGTCTTTGATTTTGTATTGTTTAATATTTGTTGAAGATATGTTAAATCTATCTCTTTAAATGCAAATTCTTGTTCATTACCCTGAAAATTGCTTTCTATAGGGTCCTCTTTTATGTTAGATATGCTTTTATGAATTTCTATTATGCTCTCAATAAAATATTTATTGAATTTGTTTTGTAAATTACCTTGTACTTTTTGCGGAAATTCAATGTCCTTTCTCATTTCTCTGTCCTCGTTTTGTATTAAACTTTTTATCGTCCTCCACATTTTTTTGGGATCCCCTCTTTCAGCATAAATTTTATTCTTAAAATATTCATTTTTACTGTTTTTTATTACTTTGGAGTATTTATTTCGCACTGTTTTAAATAATATCCAATCCCTTGGTTTCTGACTTATTTTTGCTACTTTGTATAATCTGTCTCTTTCATATTGTAGTGTTTGTAATTCTTTTGTGTACCATTGGTTTGTTCCGTTAATTTTTATTTTTTGTATTGGAATTATATTATCAATGGCATTCTTAAGATGGTTAATTATTGCGTTTGCTTTTTCATTATATTCCATTTGATTTATTTCATCGATATTATGCAGATATTCTTTCAATCTTTCTTTGTCATATTTTTTATAGTTTCTTGTATGTATTTCTTGAATGGCTTTTTTCGTATTTGCAATCTTCTGTTTATCTTCTGATATGTATATAATGTTGTGATCGGTTATTTTTGGTTCATCTAGGACTTTCACCTCAATATTGTTTTTGTTAGTTATAACAATGTCAATTAACGTTTTTGATTTATCTGTTACTCTTGTTTCACTTTTTACCAATTGTTTCATGCTATTTGCTTGGATAATCATTTTAAGTTTTTTAGTATATGTGTCTTTTGTGTTCAACATATTTATATTGAAGTCACCGGTTATAATGTTATCTTCATTGTCCTTCAAATTCTCGCTACACCAGTTCTCAAAAAATGACAAAAAATCTTTAGTACTTGCATTTGGAGAGTGATACACTACTCCATATATTCCTTTTTTGTATCCATCAGTTATTCGAATTGCTAGAATCCAACAATTTTTCTCTAGTTTACTATTATTGATAATTTCATATGTAATATGTTTTTTTATTAAGATTATAACACCTCCCGTATGCCTACTATGAGAATCACATCTTATTGATTTATATCCCAGAAAAGAGATTTCGCTATCTTCGATTTCGTTTGTTATGTGTGTTTCGCTCAACATTACAAAACAACATGTTGTCTTTTTTCAAACGATCACTGAATCAAATTTAATTATAAACACCTCTCTTCCGCTTCCACTCCCACAAAGTCTACTATAAACCATTGAATATTTCTAATTTTGTTATAATAATTTTCTATGTATAAATGTGTCACTAAAAATGCCCATTGGGCGTATATATAAATAAATAAATAAATACTAGATCAAATTTACACAAAATACTAATAAAGGTTGTAAATCTATAGAATTTTTAAATTACAAGTACCTAACTAGCTCATTAAGGTTGTTTTTAATGGAGCTATGTATGCCCGTATTTATAAATTTTTACGAAAATCTAAAACGCAAAAAATTTCATCATATTAAATTATTTAACTATTTTTGCAAATACTTGACTCATGTAAGACGACATTAAAAGATTTTACGAATTCATGAAACATAAAATATCAACGATGAATCGTGAAGTAAAAACTGACTGAATTAAAAGATGGGTTATTATCATGTGCGCGTACCATGTTAGCCATACCACTTTTTACATGTCAGGGATACGGCGCAGTGTTCTGAAACAAGATTTGGGCACTATATACACCCCAAGGGGGGCGGTGTTATCATCGGTACGAAGGCGGCTAGTAAGATTAACCCCAGACACAACAGCAGACCTCTTAAGGTCTGAACTTTGAGTTTCTCTAAACAATAAATTAAACATAAAAAAAGTATAAACACAGATCAAATCGTCGCTGTTCGGGCATAAGTCACAAATCCAAAAATCACAATTTTGAGAAATTGCACCAAGGCTGTAGTCTGGTAAAACGCAGGCTTAATGAGGAAATCATTCGATTTTGCCATGTTAAACCATTGATTTTTTTAATCGCGCAATAATAAAAAAATTGAAAAACATAAATTAGATAAAGAACAAAAATTTTTAAAGGTATTTCTATTAAAAAATAACTTAAAAGTTTTATGTTTCTTAAATATGATTACGTCTAGACCGGCAGATTATGCCATTTCAAATTTAGACTAAACTTAGGTATCTGGGTTCTAATATAAAGACGAAGTATTGAACTAAAATTTGTCGTAATAATTTAAAGATAATAAATTGAACATGAAAGTGGCCGAAGCAAAATCTTAATTTTATGTTTTTGAAAAGAAATAAAAGCATTTTAACAAAATGATGAATGTTACACACAGTGTAACATTCATCATTTTGCCTATGTTTGAACATCCATATTTCTTCAGTCTGATGAATCTCTTCACAACAATAAAGGTTTCAGCTCTTTAACTTCACTGAAATCAACAAATGGAAGAACTGAAGAAATGTAGATGTTCAAACATAGGAAGAATAAGGTATTTGTAAAAAAACATAAGTTCACTTTCAGTAGCACTGTTGTTATTTGTTATGGAGGGTAGTGTTCCAGAAAGTTAAATTTGGGTACTTTCGAGTCACGAATTAATGCATTCTTAAACGGATTAAATGATTTCACATAGGTACTTTTTTATGATGATTATGATTTTTAAAAATGATCTAGGCCAAAAAATAAATGTCAAAACCTCTTCTTAAAATTGCTTAACGAGTCTCCAAAGATATCAAGACAGTCTCTTTGGTGTATCGATTAAAACGCCTAACTTACACACGGAATGAGAACGCAAAAAAAAAGTGAATTTTCTCAAGCCTAGGTATTCTGTGCAGTAATATATTTATTTAATCATTTAAAATTACATTCGTTTACGTATTCATTAATTTATTAAGGCTTGTTAAGCTGTAATTGGGCCATCTGATCTGCTGTGACGCAAAAATTAAAAATAATCATGTTTTTACAGTGCCTTTGAAATTCAGACATTAAGAAAAAAAGATTTCATATTGACGTATGGCAATTTTCGCTTCTGTATATGCTCGTTTGCTTAGATAAATGGAGAAAACTAATACTGAAGTACTAGAATCCCCATAGGCAAAATGGTGATAGTTTACAGTGCATAAAGTTATCACTTAACTCGGTCAGTAACAGATCATAGCTCTGTAAATGCCTTAATTATCTACAGCTTTATCTCTGTGAAAAATTTCCCGTAAGCGAAAAATTTATAACAATGTTTGATTATGTCCAAATGCTTGTCTCATCCACGTGATAAAGGTTTCAGCTCTTTCACTTCACAA
The DNA here is from genome assembly GCF_059751315.1 of Micrasema longulum. Taxonomy (NCBI): domain Eukaryota; kingdom Metazoa; phylum Arthropoda; class Insecta; order Trichoptera; family Brachycentridae; genus Micrasema; species Micrasema longulum. Next base: position 784,438 of record NW_028277835.1, read on the forward strand.
AAGTCAACAGATGGAAGAGTTGAGGAAATGTGGATGTTCAAACATGGGCAGAATGGTGAATGTTACACAGTGTGTAAAGTGGCCACTTAAACCAGCCAATGACAGGTCATAAGCCCTGTAAATGCCTAGACTTCCAAATTTCTTCTCGAAAACTTATTCCCTCTCTGTTGAAATAAATTTAAATAAGAAAAATTTATAATTCATTTGGGGAAACCCAAAAAATTGATAATAATTTCTGAGTATAATTTAAAATCGTAAAAAAATTATGGAAACGACAGGTGAAACATGAATTAAAGCGTATTGCTTAAGTATCTATAATACCAAATGAAATACAAATTCAAACAAAAACCAATTATATATAGATGTAACATGTAGATGGTGAGATAAAATGAAACATACACGCAAGAGCGGGTATAAACATCTCTTTCATTACAAATTTATTCTATAACACTCGTAAAACGTTCTTTTTATTTACAAAATAAAACGAAGACCAAATTTATTATTTGAAAAATTATAGGAAAGCCAATTAAAGCGAACAAGTCCGGACGAATAAAGACTACATATAAAATGGCCGAGGTGTAAGATGTAACAGTTATTAGTAATCAAAATTCCATGACGCCTCGGCACAATACACGGGGCGATTGGATTCACTATGACATTTCTAGAACTTAACCTTTAGAAGTGAATATCGAAAGTTTCAACCATCATTATTTAATCAACAATATTTTAAGAATGCAAAATAATTGTAGACAGGTTGGATTTTATTCCCTAGGGAGTCATTAAGATCTTTACTGCAACAGAGAGGGAAAATATTACTCTTTTTCAAATGTCAACAGATAAAAGAGTTGAGGAAATTAGGATGTTTAAACATAGGCAGAATGGTTAAGGTTACACAGTGTGTAAAGTGGCCATTTAAGCCAACCAATGACATGTCATAATACCGGTAAATACCTAGACGTCCAACGTCGTTCAAAGCAGTTCGTTTTTATTATTTTTTTCATACATTTTCAAGAAATTTCGCCTTACAATTTAATGCTCTAATTTTTACAGCGCGTAAGAAAACATTGTTTTATATCGAATTTCCCGTGGCATTGAGCTTTACCATATCAGAGTATCTAAATAATTTGTTTTAACGTGAAAAAAATAATGAAATATTGACGCGTAGAATCATCTTTGAAATCAATATTTCACATACACCCTGCCAGGAATCGAACCCGGTACTTAAGCCTAGTACGTGAACACCCCAACCACTATGCTACAAGGCGGACATATCTCAAAATAGCAACCATCGAGTTGAAATTACTCGTCAAGGGTTCTGATTTTATTTCACACAAAGAACTCTTTATCCAAATAGACACGTGCTTATTTATATATGAAAAAAATACCGTCTATTTTTACCGTTTGTATCTTTCGCCAAATTTAATGTTTAAAACAATGTTTTGGGCATTATTTAATATTTTGCTTTCATCTGAATTTCTTATTGTTTACTTATGGGGAATTCTATTGTGACTGGAGAGACATTTGATTATATTTACATATATTAGTAAAATATTTTTTTTAAACAAGAAAAATAATCGTTTTTATTTACTGCTCTCAAGAAAAAGCCAAACAATCCACATATGTGTAGTTAGTGTAATTACTATTTGAATGATTATAACTGGTGGGACGCTGGAAAATCACATTCTTCTTCATTTGCGTATTTGAAGACGAATTTAAGCCAAACTACTCAATATTAATGAGAGATTTTTTTGTGTTGTAAAGCGTGTAACATTGAACACTTATTTTTAAATAAAATAGAAGTCTAAAAAGTTGTAGAAATAAACAACAACAAAAATATTTTGTTAGCTTAACAGTGTAAGGAAATAGTATCCATAGACAAAAAAAATATTATTTATTATTTTTTTTAATATTTTGGTGCAGGTTTACAAAATAAAGTCGTTACGTTATTAGAAGTGATAAATGGATATTGAAAATTTATGTCTCTTCCCCACTTTACATGGAATGCCCCTAAGGCGAACTCACAGTTCACCAAACGTGGAGTATTTCCATCATCTGTTTCGTAAAGGCAAGGTGTCTTATGATCCTACAAATTTTATCATTTCTATTATTCTTTATTGAAAATGTAAAGGTAAAGACTTTTTTACAATTGTGTTCATATTCTGTGTGCATTTAAAATCAAATTTGCTGTTATTTTTCTAAAATAAATCAAATGTGTGCAATATTTTATTTAAATTAAAAAATAATACACTAATTTTTTTTTAAAAAGAGTCCAAAATAAGTCAAATGTATATTGTTAGTTTTTAAAAACATAAATCATTCATTTGATGAATAATATTTGCAACGCTCTTCGCAGCGCGGGCGGAGATTGATTATTACAAAAGCATTCCAATCATAAGGTCAAAATACCAATATTATGATTGAACACTGTCAAAATATTTGATTCCCAAATAAATATAATTTCAGTAAGACTAATAATTTCACAAAAGAAAAATTATAAATAATTCGCAGTAGATATATAAAGATACCTAGAGTAAACTCTTGATACTGCAAAAAGTGACATTATGTTAAACCCGATATTTATTCATTAATTGTTAATCGTAGCGATCTGAAATGAGTAACGTAGGGTAAAGTGGGTAGTGATTTCCCGCTTAAGGAATTTTTTATGTGTTCCATCATTAATGACTTTTCAAACATTGTGACCAACTTTACGCACAACCTTTCACCTATGCAGTCACGTGCGAACTAGAAAGTGAAGTTAAATAGAATAATTCTTGAATAAGGAACTGCATTTGTCTGTTGATTGCTTTGAGGCGGGCGCATGGTATTGAATTCAAATCTGCGCATGCGCAAAATTAGATCTTTGGAAACTCTACGAAAGAAGTTCGACCAAAGAAATCGATATTTATTCTTCAGTTATTGTGACCGGTTTATAACAAATTCCACACTAAAATCGGTTGAAACGATTGTATTTTATAGAATTATTTTATACTTCAATTATAGCATAAAATCGCTTGCAGTTAATTTCAGCGCTAAAGTGTAAATTATAGTTTTGGTAATAGATACCTATTTTACCTATGTACTAATCTAGTACAAAATGACTGCTTCGAACAAAAAACCTAACCTTACGATCCTGATCTTTTCATATGACGATGGTGATGATACAGTATTCAGTGTGGGAAGAAAATCTCAGTTTTTCACGTGAAACCTTTATTTTTGTAAATGTGTGTTACTGTTAACTTATGTAAACAGATCGATAGAATTTCGATCTGCTTACATAAATGACACTAAAAACTACAATAAGAGTATTGTAAGCAACGTACGGCGATCTAATTATTTACGAAATTTATGGCAGAGGCCACAGTAAGGAACAGAAACCAATTTTGAAAACCCGAATATCTTTTCTTTGTCACAAACATGGTCTCACATAAAGACATTGTTGAAACAATAATTCATTGTGTGGGCTGGGAACGTTGTTATTTCCTACACGTTTGTCGACAATGTTGCTAACATGACTTTTCCCCAACAAATAACCTACAAATACAATGACGGCAGATAATTAATTTGTATTCAGCAAAAACTTTCGATTATTACATTTTATTACACCACATGACACATTGTATATAAATTTGGTCATGGATAACTTTAATACGATACTTAAAATCTGATGATACCGATAGCATAGGTAGAGAATGAACAAACATTAGAAAAATATACGAATATTATCATTCCTTGTTAATTCGTAAAATTTTTAAAAAAATATTTTTTAATCCTTCTCTTCCTGTCTCTTCCAAACTCATTATCCGATCCCACATTTCTTATCCTCTTATGTGTATAACATTTTTTTTTTAAACATATATGCAAGCTTTTCCCCCTCATTAAAAAACAAACGTTATTTTATTGATTTAAGTTTTTTTTACATCATATTAGGCATTTTTTGACATTTTTGAGTACAAATTTTCAAACAATTCTTCTTCTAGCTAGATTGTTTTTTGCTGGGCTGAAAGATATAGCTTTTAGCAATAAGTCCGCTAAAGTACTTATTATGTGTACTTGAAGATAAGAAAAATAAATAATAAAAATATACGAGTGTACAGTTTGTACATATTTATCGGTACAACTCCACATGCATATATCTGCAATTACAGAATTACGTAGAATAGACGGAATTTATTTATATATTTCTACAAAATTACCTCGTTTATAGATTCCTGAACTTTTTATGGCTTTTAGAGCTGTGCCCGTGCTAAGCCATAATAGTTAACAAAAATAAAAAATACGCAGTAAAATAAATTAAATTATAATTATTCGGCATTTGACATTTAAAGATGTTGGACTAGTATTTATTGTACAAAATAAGTTGTAAACGTGTACTTATAAATATAATCAATTATAGTAGGGCCAATTTAATAGGTCACATTTGACATTTGTCGGTTTTAGCTTCATAGTGAGGTAACCTGCTTAAAAACATCGATTAAAGTGAATGAATCGATTCGGACTTCAAATATAATATATGTCAATTGAAATCAGTTGCTATGAAAAAGTACTTATAGGTACTGTATTTTATTTTCAAAATCATAAGTCGAATCCCTGTCCCATTATTATTTTCTATCTTAAATTTAAGGAACAAAATAAGATATGTACATAATTTAACAAAACTATCAACATTCGATTTTTCTGAGTAACATCCCTAGTGTTTAAAAAGAAAAGGGGTTCACTGATGCACCATTGTAACGACGTTTAGAACAGAAAAAGTTTATTATGTTTAGAATGGTTTATTAGTGAAAGTAAATCATAAAATTACCTTCTTTTGTCATTATTATAATAAATATGTAATCGTAATTGAAAAAAGTTAAGCAATTGTGAAGTTCTAAATTCGAAAAATAAATAATATTTTACTACCGCCCATACAAGGTTATGTTGTTGAATTTTGATGAAGTGTCAAATGTGACCTATTAAATTGGCCCTACTATAAATATTGTCAATTAAAATTTACTTCTAAGAGATTGTTCACAAAAGTTGGGAAAAGATCATGAAATAATATGCCAAATTTATGAATATAATTATCTAACGTTGTCGATGCTGTAAGCGTAATTGTGCTGTACGAAATTTGAACCTTGTTGAGGTGATTAAGCAATGTTTGAGTATAAATTTTCCTATAAGTCGACTTAACGAACGGATAGAAGTAAAACTTTTTTTGAAATATGAAAATGTTTTTATCTTTCAAATTTGATAAATAATAGAAAATATGCCACTGCAGAGTTGAATTAAGGTATCATTATTATCTATTTGAGCACAATGTTAATGGTATCATCGATTGTTTTAACACAGAGTTCTCAATAACGAGTTTGGACTTAACGAGTAACGCAATTAATGATACCAAAAATAATATTAAATTGAATTTAAAAATACCTTAAAAATTGGTCAGCGGTTTAAAACAAGACGCAAGAGCAAACTTTACTCAGGGGTAAAAAAAAAATAGTACACGCGATACCTCAGATAAGACCCATAGGGTCGGGTCATGTGACTGAGGCAAGATATGCCAATTAGGTGAGGCCCGATGGGCTGAATTATTTAAATTATATTTTTATGCACCCATACTTGTACATTGACGGCTTATTGCCAGGTAGTAATTTATTCAAGCAAATCAATAAAATTAAAGGTGTTATTTATTTAATTTTCGTTTTAAATAAATAACACGAATAAAAATATATTTTTTAATTTTCTAGAATTTTTTTAATACTTTTGTTTGTTTATTTTAGTATCAAATCATAAATAAAACCAATTGATCACTTAAAGGATTTTCAAAATGATTCGAATTAAACTTTTTCGTACTTTATTCGACTTTTAAGTGTTCGTATTCAAACGCTGTTTAATAAAATTCTCAAAATGTTTAATAATTATCTCGTATTTAAAAATTCTATAGTAAAATTCACAAAATTACAAAAATAAAAATCTGTGCCCGATTACACAGAGTTAAAGGCATCCCAAGAACGAATTACGAAAATTCTGCTTTGTCTACAATACCTTAATAGTTCAACCATTTTTATGATTTTAAAAATCATTGTTGGTAGTCATGCTTAGATAATATGACTCACGTTAAAACATGAATTATTTAGATGACTGTTTAGATAAAGCAGACTGTAAACGTATAATCAAAATGCTAGTGCTTTTTTACACAAGCGGGAAATTATTTTATAAACGGCTAAATTATCGGTGATATAAAAATGTGTAGGTATATATGTTTCTAATAAGTACCGTCTCAAAAATTCGCTGTCGATTTACAGCGACGCTTGTTAGTGCCAAATAATTGTGAGAAATATTTTTTGAAGTTGTATTACGCTTCTTCAAATCTTTTGTTTAATGTTTTTTATAAATGAGAAGGATGCATGCATGTGTAGGTCAAAAATCAAAAGTTTAGCGCACGAAATATAATGGATCATAAACAAATAAACGCCGTGTAATTTATATCATGTCTGCCGCCCGCCGCTGCTGGCTACGTCTGTCAGCGTCATGTCGCACTAAAAAAAATAAGTGAAAAGTTACGCCTTTTGGTTGTTCGGATTATTTGTAGGAATCTATCTTCATTCAATCAAACCTGATCACTTTTTAGAAGTGCATTTATGTATTAGTTTTCTTGTATCTACCTGCGTTATGTACATGCTCGAAAACAATAAAATTACACTGAATAGATGACTCGCATAAAGTTTTGAGGTCAACAAGGAAAAAATATAGTTAAATGTGTTGTCATTTGAACAAGGACGCATTACGTTAATTGCATTGAAATTTGTATTTTTTTGTGTATGACGACCAAAATCATAAAGTATGATTGTCCATCTCGCTGTTGGCGTATTTCGCTACCTTGCTTTGATACTTGAGAAGTTTTAAATAAGATTTTTCTTAAAAATGTATCTAGTATTGAAAACGTTTTACAGTTTTCGAGTAGCAACTTTTTTTCAATATTTTAAATTTATTTTATTTTATTAACATAAACGACAAATCTGCCTTTTACAAAAAATTATAATACTTACATATTTGGTTTAATGTATATTTGTATATATATATATTTTACATAAATTTCTTTTACCCAAGATTTATTAAAAATAAAAAATAAAATAACCTAAAAATTATACAACATATTTATTTATTTATTTATTTATTTTATTTATTAACGGACATTGTCCATGTATACAATTTATAAGGTTTAAATATTACAAATAAAAGAGTAGTTTAAAACATTTAAAGAAAAAAGAAAGAAGCATTGACAAACATAAGGGACATCGAGACAAGATCTGGACTATTTATTTAGTGCTCGTTTAAATCGTTGTAAACTTAAACCAAAAAAGTCCAGATCCTGTCTTGAGTTAACAATACGACAAAGGCGGGTCATTGGAGAATTTAGGCCATAGTTTGTTCTATGCTGATCGATGAACAGTACTTCATTGTTTCTCAATCTACGAGTCGGAATATTGAATTTTACTTGTCCCAGTAATGATGGAACATCGATTATACCATTTAGTATGCCGAACATATATATGGAGTCAATATTAGTTCTACGTTTTTGTAGACTAGAAATATTTAACATTGACTCTATTTCGGCATAAGAATAATTATCTCTCTCTAGTCCAAGCATCCACGCTATTTTTCGAAGCAAGCGATGTTGGACTGATTCAATGTGATTTATGCGATTGACATAGAATGGAGACCAGACCACTGAGGCATATTCAAGAAGAGGGCGAACAGTTGAGCAATAAAGAGTTTTGATTGTACGGACATTAGTAAAATCAGAGGATATTCTGTTAATGAAGCCAAGTAATTTCAGTGATTTATTTACTGTATTATCTATATGCTCGTTGTATGTCAGTTTATAGTCCAAAACAACTCCTAAATCTCTGATGGACTTGACTACATCAATTTTGGAGTTTTCTAATAGGTACTCGAAGGAAATTGGTTGTTTTGTTCTATGAAATGACATTATTTTGCATTTTTTAATATTTAGTTCTAATTTATTGAAATTAATTTATTTATTTATTTATTTATTTAGTAGAAAATTTAAACAATTCAAGAATAAATGTGAAAAACAAATTAAATAATAAAATAGTTTAAAGTAATATAACAAGAAAATCATAAGTACTGTTTCATACAGCTGGGCAAAGTGAACAAAAATTTGTTTATTTTATGAAATGCATAAATAAATATAATTACCATTCACCATCTTCGAAAATTTTTAAAAGGTTTGTTCTATAGGAACAATACCCTACACTAAATATATCAGATACATGGGAATAACTATTGCTGAGTTCATGAAGTCTGTTTAATACGGCATTACAAGTATACACTGTCCGTGAATTGTTGCTACAAAACGGTGGCACCTGTCTAGTCATTCTTTCAGGCACTCTGAAGTTGATGAGAGATAATAGTTCAGGGCAATCACATATTGAATTTACAATTTTGAATAAATTTAAAAGGTCTATAATTTTTCTTCTATCGTTAAGTTTTTAAAAATTTAATGTTTTTAGTAATAAATCGTAATTTAAAAATCCATGACAAGTTTAAAATTTATATAACTTAAGAGTTTTTTTGGACTCTTTCAAGAGAATTTTGGTGACAGTTGTAGTAAGGAGTCCATATTGTAGAGTTATACTCTAACTGGCTTCTCACTAATGAAGTATACATCAACTTCAAAGCGCCTATGTTTTTTTAATTCCTTAGTCACACGTAACATGAAGCCTAACATTTTTGGAGATTTACTAGTAATGTTATTTATGTGACTAATAAATTGTTGAAATTTAAGTATATGAAACGATGTAGTAGGTACACATTGTTTGGTGATGATATTTTCCTTCGTGTATTTACATAATATTTTTTTAATGCAAACTTTATTTGAAAAATATCTAGTTTTATTGAAAAACAAGAATGGCTGTATGCTTTCTTAACAAACAAGGCGCTAACGAACTTATTGGCGTAACTAAAATGCAGAATTCAACTACCGAAACTAGTTTGATTCTCTCTGATTTTAATATCTCAATAATAATTGACGAGAATAACAAAAAGAACTAAGCGTTAATGAGATTTGGTTATTAATAATAAGGTTACTGAAATTCTGACAGGCCTAACAAAGTTATAAATAAATAATTTATAACACACGTCTCATATATCCGTAGTTTGCTTTCTAAACATATATGTTTATTAGTGTATTTTGATTACAGATATACCTTTTATACTGATATAAAACATAAGAGTATCATTTAAGAATGTAATTATATAAAAATAACGCATTCCTTTGTTTTTTTATATATAGAAGATAGCTTAAGATGTTAAATCAAACCTGGACAAAATGCAACAAAAAACTTCAAAGTTTTTCATTTATATTTTTTTATTTGACCTTTAAGAGCCAGTTGCACCAAAAGAGCCAAGTTTATATTGTTGAAAGTCAAAGATATTTAGCAAAAACGCATTAATTATTTAAGTTCAAACTTGTTTAACTCAACTTCTTTTGCTGCAACTGGCCCTAAGATTTTAGATAAATACTTATTAAGAAGTCATCATTAATGGACCGATATAGAAAACAGATCTCCAATTGAATTAATTACATACATACATTCTAAAATAAGTCAATAAAAAAATCATAATCCTTTACACATTTCTATCCGAATTAGATATTGGGTAAGATAAAAATTTGTCACGCTAATAAATTCGAGAAATGCTTTTGAAGTTTTTTTTAATTAACAAAAACGAAGTGCATTTAGAAGAATTTATGGCCTAATATAAAACCGGCTGTAAAGGTGAGATCAACTAAAGTGTTGTGCATTCATCTCTGGAGTTTGGAACCGACCCAACTCTGCCTTCGCATGATTTTGAACATGGATTTTGCATTATCAGATAACGATTCCATTGATTATTCCAGAAACAGGTTTACCAATGGTTATAGAGAATGCCTTCGCGTTGGACCCGCTCGTTTGGAAAAAATATTAAACAAAATAAAATCGGATAATCAAACAGTCGGTTATAAACAATTAACTAGTGTAATAAAATAAAAAAGGATCAACAAAATATCGGGTTGTGGTCCCGTGGCTAGTGTCTCAGACTCACAGACCAAAGGTACGTGGTTCGAATCCCACTCTACCCCAACTTTATTCCATTTTCTAATAGTGAGTTATTTACAACTTGTTGAAAATGGCCCTTAAAATTAAATATTTGGGTAAATCATAAGAACGCAAATATTTATTCATATCATTTTTTTAAAAAAAAGAACGTAAGTTTAAATTTGTCGCAACAGAGAGGGATTTTTTTTGGAGAAGGGAAAATGGAAGTCTAGTCATTTACAGGGCTTATGGCCTGTCATTGGCTGGTTTGGGTGGGCACTTTATACACGGTGTAACATTTACCATTCTGCTTAAACCAAACCAACGACAGGTCAGTTAATGCCTAAACTTCCATATTCCCAGTATAATAATAATTATAAGCCCAGTAAATCCCTATATTTCCATATTCCCTACTAAAAATGTTTTCCCTCTCCGGATCAACAAATTTGGATTTTAATAACTCCTTAGGGAGGAAATCCCGTTTGGTTACAAACATTTGAACATACTCAAAACATTGTTAACGTTAGTTTTGTTCTAAATATTTGGGGGAAAAAAGTTTTTTTTTAAAAGCATAATTTTTAAATGTTATTTCTAATATTTTGTTTCAATGGGTTTGTTATATAGCTGTACTTAAAAATAAAAATCTGTATCGTCGGTCGTAAGATTTTTATTGTTATTGTTCAAAACTGTAACAATTTGCATTCATTAAATGCTGTAATAATTAAATAGCATGTTTGCTTACGACTTGGTTTTTACAACGTAGGTACATGTTTTTGTGCATATTTCATTGTTTCTCTTTATTCCTTCAAATAATTAGCATATATTTTATATTTAATTTAGTCTCTATTTTTTATTTATATTCCGTGCATTTGTGCGTAAGAGATAGGTAAATATTCTGTAATTTGATATGAATATTATATTGTATCTACTGACTAACTGAAATTAAATTATTGTAATTATTAGCTAGGGCTGAGATATAATAATTTAGACCATTTTTAAATGTCAACACTTACACCAATTTTCGTTTTCTAAATAATACACTAAACCATTTTGCTTCGTAGGAAACCGTACCGGTTAGAAAAGTAATTAAATCTATAAAACTATAGCGGCCGTTAAAGTTTTTTAAAAATCTTCAATGCTTTATTCATGTAAATTATTTAACTAAGACCCACCGTGAACGTGGTTTCCCAACCAAATACTTAATTTGCCTAAACCAATAAATAGTAAATTTCCAACACGGCCTTATTTCGAATGGAAGCTTTATTCGGAAAATGGAAGAATTTCTGATAACGACCAAGTCTGTTGCAATGTAACGTGTAGCTTTATTTTCTGAAAACTTAAGAGGACGTTTTAGAGATAATTCGAATTAATATAGCTGATATAAATAATGAAAACAGTCAGACAACATTGTATGCATAGTGTCAAAGAGATTTAAGGTTATCTGGTTGAAATTAACATAAATAAAAAATTATTCGTAAATAGTTTAGAACGAAAATGACCTCAACTTACATTTTAACAACACAGAAATTAAAATTTTAAAAATAGCATAGACATTCTCTATATTTTTTTTTTTTTTTAAGTAACGAATTTGATATGTGAAGGTATTTAAAAACAGATTTCTAGACAAACATCAATTTTATTTAGTATGAGAAGCACACAATATTTTATTAACATTAATATAAATTAATTTGTATTAAACTTTATTAATATTGTTCTTTATTTACAATTTTTAAGGCAGGTTTTCTTAATTGTGTAAAAGACAAAAATATTTTTTAATGAATTATTTCATTTTACCTAAGAGTAGATAACAATTAATAACTTCATTAATATGTGCCATTATTTATATTATTAATAATGCCTAGACTTCTATCACCCCTTTGGTAAAGTTTTCATCGTCTCTGTTGTAGTATAATACCTTAAAAGTACCTGTTCGAAATACTCGGCAGCTAACGTAATTTTTTTAATCTCCTGGCAGTCACAACTATTATTACAATTCACCAATATCTAGATTACACCGGCTAGGTAACGAGTATGGTGAAGTTGATATATTTCGTTTGTCTTTATATAAATATAGGTTAAGTATTCAAAAGGTTATAAATTAATTTGTATAAAATTTCTTAATATTGTTCTTTATTTACTTTTTTTTTTCTCATGTATCTCTATAATAATTATAAACTTATGTATGTGCATGTATGTGTATGTGTATGTATATATGTATGAACATGCATGTATGTATATGTGTGTGTGTATGTATGCATATGCATGTGTATGTATGTGTGTATGTTTTCATATGTAAATTCATTAAATATTTTTCTATGTACCCATATACCTTTGTTGTTACATTTCCTTATTTTTACTTATTATTGTATCTTTTAGTTTTTCATATGTTATTTTTAATTTTAACATAATTTACATACTTATGTTTCACTGCTGCACTTGAATGCAATTTCTAATATATGTAAAAGCCCGTAGGGCGTGTAAATTAAAAAATAAATAAATATATTTTTGTCTGTGTCCAGGCGTATAAACAACACACATGTGTGTATGCAATAGGACCAAAACCATGCACGAGTGTTTTCGACTCGATGGCCACGTAAAAATCGTTAAAATCCTTAAAAACAAAATCGAATGGGTATAAATCGGCCTCAAAGTAAACAATTGGCGCATTCGAATTTTCACCTACCATGACCGAAATTCTAGGTTCAATTTCTGCCAGGATAGACGGGAAATATTTATTCTGAAGGTGGTTTAACTCTGCATTTCACTGACCCTGGATTGGTACCCGAAGCGTAAACTGATCACCATACCTTCAAGGTACGCTGCATTTGGTGTTATAATTTAGTGCCTTTTGTACCATCAGGTGTATAAATGGATATGATGAATATATTTAAGGCTAATTTGTGTTTTTTTAATTTATTTACATACATAAGGTTATTGTACATTATTTGAGACAATAAGTCCCAACTCCATGGGACTAAAAGTCATGTGTTGAGATGGGACGAGCAATTATAGGACACAGACACATGAGTATATCACCACAAATATAGGATTAGAAACATAAAAAATAAATATATATATTTTTTTTTTTAAACATATATATGGCACATCAATATGGTAAACAGTAAACTCAAGCATTTGGAAAATCCTCAAGGAGTTTCCTACTCAAATCCCTCCCACTAAGGAAAATCCAGTCTTTAACTCCTTTCTTGAAAATAATTTTTGTCCTTGAGAGCTTAATGCGTTCTTACAAAATATTGAACACTCTCGGTGCGATAAATGAGAGATGTCTCTGAGCAAAAGTCGTACGGGTTTTGGGTTTGACATAATTGATGCTCTGGGAAAACCTAGTACAAAAAACAAAAACGTAAAAAAATTCAAAGTATTTAACAGATTAAACGAAATATTTTCATTATAATCTATCGTATCAATATTTTCATTATAATCTATCGTATCAACATCTTTTGGCACACTTTTTGATGTACTTATATTTTTTTCTTAGTTTTATGCAAAGCGTTCTGTTATTCTAGTCAAAGAGTGTGATCATGCTAAAGACTTTGCGAACTTAATTAGTCCTGTCAGTACTACAAAAGCCTGGCGTTAGACGGCGAACATCGTTAGGTAGTCGACGAATGCACTAATTGCTATTAAAGTACATTATCTAATAGAGCTGCTCACTGACACTTGTACACTGTACACGTTACAACTTTATTTTATAAACGGAACTATCAGATTATCTACTTTGTTTGCATATATCTGCACACAACAAGGTATTCGTACATTGACGAGAAACTAATAAAATATATTGATATAACTGTTTATTTTGTACCACACATATAGTAGATACAGAAAAAAACTAACAAACTTGATTCAGAATAACAAAGAATAGACGTTTTGTCTTTTTTTTGTTCTTAATTTTTCGTTACCGAATCAAATGAAATTTTATATTTCTACTTACGTTCACTTATCCACTACGACTCCTCGTCACACCTTATTTTCCAATCACACTATCTCCTTTTTCTTTAAATTTTTATCAAGAATATTATTACAACTACTTTTATTTTATTTTTTATGTTGTTTAAACCGACACTTTATTTTGTAAAATTTAAGTAAATACATATAAATTGCATGGCAAGCCGTAATATACGAGCATATTTTCTTTTACTTTTTATTTCTCTATTAGAGTACGCATTGTAACCGGTACACCTGCTTGTATACACATTTGTACATATCTTTAAAATTATATGAAATAAAATATCTTTAAATCTTTAATTTAAAAAAAAAAAAATGTTTTTTTTTATATTTAAAAAAATTATTTATTAACGCTTCACGTGACGTCATCAACTTAAATGAAATAATTAGTTATGATTGAGATTCTCTACAGACGAATACAATACTGCCGTTGCTCAGGGGAGCCTTAACCCAAGTTGGCCGTTCATCACACCCGCAGGCTTCCGCCGTTCTGCAAGGCCGTCGATGACGACCTTTCGGCTGTAAATATTTGGTTAAATTTAGAGACGCGGGATTGGCGTGGGAGACGGTAAAAGCGCTCTGCTGTCTCCTGGAGGTGCCTTGAGTAGCAGATGTGGAAAAACAAAAATAAACTGCTGATTTAAAATTGGGAAATTTATAATAATGGTGACTGACTATGTAGACTGAGGTGGAAAGGGCATCGAAAGCAGTAAAAGTTAATTCTAAATAAGCTATTTTTATGTTTCTTTTTTGGGTGATACCGTGTGTGTTCGATTAGTTCGGACGTTTTGGCTACCGTTGCAGGAGCCATCTTCAGGATAAGCTAAGTGTTTTGTAGACAAAACGTGTGTGTTTAAGTACTAGTAATTTGTACCGTGTCGCAGTCGGCAGTAGGCACATTTTTATTAATTTTTGTAGTATGTAGTGCTGGGAACCACGTTGAGTTTAATTTAAGCCCGTCGTCTTTGTTTATGTTATTTGGGTGTCTGTGTATTTCGATTGCCTCTTTTATTATTCGCGCACTGTAATTACTGGGTTTATGCAAAATTTTCGGTTCATAAGCGAAAAAATGTCAACATGGTTCCCAGCACTACATACTACAAAAATAAATAAAAATGTGCCGACTGCGACGCGGTTCAAATTACTAGTACTTCAACACACATTTTTTGTCTACAAAACACTCAGCTTACCCTGAAAATGGCTCCTGCAATGGTAGCCGGAACGTCGGAACATATCCAACACACACGGTATCACCCAAAAAAGAAACATATTGATAACAGTGACCGTGAAAACCTTCGCACCTTTTTAAGGCTTTTTTTTTATAAATCTACAGATAAACATATAACTAAGTTGTGCCCTTTATTATCTTTACACTACACTTATAATATATATATATATTTTACTCCAGTGTATGTGTGTATGTATGTGTATGTATGCTTAAAAGGGTGCGTGTGCACACCTGTGTGTGTATGTATATGGAAATATATGAATAAACATACATGTTAGCCTGCATTAGCACGGGTCTTCTCCTAGTAGGCATTAGTTTTTAAAATAAAAAAAGTTTGACTGGGTTATAGTGCAATACCTAACCACCCGTATGACCGGTACGAAGTATAAATAAATCAGAAAAAAGGGTAAAGAACAACATTGTTCGAATGAAAATTAAACAGATATAAAAGTTACAAAGCAAATAAATTTTAACATTCAAGAGAAAAAAAAACAAGGATTTAAATATTTATGTAACTATGATAAAACTTTAAAAAAATATTGAATAGAAGAGATAATGCAGTGGCCTATGCATAACTGGGTGCGGATAGGGAAATGATGATATGTGAAGACATCAAAACAATGACGGTCATTTTTTTCATGTTGAATTGATGGGGATTCGAGCCCGGATCTTGGTTAATGGTAGCTCAACGCGTTAACGAGACAGACATTTTATTATATCCAAACGATGCATTAAAAAATCACCCCGGATATCTCTTTAAACGCTTTGAATGTGGCTTTAGTTACCAACTGTAAGGGTCTTTTAATTTTACGAGAGGATTTTCAAAACGATTAAATTGAGATCAAGGTGTGTGCATCATCCCGGTACCGGCCATCTTGTCATTTCATTCCGCTCGTAAATTGGCCGACCTCTTACAGATAACCTTGTGCTGAATTATGTCCAGCGAATTCAGTCCTTATGACAAAGGTCCCAGGGACGAGAATCGCGGTCACTTTGGCGGTAGTGAATCCCGGGAGGATTTACTGACGTTCGCAAATTGGCGGGCCGGGCGGTATGTTCGGTAATTATTATGAACTGCTTCGTGAAAAGTCGGAATGTTATAATGTGACCATGCGTTTCAAATGTATCCTAAAATTGTAACGTGCATATTTGTACAAGGAAGTAATTTCAATAAACTGCACGCTACACAAGACATTATATACGCTTTCTAAGAGCATATCGCCGTGATCGTAGGACAACGACGGAAGTGCGAAAAATGCGACATTTACTTGTTTTAATATTTAATCTTGAATGAGTTTTATGAAGCATTTGTATTCCAGGTTTGAAAAAAAACATATACGTCACTAATCCAAGTATAAAGGATACACGTTTGTACTAAACTCAACTAAAACTCTCTGACAACAACTAGTGAGGTCACAGGCGGAGTAATACTAAAGTTACCAAACTTTAACAAATCATGGCGATGATAATACGTAACATAAAAATATAAATTTTCGGCTTAGTTAGATAGTCCAAACAAAAAAAATGTAAAAAAACACTAAACTTCCTCATTCTGCGTCTCGGCATGTTCTGATGCAAGAAATACCGAAGTAAGTCAATAACTTGCCGTTTTTTGCATGAAACAGTTCATTTTAAAAAAATCATAAATATTTATCTCCAATGTCTAGCGTCATCAACATTATGAGAACCCAAGTGTCAACTCCATGGGGCTAACGTCCCGTATTGAGTCGGAATAAATCCAGTACATTTAAAAAAAGTATGTTACACATAGCTTGACCCCATTTAGAATTTGCTTCTCTAATTTGGTCTTCGTTATACAGAGTGTTCATTAAACCCTGTCACATCCGAAACCACGATGATCAGTATGAGCTTGAAGACATATTGGCACATCAAAATATTTTTTAGAACGAATAAAATTTTTAAAAATAAAATATCAAAAAAAGCAAATGATTGCTCACTTCTGCAGGGGACAAACGAAGAGGGGGAGGGGAGAATCTGATACTGCGCCGCGCTCCCCTCACTTCTCCTTTGTAGAAGTAAGCAACCATTTTATTTTAAAAATATATATATTTTTTAAATTTTCTTTGTTCTAAATATATTTTTAAATATGCTAATGTCTTCTTGCCCATACTGATCATTTTGGTTTCGGATGTGACAGGGTTTAAGACTCATATCGACCGTATCAAATCTGTCCATCACCGTTTTCTAAGAAAATTGGCATGGTTGCTCGAATTGCAAAGAGGTAATGATTCCTATTTTGAAATAGAGCAATATCTTAATCTGTCTTCATTAGAAAAACGTAGAACTGAGATGGACCTAATATGCATTTTCAAAATACTTAATGTTATAAGTGATGTCCCATTTCTGTTGTAATCAATTTTTTTCCACGTTCCCAACCATGTCCACAGAAGTCAAAATCTGCTATTTATCAAATCTTTTAAGAGGATCTTTTGTTTTTATGCCCCAATGTCCAGAATGTGTAGATTAGTTTCGTCACACAAATTGGATTTTTCAGGGATAGATCTTCTGGCTTTTCGTAGATTTCCTCGCCAACAAATCAGTGCGGGATAAAGATGGATTGGCATAACTAACCTCGAAATTTTATGTTTATGAATAAATTGTAGACCATTATTTTGTTGCCCTTGTTTGTCTTTGCTACATAGTTTTATGTTATTTTTGCTCAGTTTCTTGTACATATGTTTTTAAATATAACTTTTATTAATGGCTTAGGCCGTGTATATAATATTCAAATAGAAAAACAAATATAAATATTCGATATACATGTAAATAGCGCATTATGATCAAAAATGTTGATAATTCAAAAATAATCACCAAGTTTCCAACTCAACCCAGATCCTCCCCTTAAGGAAATTCTGAACCTCTCTTCAAAATTGATTTTGTCATTAAGAGGTTAAGTAGCTCTGGCGAAGATTACACACTCGCAGTGCGATAAAGGAGAGGAATAAAAGATAAATATTATTATATATGAACCGGGTTGCGGTCCCGTGGCCCGCTCTATCACAAATTGATTGCAATTTTCTTAAGGTGAGTAATTTATAACTCGCTGAAAATGGTTTCGAAAATTGAAATATTTGGGTAAATCATAATAACGAAAATATTAATTAATGTATGTATTTATCTAATGATTCTGATATTAGGAGTACCCGAAATTAATGTCGTTTTTAAAATGTAAATACAAGTATGCTTATTTTCCTTATTTTACAAGTTAAATTACAATATATATTTTCCTTCGTGCTTTATGACCTTCCATCTTTGTGGTATAATGCCCTTTTCAAAAAAAATGGGCTTTGACTCGAAATATTTAGTAATGCTCTTTTTACATTATTGTGTTATATTTTACTTCTAAGAAATATTGCACACAACGAAACGGGCGGTAGTCCGAAGGAGAATTGTCCGGAGAGTATGGTAGATGTCTTAAAATATTCCATCCGAAACTTTTGTGATTTTTGCCGTGTTTGGCGAGCGAGCGGGCGAGGTGCTCATCGCTTAGCTCACGCAGCGTACATTTACCCTGTCTCCACACTTTGCCGATTTTTTCGACACTTAGTTGAACACTTGACCATGAATATCCTAATGTGCTAGCAATTTTTTCGATAAAATGAATTGGGCTGTTTTCAATTTCAGTAGCCAATATAACTTCATCCATTTAGTGTGTCTTTCACTTCTAGGGATATTCTTGAAATCAAAATCCCTAGATAGAAATTTTTAAAACCATCTCTGACACTTGCGAACGTCCAAAATATCCCCAATACATCACAAATGTTTTAAGTGACAACCGTTGCTTTCGCTTTCTTCAAAAAAATTATACAGCATAAAATTTCAAACGAATTTTTCCCTCGATTCAAATCTACTAATCATAAGTTGGATTATGGAATTCGAACTTCTTCTTCATTTTTTTCAGCCTTGTTCTCTCCACTGCTGGATAGAGGCCTCTTCCAAAGGTCTCCATTCCTTCCTATCACCCGCTTTCATCATCCACATTTTACCGGCAATAGAGGCAATGTCGTCGACCAATATTTTATGTGGCCTTCCAACACTTCTTTTGTTTGTCCATGGTCTCCACTTTATTATTGTGTATATATAGAGTGTCCACCTGCCATCATTTTGTCTCGCCAAGTGTCCTGCCCACTGCCATTTCAATTTCACTGCACGATCCATGCTATCCACGACTCCGGTTCGGCGCATTATTTCTTCATTTCTTACTCTCTTAGTTACGTCTCTTAGACATACACCGAGCATCTGTGTTTCCATGTATCGTTGCGTGCATTTTAATTTCTGACTACTTTTTTATGTTACAGACATGGTTTCTAGTCCGTGTGTTGTCACCGGCAATATGCACGATTTATATACT
The DNA here is from genome assembly GCF_059751315.1 of Micrasema longulum. Taxonomy (NCBI): domain Eukaryota; kingdom Metazoa; phylum Arthropoda; class Insecta; order Trichoptera; family Brachycentridae; genus Micrasema; species Micrasema longulum. The sequence continues at coordinate 804,089 of NW_028277835.1, forward strand.
TGTCTTTTTAAGCATATAGGGACTTCTTAATTTAAAAAAATATATTTTAGTTTGCCGAAAGCAACCCAATTTAGCCCTATTCTTCTTGGTAACTCCGCTATCTGGTTATCTTTACCAATTTTGACTTTGTGTCTTAGATATATGTATTCATCAACTTCAACTTAATAAACTAAAATCAATTACTATAAAGTGCACTTAAAATAAATACAAAACACGACTAACACTAGCGAGGTCGAAGGGCAACTGACCGTTAAAAATGACATTTATTTCGGGTGCCTCTAATGTATATAATACTAAATTGATATACATCTGTTCCATCATCAACATCGTCATCAAATATCTAAATTAATTGAGTTAGAAAACATTTTTGAGAAGGCAATATGGAGATCTAAATATTTTAAGGGCTTATGAACTGTCGTTAGCTGGTTTATGCGGTCACTTTACACACTGTGTTACATTCATAATTCTATCTGTGTTTAAACATCCACTCTTCTTCAACTCTTCCGTTTTGTGACGTCATGAGATATCTACTAAAAATAACATCAATAATATGATTAAATTCACAGAATTTCTCGCAGACTATCCATTGCAATATTATGTTAGTAGTAAGTACATACACGGTGTATTACTTAATAAAAGTAGTGTGTTTGGAATATTTTATTGATTCGTGCAAATTTCCCACCAGAGCGAAATTTCTAGAACGCTTTTATTTACATTGGGGCTTGGTAATATCTCGGGCATGCGCTCAACGCGGCCATTACAACGAGAATTTTGAAAGATAATTCGTTATTGCTTGATGGTCAAATCGTGAACACCGTATACAGGGCATAAGTAAGAGAAATCTCGGGAACAAGGATAGAATTACACAAGCCGAGAGCTTTCGGCCATCCGCAATGGGAACGTTTACCGAACTTAACAACCGTCAAGGAAGGTCAATAAAAATGAAGCCCAATTTACACATAAACGGACGGAAATGTTTGCAGGTACCAACATATTAAAAATAATATTGAAGAGGATAAAATTTTATTATTGAAACTAATAATATTATTTTTTATCTTGTTTCGATTACATTTATGAGCACACACTATTTATATATGAGTTTATATATTTTTTCCTATATTTAAAATATATTCAAGTAAATGGCTATTCTTTAAATATAATTATACTATTTTACTATATTTTATTACTTTAAAAAAATATTTCTTTGAACCATTTTTATCTGGTTTTGTTGAGTTTTTTCTTCTTAATAATATTTTTCGAAGCATCAAAAACAAAATAATATTTGTTCATTATTTTATACGTATTCAGTATTACGACTGTACTCTTCTATTTGATTATTAATTAAAACTAATGTCGGTGACAAACTATTATTTAATAGTTTATCGGGACAAAATAAATTTTAATACTTTGTCTTCTTTATAATGTAATTATAATAGTGAGTGTATTTTATTGAATAAAGACTCTATGAAAAAAAAAAAAAAGAAACATAACATTTTTATTAGGACTGAAGTCGTTCAAAAACACTGTAGTCAAAATAATTTGTGGCGCATTTCATTTTAAAAGAAAATTGACAAAAAACCTATTTTAATCCAAAACGTTGTACAATTCAAAATCGTGTTAAAATTTGTTGATCTCAATAATTTTATCGGTGAAAAGAAATATATCATCTCTGTAACACTTTAATTGAATACAAAATCAATTTCTTTTCATGCTCCCAACCATGTCACCAGAAGTCAAAATCTGCTATTTATTAAATTTTCTAAGATCATCTTTTGTTTTTATGCCCCAATGTCTAGAATGTGTAGATTAGTCAATGCGTCACACGACTTGGAATTCTTCGGGATAGATCTTCCGGCTTTTCGTTGATCTCTTCGCCACTAAAACAGTGTGGGATGAAGATGGATTGGCATGGTTACGCTCGAAGTCTAATATGACTTTCGTTTTTATGAATATATTGTAGAACATTATTGTATTGCCCTTGTTTGTCTTTGCTACATAGTTTTATGTTATTTTTGTTCAGTTTCTTGTATTCATGTTTCTTTATGTAACTGTTGTAATTGGCTTAGGCCGTACCTGACCTTTTACATGAAAATAATATCAATATATTCTTCACGCATTAACTAAATTTAAATTTAATTAGTTTTTCCACCGTCTAAAACGAAGTCGTGGAATATTTTATTCGGTAGAGAATTCAAAAGAGTCAATTAAAAAAAATAAATTGATAAATATATTACAAAGGCACAATTACCTCATAAAATAGTAAACGCATTCCAAGCCTCAATTGGGATACCAAACACAATAGAAAATGGAAGCATGCATATTAATATTTAAAAAAATATATATAAGGTAAACAGATTGACTAAACTTTTTTTTTTACAGAAGAGTGAGAGGGTTTTCTTATATTCTTAGTAATATTTACAAAGAGGCCTCCCCCGGAGGGATCCCTCCCTTTCCCTCACTTTTTCCCAAAAGTAACACAAAAAGTTCAATTAAGTTAATAGGAATTCTAGATACAGAAGTATTTTTAATTAAATTGAATTTACGATACCCCACACTTATCATTGATATACTCACAATACAAAACATTTATCTTTGCAAAATAAATCAAACAAATATTTAGTTCACAGTAAACAATAGGTGATAACTTACAACTACTTGAAGGGAACCACTTGGGCGTAACAAGAACGTGTACCTACAAACAATATTATTCTTAAGGAAGTTAATAATTAAAGGAATGCATAATAAATACTCAGATAATCAGAATATAGGTTTGATTCAAAAGGTCAATAAATTATTATGCGTGCATAGTTCCTATAGCACCTACGTTGTTCCAAATTTAAAAATACATCCAGCCATATGTTCACTCAAATTATTAGCAATATAAAATAAAATTAATTTTGAGAATAGATGTCTAAGAATTTTGAGGCACCAGGGGTGCTATTCTGAACCACTCTCGTGGCACGAGAAAACTGTTCTGTCGTGTATTTAGTATGTAAATACACGAGATAATACGGCCACGAGAGCGTTGGGAATACCAGCCCAGGTTCTCTGTATCTCGGAGGTCCATTACTAAATATTCGTCGGAAGTTTTGTCAGAACTACAAAACGCGAATCTGACTTAAAATAATGTTTGCGGATAGGTAACATAATATGCTCCAACAAAAATAATGTAAAATTATTTCGATTTCGTACAAAACTTGTATTAACAGTAAATTTATGACACCGTAAGTAGTAAGACCTATCCGTTTAGCAAATTACAACATTTTGTAAAACGCATTTAAAAAAAATCTATGTCGGAATTATACAGTAAAGTTAACGTGTTTTTACTATGAAATTTGAATCCATTTTGCATCGATATTTTTATCAATAAATAAAAGATGGCTCTCCATTAAAAATAATGAACTTTATTACGTTTTTAACTTACGATTACAATTATTATCGATGAATTTGGATAAAAATTCAATTAAAAATAACCGGCTAAGCCGATGATCAGGATTTAATACAATTTAGTATTCACGAGATGATTGCAAACACCGGAAACTTAATGATATTATCAGTCTCGAATTTGACTTAGCAGTACTTTACACATATAATTTAAAATCTCGCTTCGTATAATCGGGCTTGTAAATATAACGTCTTATTTTTAGCGTCAAAACACACCACAACTAATCCGTTTAGTTTGCAATTTGAAACGTTATTGCTTTGATACAGAGGTAATAATTACTACACAGGCACACTAAACAGCCCGAGTAATTGGTAAGAGACCCGCTTTATGACAAGCGTAGCCTTTAACAAAATATATACTTAAAATCTGCAGAAATGGGTCAAAGTATTACTCTACGTAACACTCAATTTCGGTTGATCGACAGATAGCAATTTAAAATTCTGTTCAATCGCCTAGTAGTTTGTAAGGTATTTTCGTTCTTATGTTGCGAGACTTAATCAATTAAAAATTGCAAAAGCACATGGGTGTTATGTTGTTGTAGCTTTTTATTTGCTACGTATAATGTTGAATTACACAGATAATTAAGTGTTATAAAAGTGTGGAAATGTATACCCCAATATGGCGCATATTTAACATATGCACATTTGTGAAATATGTATAAGAAAAATAAAATATTGTAGACTATTTTACTTCATGGTGCTGGAAAGTATTCATAATATAATACCAATGTTAAATGCCAAGAGTAGAGAATTAATTATAAAAAAAGCTTAAAACTAACATAAAAGAAAATACGTCCACTGACTTTTAGAAGCCATACTAATAATCCAAAGGACACGTTTGGATTTTATTTCTTCTTTTCGTTTTCCGCGTCCACTCCTAAGACGAGCATATGGATATCACCAGACCACTCCGGGTTACCTTATCGATAGCCAGGACTCTCGCCTCCTCCAACCATGTTAATCCTGCATTCCGTAGTTCCGCCGAATAAAGTCGAAAGATCGTCATCGACGGTCTTCCAGGACTTCGGAAGCCCGTAGGTGTGCTGAAGAAGAGACAACTTGGGTTTAGAATCTCTTGAGGCATCAGCAACACGCATCCAAGCCAAATCCACCGCCGCATCTTTAAAATTTTCGCTATAGGAGACTTCTGCGTCCGTTCTCGGACTTAGGTAATAAAATCACCTTCGTTTTCATTTTCGGTGTTTTAAGTTTTGGTAAGGCGTCAGGATTTGCGTTGATACATTTCGTTGTGACCGAATATATACTACAGTCTTTAAAATTTAGCTTGATTAAAATGACAGCTGTCAAACTAATTACAATAGTGATGAGAAATTACTGATCACTGATCATGTACCGATTAAATCGATTTTATTAGTTTTTTTATGCAAACATGAAACTCTGTTTCCGAAAATTTATATAAAAACGCAAAAACAAGCCTATTATTGTGTGTTTAAGACAATTATTTACTAAAAACTAAGACATTAAATACTTTATTTCATGAAAAACAACAAATTATTTATTTTTTTCGATCGATTTACATTGATCAATTTGTCCCATCTCTAACGATTTTGCAAAATGATGTAACCTTGTAAGAACGTCGTTAATAATTAGGTTTATTTTAGTTTTAAAGCTGTTTTTTATATATTTATGTTGATTTATGTCAAGCATTGTATTAAAAAAATTAATTAACATACCAAATACGAATGATTTTTCGTGTGTCAATATAAATCACTCCTTAGACGTTACTACAAAGTTATGTCATAACTTTTTCTGACAACTGTCATTCTAATCATGCTGCATTTTAAGGACTATAGAGATCCAGACAGCACACATTGTGTTAAAAGTTGCTCCAACAATTTCAAAGCGGGTTGCGAGCTCTTTGTGCAGACCACGATCCTCAGCTATGTGAACTCCCAAATATTTAAAGCTGTCAAGTATTCTTAAATATATAAACTTATAATTAGAAATCAAACACTGATTTGAGTCTACTGAACACTTTATTTTATCTTTACAAATATAAACATATAAAAATAAAAACTTCGTGACAATTGTTTCGCCTTATTAGGGCATTTTCAAACGAATTTTCAAACGACATTCGTTTGAAAATACCCTAATAAGACGAAACAATCGTCACGAAGTTTTTATTTTTATGTTTATATTTGTAAAAATAAAATAAAGTGTTCAGTAGACTTAAATCAGTGTTTGATTTCTAATTATAAGTTTAAATATGGAGTTCTACAAAATAAACACCAAATCAATCAATAAATCAATTCTTAAATATGTTTAAAAAAGATTACCCTCAAATTACGCAACTATAACATAATACTTATGTTTAATTATTTTTTACTTATTTATTAATACATACATTTCATATTAGACAAAATGGCGTAAAAAACTCTGACAAATTTTGCTTGTATTAGGAGTAGGCTCAATACATGAAGGATTCGGAAAGCCAGAAATATTAGTATGCCTAATGTTGCAATCGGTCCCTATATGGGCAAATGCCGGTTCTAAGAAACCGATTTGTTGCGGCAAATATGTTTATTGAAATTGTTTCCAATAAATAAAGATATTATTAATGAAACAGAAAAACAGTTGTAGCACAAACGAGAAAAAAAATACGGTTTATTTGGTATATTTTTTTAAAATATATTTAGAAATTATTCAATGGAATTGCATAATATTAAGATTACCATCCTTAACAAATTTTCTGATTCCTTGCTTCCAATGTCTGTCAACCAAATACTGTTGGTTTTTCAGATTTCCCGACTAAATAGTTTAGATCCATTACATAGAAATGATTTTGGAATACCGCTGTACGCGTTATTGGAATCACCGAATCGTTGGAAACTTGATGGAAGCTTTTTCATTGTGAGGCAAATAGATATACGGCTTAGTACAAAAAAAACAGGGTAAAGGCTAGGTATTTATCATAATATGCCGATGAAAATAACGTTTTTTACCCAACCATTATGAATCTATGAAGACGCACTGCATAGATTTACCAATTTCAGCAGATTTCGATTATTAGTTACGAGTACGTATATATATTTTTAAATAGCGGATTAAGAAAATGTAAGTATATGTCGCAAGGCATGTTTATTATTTTCTAAATTGAATCAACGAGTATTCGATAATACGTATAATTGAATACTTTAGATTGCTGTGATAACGTTACGTAAGAAGGGTAAGCTACTACGCAAGTTGCAAGAACTTTTATAATAATATTTAAAAACCAATTATAATAATGAAGTGCGCGGTGAAAGCTATTGATTTTTTTTTAACTGTAATTATTTTCGCTCGGTAAAGTGTTGATGAGGTATTATATATGATATTATGCGGATAGTTCGGTTACTAACAAGTGTTATGAAATTTATAAAGCAGGCGTATTTGGGTTCGTTCTGCAGGGCGCTACTTTCTAATGGCGTTGAATACGTAACGAAGTTATTAATTTGAAGGTAACATCAAAAATGTTACTAACATTTCAGGACCCGTAATTCGAGGGAAAGGTAACAGAGTATCTTCGATTGTCTATAAAATAAAATCGAATTTTCTGTATAAACAATAGAATATTAACGCAAAATATTCCGTTGCAGTTAGCATTCTTTCTCGGACTTCAATGAGAGGAATAAAATCGCACCACCTTATTTATACCTAATTCTTATACCAAAACACAAAAATTTTGTATTTTTAAAATTAGTAAGATGTTAGGATCCAGCGGAAAAGATCAATAGTTTATTTGAGCACGGGTGCCTCTCAAGAGCCTTTATTATGCTTGCTTACGTTGCTAATTTGTCGGCAGTTCATTTCGATACAATAATTAAGGACGCACGGAAGTTGGCAGCTAACAAAGAGGGAGCGAAAGGATATCATGAATCATTATATCATATTTTCAAATACATTCTAAACTTTGAAAATGCGATACGAAGGAAAAAATATTTTAAAATTAAATCTTCTATCGGCTCCAAGGGTGATATGTAATCAATCTTCTTCCTTTTCCGCTGCTACCGGGGGCGGAGGTTGGGCACAATCATCCTAAACCCTTAACGATCCTGGACCAGTCTAAACTGCGCTATTGCATCCGGCACACCGAACCACTGTCAAAAATTTCTGAACCATGATGCTCTTTCACGTTCCACACCTCCCATACCCCATATTTTTCCTTCCACAAGTTGTAGAAGGCAAGGCCTGCCTAGGGTTTACCAGTAAGGCAAGCCCATTTTTTTTATTCACTAGCGTGAAAACATGATGTTTGCTTTCTTCATCTTAGTAGTACAGACTATAAAGCACCCAGAAGGCACATTATGACATATAAAGATAAACAATATCTTGCGAAAATATGCATGGAATGTTAGGCAAGCCCGGCTTATGGGCTTCTATGGATAAAAAGAAGAGCATGCTTCTCGTTTCGAAATATGTGACTAAAGTATGGCGTTTTTCTTCGTTTTGACAGTGGTCAGTGACTCCCTCTCGCTATTCATGATGTTTAAAACCGCTTCATTTGAGACACGATCAGTCCATGAGATTCACATAGTTGGTAATGGTTGAACGATAGGTAATAAAAATAATTTATGCAGATTGAGTACGGTAGCCAGCAAAAAAAGACCATTAATTAAAGGTTCATATGAATAGTATGTCGATGCAGGTAACTTAATGGCAGTTAGTCAAATAACGTTTTCCTTACATACCTATCAAAGAACATTACATTTAATCGACTACCTATTCATACCGATAGACCGTCAGTAGGTAATTCCGGCCAGTTTGCATATAAATCAATAAAGCAAAGTAGCATGTAAAAACAGTAGCATGTAATTTTACGATTTTATTTCGTAAATAACTAAATCAAATCGGATCAGGTATGTTCGGATAATGATATACTAAATTTTTATTCTAATTTCAGTGCCTATCGAGAAATGAGAGAGTAAATAATGTAACCGAGTGAAACGAATGATCACGATCCTAATAGATTGAAATAAAAATTAAAAATCATCACGAGGTATCTACGAGGTTTATCTAATAAAATATTGTTTCGGAGAACTCGTGAGATTTTTCACACCTCTGGAAAGTAAGATATTAAAAAAAACTCCATAGAACAATTATTTTTAATGAATTCTTAAGTGTTAATCAATAAAAACGATATTATTTTTGAGAGCAGTACAATTATCATAAATTTTAAAGCTAACCGGGTCTGCATCCGTTCATCAATATAGTACAAAGCACTTAAGAATCTTATTAATAAGACCGAATGGACGGAACTGTCGCAGTAAACTCTAATGGATTATAATAAATACATTTATGTATTATTTGATTTATAATAATTTTTTTTTAAGGCAATGAAAGTTCAAACCGAACAAACCAACCATTGTTTGCTTTAAAAACAATATCTCCTCGATTTTTTTTTCAATTGATCGCACTGTAGGCTTGGGCAATTTAAAATCCCTAACTACAACAGCAATTTTACCACCATTTTCTATTATTTCCAAAATGTTTAATTTATTTTTGTCACAATAGATCTTCACAGGTCGCAGAGACGTCAGGAGCTTGCATAGCACTGACCCCCGCCTCTAAGAATAAGAACGTCACTACAATGCGAAAAATATCGCGTTATAACGAATTCGCACTCGCCGGGGTCGCGATCAACGGGTTTACCTGTACATGGGTTTTTGCAATATTGATATTCAAACCCAAGCATCCGGAGTCTTTATTCGATCCTTATTTTAGTAATCAATAAAACGGCCAGACCAAAATCGTTAAAGCTAAAGTACTGCCTGAGGATAATACGATTCTATCAAAGATAATTTCAATGTCGTCTTCACTTTCGTATCTAAGTCGAGAAATAGCCAAAGCAATAATGACAGCGCCCGGTTGTGTTACTTTGGGATTTAACGCGATTTCAATAAAGATAATATGGACTTCAAGACACCAGCAGACCTTTAGATAATAAATTACAGGTAAATTACAAAGTGCAATATACCAGGCAGAATTACTAGTGGGTATAGATGTGTTTACTGCACGCTATTCCAATAGGATATGACATATAGCGCAGATACAAAAATAATACACAGCTGAAGGAAAGCTCTTATTAAAATTTAATAATGCAACTAAGTCAACTTTACAAGCAATGTAAATTTCCTGTTTTATAGCGTTGTTATCTTTCACTATCGCATTCCTGTGATATCGTTCGACTATGATATATATATTTTTTAATATGTACATTTGTTTCCCTGTTCCGGTTTATGCCTTTAAGAGAGTATAAAAATATACAATATTTTGAGTTTGTCCAAATTTTTGTACACGAAATACTGAATTTTACCCTCTAGGAAGTCATTAAAATTAACAAATTACAACAGAGATGGAGGACATTTTAGAGAAGGGAATATGGAAGTCAACAAGCTACAGAAAGTGGCTTGGTGGGATTTTAGTTTAAGTAAAAATATGACAATGGAAATTTTAAATATTGTAAAAATGTATTTATTATATGATTTAAATCAAAATAAAAAAATTTAAAATTTAAAAGGCATTTACAAGACTTATGACCTATCGTTGGTTTTCAGGCGATGCCTAGTATTTGAAATAATTCGATCAAATGAATCTCTTCACAACAATAAAGATTTCAACTCTTTAACTTCAGTTAAATCAACAGATGGAAGAATTGAAGAAATATGGACGTTCAAACATAGGCAAATTGTGAATGTTACATAAGCCCTGTAAATGCCTAGACTTCCAAATTACCTTCTCTAAAATGTTCTCCATCTCTGATTTAATTTGTTCATATAAAAATATAATAAAATACCTCGGTACCTTTTCCATTCCATTTCCGTCTTCAAAATTATTTATCCTTTGCATCCGTTCATCCGAAAAACGGAAGTTAAACTAGGCGGTTTTAAGGGTTTTTGAATGGGCCTAGTTCCAGTATCAAAAAAAGATTAAAAGAACCAAACGATATCGATAAACACGCCAGTGGTAAATATCTATATTGTTTAAAAAAAAATTTGCTCTAGTGCCACAATACGGAGAGAAAATACGAGAATACGTATGTATGAAGAAAAGCGAGACCGCGTTTTCTCTTAAATCCATAATTTCAGCATACAAAACAAAATAACGGAGACAGTACTTAGTTAATAATTACAGTTTGTAGCTTCAAAAGTATGTTTATGTTAATAAATATTTTATTTACATAAACATACTGGGGGTGAAATCCAATATTTTGTCTACAAACATTTGGACAATCTCAAAATATTGTAATACAACCAACTGGTTTAAGAAGAAGTTTAATAATTTGAAAATTGTTTTCATGCGTTGCCTAGTATGTGAAATAATTCGCTCGAATGAATCTCTTTATAACAATAAAGGTTTCAGCTCTTTAACTTTACTAAAATTACAGATGGAAAAATTGAAGAAATATGCATGTTCAAACACAGGAAAAATGGTGAATGTTACACAGTGTGTAAAGTGGCCACTTAAACCAGCCAACGACAGATCAAAAGCATTGTAAACGCCTAGACTTCCATATTCTCTTCTCTAAAATTTTATTCATCTCTGTTGTAATTTGTTAACAATCGTATTTGTTAAGTGAATTAAAATCTTCGTTCACATTTCCATGCATTCCGCAATATGCAATATGAATGTAATGTATTCGAAGTGAAAAATAAAATTAGGCATTCGGTTGCTTTAATACGTTGAACGCATTAAATTATGTTATCAATACATTGTAGCTTTGACAACGCTCGAGAAAAAGCATTTAAATGAATCTTTTATTAAGGAAACAGTTTAGCACTCGCCAACAAAGGCGGCGAATAATAATTAATAACGCTTGAGAATTTGATAATTAAATTAAATAACTTAATCCAATAAAATTGCAGCTGTTATATCGCCACACCATAAAGTGAACAGTTCATAGTTTGTCCGGATCGAAGCAATAAAAGTTCGCAGCATTTTAAAGCGACATTTTTTTTACTGGACTCGGTTCAAGATTTTCGTTAGCACCTTCGCTATAGGCATGAACTTAAGGATATTTGTGCTTAACCCTTTGTTCCCCGAACGTAGATCACGAATATGGCATCCTATGTACAATGTGCAGATATCACGCACTGAAAATATACAAAATAAACTGTGTTTTTTGTTGAAACTTGACTGTAAATTCGATCAATATATTCAAATATGTAAAAAAAAAACATCTAAGATACAATGCATCTATTGAAAATTGCCTCTGGTCCAACTGACTATCCCGAATGCGAAAGTTCGGCCCTACAGGAAATTCAATAAAAAAAATGCATTCATGCGCGCGGTAAAACTTAGAGCATTTGCGTTGTGTTGCATTGTGCGGCGAAGTTTCTAGAAAATGTATGAAAAAATAATATAATCGATTTTAATAAAAACGAACTACTTTGCATGACGTCACTAGTTATTCTAAATCAACCACTGGTAAGAGAGTCGCGATAGGTTTCCGGTTTACGAAAAGTCAACTGAAGCATCAGCTGAACTCATTCAGAAGGGAAGAGAACTTGAGACGTCACACGCGAAGTGATTTCAAAAAAACTTTTAAAAATCATAGCGCTGATAATACGATACATTTTTTTTTTTTTTTTTAATTTCCCTTAGTTCAATGGTCTTATAACAAATATACATAACACTAAACACTCTATGATCCTAGAAATAAAATTCTTAGAAATAACCATCTTCTTCATACTCCTCTTGTTTCATCTAATTATAGGAAAAACTCATATTTATGGTGAACTTTCAACAATTTTAATGAAATAACAAAATCATTATACCTACACAGATTTATTTGCGAGTATTCATAATAACGCGCGGCATTTGCTTTCCAAAAAAATCATAGATTTTTTCGTTTGGATTTTGTTTACTGTTAGTATAATTTTTATTTATTTGGGAAAAATAACAATTGTTATACAAAAATAAAAAATAAAGTGCACACATCCAGTTAAAGTTTTTACAAATAAAATGAGAGAATATGTCACACAGTAAAGAGAAAAAATAATATAATGTATAAGACAAGAGAAAAAAAGAGCCAGAAGGAATGAGGAAATATATTTTAGAATATATTTTAACTTACTGTGGTGTTACTTGTGAAAATCGGTAATTGGCTTATTTGTTTTGGTATTTTATATATGATAAATATATGTAGCTCTGGGTTATCCGAATAAAAAATAAAAATAATTTGAAAAATAGAGTTTCTGAACTGTTTCTTTTTGAATTATGTTATTTATATGTATGTAAATTCGAAAACGATTACATAATTTTCTTAGGTTTGTTAAGGAGAAGTAATTTTAAACAACCAAACAAGTAACAGCTCTACGCAAAACTGATCTCCAGGAGTAATTTTTTAAAACTAATTCATTGAAAATGGCCGAACTACTCAAAAATGTCCAAATATGTACTGAGAGTGATTATTTACATCAAATGTATTTACATATAAGATATATGGGTTATTTTACACCTGGACAAATTCGTACCGTTAAGGAGCAAAGGGTTAAAAACTTTTCAGTCAAAAGAAATTAGTACACAGTAGTCAAACCCTCTATCGACTACAACACAAAACGGACAAAAGAGATGATATAACATTTTCTTTCAGTAACACAGTGTTAAAAAGTCTATCAAATAAAAATAATTCATTACAATAAAATCATTTTGTTTTTAAAACCACTTATTTTTTACTTAAATACCAAAACAAGGTTTTTTCATATTTTAAGCTCAAAAGTGACAACCCTACATACTTTTTTGTTAACGAAAACTAAAAAGTGAGAAAAAACTATGCGGACAATTGAAAAACATCTTATTTCGATTTGTTTCTATACTTTTGTAAATGAAAAAAATAAGATTTTTAATTGATTTTTTTAAAGACTATTCTATAATTCTAATAAAAGTATATGCCCAGACGAATGAAATATACAGTTCATGGATGAAATAAATCCATAATCTTTTTTGCAAAAGGGCGTTTTAGCCACGATGGTTACTCTCGGGTACAAATCCTACAAAAGGAAATCAATTGGAGAAATGTCCGCCTCGTAGTGCAGAGGTTACCGCGTTCGTCTTCTATGCTTGAGATCAAGAATTTGATTTCTGGGAGGGTTTAAATGAAATATTTTTTCACCGGGTGGTTAAACACTGCTATATTTTACTGTCCCTAGACTGGCACCCGAAGCGTAAGACTGATCAAATTACCGTCAAATAACAGGTGATCGAGATATGATGCATTTAATGTTCTAATGGAGTGCTCTATGCATCACTGGATGCAGAAAGAAAAATAATGATGGTGATAATTAAATGATTCAAAAAGTGTGTTAAAACAGACCATAGGCATCATCTTCATCATTTCTCTATCACGCAGCGCCATGGGTATGCCCACGCTATGCCACACCCAGGGTGCATAGGGTGCCAGAGTGCATTGGTATTCTACTGCGATTGTAGCGTACCCAGATCATTTTTTTAGAGAATAGAGTGATCATTCGTACGTTTCAGGTGCCAGTCCAGTAACAATAAAAAACGGAAGTGTTGAACCACCTTATAAACCAATATTTCACGTCTTCTTGCCAGGAATCGAACCCAGGATCTTAATTATGGTAGGTGAACACTCCAACCACTACAAGGCGGACTCATCTCAACTCGGTTTCCTTTATCAAGATTTTTACCTGAAAACAGACATCGTGTCAAAAACACGGTTCTATTTCATACACACTACTATATTCTTCATCCGCCCGGACACAGACCATAAGCATATGTGTGAATAAAATAAAAAAGATGAATTAATGTTGCATAAAACGCAGAGCAAAACATTTATTATATTAACGTTGATTTTCTGCCTATGATAATAAAAATAGAAATATTAACGTGTTGGAACATACATCTTTAATTTAACAAAATAAAAAAAGTTAAACAAGTTTTGCGAGGTAATAATGTAGAGGAGATAAATTAAGTTAACACCGGGGTATTGAATCCTCCACAGTCTATAAATCGAACAGGTAGATACAGTACATCGAATTAATAAACTAGAGATAAATAGCATTTACCCATAATAATATTAGTTTGACAAATTAACGAATGTTTGAACATGGTCAAACGGGTAATAGCATCATAAATCTACAAGTGTTAAAAGATTTTATTATTTTAGTTTTAAAAAAGTTACTAAACTTGTAGTGCTCATTATTTATTTAGTAATGCCCGGTATTTATTTATTCTTTTAAATTTTTTTAATTTAAAAAAAAAATAGGTTCCCTCACTGGGGGGAATAATGTCCGTGTCAATAAAAACATTTTGCATCAGTTTAAAATATGCCCAAAATACATTAAAAAACTATTATTAATATTAAAAGCATTAACTTTGTGGTAAAATATTTTACTAAATGTTATTAAATATTTGTATATACCCATTTACCGACTTTTTCTTTGTCTACTAGATTCTTTACGTACCCATTATACGATGTTGCATTGTAATAGTCACCCTATACCTATTAAACTCACGCCTCTCCCTTTATTCTCTCCCTCTTTTTTCAACAATGTCTCCTACAACATTAAAAAATTTCATTAACTGTAATCAGTGCGTGTAAGGGCGCGCCTACTAAAACCATGTCGACGCAATTTTTATACTTCTTCTTGGACCAATTGGTTTAGTTGCAACATTTCGAGTTAATCCAAATGTTTGTAGACATAAGACTGAATTTCACTCCCTAGGGAGGCATCAAAATTAAAAAATTACAATAGAGATAGAGAACATTTTGTTCGTTGCCTAGTACGCGAAATAATTCTATCAGATTATTTTTTTAACAGCAATATTGGTTTCAGCGCTTTGACTTCACTAAAATCAATAGATGGAAGAATTAAGTAAATATAGATGTTCAAACATAAAGCTAATGGTGAATGTTACACTGTGTGTAAAGTTGCCACTTAAGCCCTTAAAACACCTAGATTTCTTTATTCCCGTGTCAAAAATGTTTTTCCTCCCTGTCGCAATAAATTTCGATTTTAATAACTCACTAGGAACATTAGACATTCAAAATAATGTTGATTCTAATATGAGTTAAATAAAACGCGGTTATAAAGACTGTGGAGGCGGTTCTTATTAATGTGATTAGTAACTAGAAAAACAATAACAAAACGCACTTAAATATTAATAAAACATTTATTTTTCTCTGCTTTGATTTCTTTGTTTACTCCCACATAATAAACGCACTTAATAACATAAATAAAGACTCGTGTAACGAATCTAAATTTATGGATCATATAATACAGATGACGTAATTCCATCTACCGGTCTAATAAATACTTTAATTTTATTATATAGTCATAATAAAAAATAGGATCGATGGGTGGTACCCGTGTGTCATCTTTGCTTACCCCTTCGGCGAATTAACTGTTATGTCATAAATTATATTCATAATGTCGAAACGCCGGTTAAATAAATGACTGAATTGTTTTAAATCCGTCTTATTAATTTTGACAAATTGTCTTCTTACGTTGAAAGGGTTCTACACATTTTGTTGATAAATACAAATTTTTGGAAGATCGCCATCGCAAATTAGAATTTTATATTATATTCAATAAAAAAAATCATATGGGACAATATATTATTAAGGGATGGAAATGGCGAATCGCAAATGTGATTTCCGGAAGTCACTTATTTTTTTTCTATATTTGCTCGTATGTGGAGCATGTGGAAATCACCAGACGTCTCCAGGAGACCCTTTTGCCAGCCAGCTATTTAGCAACCTCCCACATTTATCCCGCGTCCCTTCTTTCCACCGAATAAAGCCGAAAAATCGTCATCGAAGGCCTTCCATGACGGCAAGATCTTGGAGGTGTGAAGAAAAGGCAACTTGGGCAAGATTCTCCTAAGGCATTAGAGAATACACGCAGTAAGGTATCTAGGCCAGGTCCACCGCCGCACCCTCGAAACGCTCATTTCAGGAGGCTGCTTCTTATTCTCATCAATTAAATATATATATATTACAACATAATGTGTTTTAAATTATGTTGTTACTATCAATATAATTATTCTTTCAGTCAGATGCCGGCCCGGCCCATCTGCGTATCTGTTGCACACGTATGATACAAAAGGTCTAGTTTTTTTTGTATTATTGCTTATACGTGGCGAATTGTTATTCCAGTAATTAAATTTTAGTAAGCTAAAACTCTAAAAACGGATATTCAAATAAATTATCGATACGAAAAGTTGAGACTTCAATTGAATTGTTTGAAAGATATGTTTACCCTTTTTATTTATTGCTCTACATATGTTACTCGTGCAATTCAACATTAAAACAATAAAACATTTCGGCTCAACACAGGTTTTTACCAACAGAGCTGAAATATATAGAACCAAATTTAACTTAATTCCTGTATTTGAAAATAAAGAAATAAAAATGCGGGGAGAGATAAATAATAATTCTCTAGGTATTTGTTTATTATTACAATATTTAACTTTCAATTTATTATTTAAAATTATTAACGAGAGGTAATGTATTGTTATTACCATAAAAAAATATCTCTGAATTCTTTTAAAAAGAATATTTTTCCATTTTGAAGTTAATAATAATAATAATAATCATGGTTTATTAACAAAAATAACAATTACTTTATCTACTACATACACAATTAAGTAATAGATTTCTCTGGATCATGTCTAGTCTGCCTAACTAGGTACAAATTGTTTTAAGGCAGACATTTTTATGCAAAATAAACAATAAAATTACTACCGACTAGTTAATTGATATATACAGTTATACAATATAATTTATACCATTTATTATTTAAGAATGTATTTTGAGTAAACTTTCCGATTTTTCTCGAACTAAACCCGGTAACCAATATTTTACCAATTTATTTAATTGAATCCGGGTCATGCTTTTGCAATGTTTGGGTAACATATTGAACATTTCGGGGCCCAAAAACCTGAAATTTCTTTGCCCGAATTCAGAGTTTGTGATAGACCCCATGACCATCCTCTAGTTTGATTTCTGGTAGTGTGGGAGTATTCCTTTTGGGATTTGGTAGAATAATTTGCTTTCACAAATATTATTATTCTAAAAATATATAATTGCCTTATATTTAATAATACAAAGTTACATTTAATAATACCCCAAAATTAATTTTTAAGATATTTTGTGAAATTCCATTAAAGGAATTGAATAAATAAAATGTTTCAACAAATATTTTGCTATTAATTCATTAATAGTTAACGTTTTTGCAACAATGGTCATGAATTTGACTCCGGACAAGGTCAAAAATTTCAAAAAAAAAGAAATTCTACAACATATTTCACAGTCGATCGACTAACGCGTGAAGCGTGAGAAAGATCATCTAGCCTTCATGTAAGAAATGATCGAGCCACAATGACCCTACCAACGCAGTTGCCAACGTATTATATGCTGGTAAGGGCATAAGATTAATATATTTACTGCTCTGTTCAACAAATGTATGGTCTATGTTATATTTTTGTGCGTTTTTAATATTAATAATATAAATTTACAGAGGTTTATAGAGAAGTTAAATATATTTATAGTGTTTAACATGTTGTTAATATATCTCTGTATATTATGTTTCCTATGAATATTTTCATACGCAAAACGGATTCCCCAATGAAGACACATAATTGTTATTCTTAAAAATATTATTCCTAAATATAAGATACAGTTTTGGCGGCATTGTCAGTTAGAACCTTATCAGAATAAGATTAAGAAGTATATTAAGCAAAACTATGCATTAGTTTCAAGTACCAACAAATTTGTTTAACTTGGATGCGAGCTTTTTTAATAAATTAAAAAATGCATATAAGAAATAAATATTCAACGCAAAACGATTAGCGTCCACCCACAGTATAACACTCCGAACTTAATATGAAAATTTGGATCGTAAATCATTATAAATTACACTACAATGCTTAATTCTTATAATGCAAAGAGAATGGGTGTATATTTTAAGCAGGGATGACGAAAAGATCGCTGACGGGAACAATAATTTAACTTAGTAAAGACTCGGAACATTATTATTATATCTAAAACGAGCCACCTCATCATTTTTAAGACTGATCTTTTAAATCAGTCAGTAGATATTATGTAAAACGAAATAATTTGAAAACGGTATGAATTTATTTTACGGTATGAACTTACTGAAAAGTAAAGTGTTGAAATATAATTAGTAACTTCATTATAATGGATACAGTAATATGGAATAAATCGTCAGTTGATAGGTAAAACTTATTTATGGACTTTACGTCACTAAATTCCTTATGTTTCAACGATCTCCTGAATGAAAAAATCACCAAGTCCATTATGTGATCCGAAACAGCTGTTTATGACAGCATAATTTCAGTCGCTACAGTTTTGCGAGCGATGGATGAAAAATATAGAACCTAGTGACGTAAATTCATTTAAAAATAAATATGAACTGAATGAGTTTTATTTGTCAACCAAAATAATATGTTTGAGCCTTATTCTGTAACTAATTCGTTTTGTAAATACATTCGTATCCCATGAGAGGACACGAGAGCGAAATACAATTTTGATG
Organism: Micrasema longulum; assembly: GCF_059751315.1. Taxonomy (NCBI): domain Eukaryota; kingdom Metazoa; phylum Arthropoda; class Insecta; order Trichoptera; family Brachycentridae; genus Micrasema; species Micrasema longulum. The sequence goes on from NW_028277835.1 coordinate 823,051, forward strand.
CGTTAGAGTGAGATGGACAAATGGACATATGAAGAACGAACGGTCTTACGAAACGAAATTGTATCAGAATACGTCTGCTGGATGGGATCGTCAAGAACTTAACAAAATAAAAGCCATAAAAATGTCTGTTTTTTAACTCATTTGAATAATATTATATAAACTTTTATATACCCAGTAACACTTTGTAGAAAGGTATTTTAGAAAAAAATAATTAAATTCAATTACTATTACTGAATTTCGAATTCTTCGAAAACCGTTTTTGTATAAATACATTTAATTTTAAAATCAAGACACCAGCCTCGTAAGTGACGCGAAAACGATGAAACCGGTGACTAGTTATTCCACATTTGTAGATATAAGTATCACTTGTCTTATATTTCTATAATAAATTCCAACGAACTTTCACTAAGAATTTCCCGAACTTTACCAATAGTTTTAGAGTATTAACTTGTAAACGGGATAAAAATTATGTTGAGCGTAGGCAAATAAAAACAGATTTTTGCTTTCGCAAAATTTTTGTCGTCGAACGCGCCAATTGCACTACGAATCTCCATACGATTTTTTCCAGGATTTTTACATGAGATTAGCAGTTAAGTAAAAAGCCTACCTCCAGGATTCAGTTAATATTTCACACACAGAACAGTGTTTTTCCATCCGCCTGGACGCAATAAAAATTTGAACAAAGTAATAAAAATGTATTACGCCTCAAAAGTTTTAAAAAATTAAAATAATTAAACGAACTTTAATGTCATTGTTTAGTGCAGCAAATTAGATATTCACTGTACAACATATATATTTATATTAGTAAATGTACATTTTTAAACTAGCGTGTAATGATAACTTACGTTTGAAATAAACTACAAAATAACAACAAGAGACGACAGAAAACATAACACGATGTCTTTGCATTATGTGTAGAATGTACAAACGTCGATTCCTTTAAATCAATACATCTTATCCAAGCACGCCAATTATTCTGACTTTTGACATGTCCAAATTAAAGTATTTGTTAGATTGGTCATGCCATGGATTTCTTAGTATTCCTAGTTTTCTGCATCTATCAACATTAGCATCGTGTATATATAACAGTCGTTGTCGGTCCATTCGCTCTATATGTTCGAACCAACTCAGCATCATTTCTTTAATTCCATCAGTAACGCTTGTCTCAGCCTTGCGTACTGCAGAGATCTCGGCATTTTCGTACACTTATTATAAATAATATATAAATAAACATTTTATTTAAAGCGGTATTAATTTAACTCAATTTAAAGATGTCGGTTATATTAGGGATATTACATTATTAGTTCTTAGATTAAAATCGTGTGTATAGTACCAAAGCAAAAGTGAAATCAACACCAATCCCAGAGCATCAGAAAGCTATTTGCACATAATTGTTTACACGGATAAGACGAGTGGACCACTCGCATTGGCAGCCGATATCAGCTCTGTAACCCTGGTAATGTTCTCACAAATGGCGAATAAATAACGCGGGCAACGCAATTGAATCTAAATTACACGACGTTCGTTTTCACTTGACGTCACGTTTTTCCGACCAGTTAGTAATCCTATACTTGATACGAAGACAGACAATGTCGAGGGTATTCGAGAGGATCTGATATGGGCTCGATAATAACAAATGGGTACACGCCTGAAGAAGAACTCTGTATGGAGTGAGCGGAAACTGAGATGGCGTTGGATCAACTTGTATCCATTGTTAGTTACATGGCGCTTAAAAAACATATTTTCGGTACATACATATGATCAAACAACTGCAGTTAAAATGGAGGGAATTTTAAAGTTCAATTTTATTCCGCTATATATTGTTTGTAGTCAAACTTGCTCTTTTGGGTATTTAGAGTATATTATAATTTTATGAAAAAAGAAAAGGTTTTTTTTTACATTTTAAATTATTTCTGACTCGATATAACACAAAGACATGTTACACGAAATATTTAATACCTATTCGTTAAATGGATTTTAAAAGCTCATTGTTTATTTTATATATAAATATGTATTTTGACATTGACGAAGATAAAATACTTAAATTTATTTCAACAGAGAAAGAAAAATTTTTGAGAAGGGAATATGGAAGTCTAGGCATTTACAGGGCTTATGACCTGTCATTGGCTGGTTTAAGTGGCCACTTTACACACTGTGTAACATTCACCATTCTGCCTATGTTTGAACATCCACATTTCCTCAACTCTTCCATCTGTTGACTTTTGTGAAGTAAAAGAGCTGAAACCTTTATCACGTGGGTGAGATTCATCCGGCTGAACCAAATCACCTACTGGGCAACGCCTGAAAACAATTTTTCAATTTTTATACTTCTTCTTTTCCCTTCTCAAAAATTTTTCCCTCTCTGTTGAAATAAATTTAAATATGAACAACTCCCTAGGGAGGAAATCCAGCCAGTCTGCAAGCATTTGGACATAATCTATTTATTGACACTTTATATACATACACAATAAATATACATATAAGGGCGGGCATATTGCCTTAAGGCAATTTCTTCCTACCTACCCAAACCGTTCAGTTTGAGAAAATTATAAATATATGGACATATTGAATCTTACAATTTTATACAAAAATTAAAAGCAAAGATTAACAAAAATAAATATATGTATAAAAAAAAAATAACACTTTACTATGAAGAGAGGAGAGGGGATGGGAAGGAAAGAAGAAGGATAAAGGAACAATTTAAATATTTAGATAGTGACATTTCTTGACATAATCAAACATTGTTAAGATAAAATACGTTTAAAATCGTGTTTCATTTCAGAAGTGATTGAAAATATGTATAGGGATATTATTTGCACATTTCTCGATACACCAACATCAAAACATTCATCACTGCTGTTAATTTTGACTAATGTTAGCTAGAATGAATTTGAAATACTTGTCATTCAAATATGAACGGCGAGCTTGTATACGAAGAAAGTTTGACAGCTGAAGATACGATGTCGCATTTGATTGACAATGTCGAATGCTTTGGGGCACTCGATAAATTCGATTGGTTTTTGATCGACTTCAATCGCATGGCTGGTTCAAAAATACTGTCACTCGTCAATTGACATAAATCGCATGCTATTTTTAAAACGTCCAGCACAAGGCCTCGGGTATTTAAAAACAAATACATACAATATTAGATCGTCTATTTTCCATATTTTATAAAAATAATAATATTATTTAGGTCTGTTATAGCAAAATACGACTTCATTATTGTAAAAATTAGAGATGCATATCAAGTCTTGAATGCATTGTTGAGCAATGTCCGATGTCTTGCAGGGTACCCGCTGGCACAGCGCGGGTTTAAACTGTGCAACTCGGTTATAAGCTTAGCTTTACCCTGTCTGCGTAATATATAAGTGTGAAAACACTACATTTAATGATATGAATCATACACGCATAAAATATGTGAGTCGAGGTCCTGTAAAAATACCAAGACAATGTGAGATCATAGCCACACACAAGAGGGAGTAACTTTGCCTAACGAATATAATGGAAAATTAAGTTAATTAATTAAAATATTTTAAAATAATAAATCAACATTACTAATTAATTTCGATGACCGAGAAAAGTATCACATTATCGCCGTTTATTAACAGTTTACTGGATTTTATGGATATCTTAGAATCTAGATCCTAGTAGTTATTTAAAATAAAACTGTTAAAACGTTAGATGTTTATGGCTATTTTTGGTCTAATATTCCTGGGCTACTAGGGGCTGGACAATAAATGAAGAAATTACGCACCGTACCGGAGTCGCAGATATCATGGATCGTACAACGAAATTAAAATGGTAGTGGACAGTACACTTGGCAAAACAAAATGATGACAGGTGGGCCCAGATTTATAAAGTGGAGACCGCGGGCAAACAAAAGAGGTGTTGGAAGACCGACGACATTAGCTCGGTAGCTGGTAGGGCATGGATGAAAAGATGGCGGAACAGAAAGGAGTGGAAACGTTTGGAAGAGGCCTATATCCAGCAGTGGAGAGAATAAAACTGATGAAGAAGAGGCAGAATTGCAGCTTTGTCTTCAAACACTTTAGGGCCGTTTTTTCACAACTCGACATTCGCTTGAAACATGATTTTTCAGGTGGACTTTTTTGATTCTCAGCAACCCGTGAACAATCTTTGTTTTAAAAAATTACACCTTACAACTAAGCCTGGAGGTAATATTATTCATGACATGGTTGACATGAAATATTTATTTAAAATTGTGGTCCTGTGGCTAGTGTCTCGGACTCACGGACCAAAGGTTCGTGGTTCGAATCCCACTCTACCCCAACTTGATTCCATTTTCTAATAGTGAGTTATTTACAACTCGTTGAAAATGGCCCTCAAAATGAAATATTTGGGTAAATCATAAGAACGCAAATATTTCTTTAAAAAAAAAAAAAAGGCGTTTCTACACTAGAATATTTCATAGTCCCTAGACTGGTACCTAAAGCGTAAGACCGATCACCTTAACTTCATGTAACGAAAAATAATCAAGATACGCTGCGATTGGTGTACCAATGCAGTGCCCTATGCGGCATTAGGCGCGGAAAGGGAATAATGAATGAATGAATAAATATTACTCATAATTTATACATAGTTTAAAATTTTCTTTTGTATTTCATTAGCACCCAATATAATTTATTATATTGATGAAATATTGTTTTTTGAAAAACGATTCCCATCAATACATTAATATTGAAAATATGACATTTTAAAAAAATCAGGATTACTTGCTAATCAAAAAAATTCATTATTTATCGTTTGATATAAGGTCAGCTAACTTTTTCGATTACTTGCGGGTATGTTTTTATGCTTTTTGCAGAATAGTGACGTATTTTACGTTGCATTTCACAAGTTATATCCGACGAGCAAGCAAGGTCTGTTCAGCGAAGACAACGAAATAATTAAGTGGGTATAAAATGTGGCACCGCGTGTAAATCAAAGGTTTAAGCACTTAACCCGGGGCGCATAAATATAGGCGAGTCTTCCTTAACAAGATCGGCTCCGCATGAGTCAACTGGACTGGGCGAACTGTTACCTGTACAACTACAAGAGGTATTCAGTTCGAATCCTGAGATAAATTAAGTAAGTAAATGTTATTAAATATTTGTTTTAACCAAATACCGACTTTTCTATGTCTACCGGTTTCGAAACGTACCCGTCTCTTCGTCAGAACACCAATTAAACCAACATGCAAAACCCACTATACACCTTTAACATAATTGTTGCACAAGGATATAAAACGAACACGACATGCATTTTAATAAACAACCCTTAGAAACGCTGATTAGGTTATGTAAATATTTTATTTTGTAGGATAAATAGTTGAAAAAAGAAGGAGGAGATGAAGGGAGGGGCGTGAGTTGCAATACTGCAACTCACGCCCCTCCTTTCATCCCCTCCCTCATTTTGCAACTATTTCTGCCACAACATACAATATTTTCAATCAGTGCATGTGCTTATTAATATGCATATCGTGTTGGTTTTTATATTTTTGTGCAACAACTATGGTATAGGCTCATATTGGGTTTAGCATGTCGATTCAATTGTTGTCCTGACGAAGAGACGAGAACGTCTCGAAACCGGTAGACATAGAAAAGTCGGTATGTGGTTATATACTAACATGAAATATATTACTATGCGAGACAAAAAACATATGAAAAGCTAACTTTACTTTTTATGCGTTCGGCTTTATGCGGGGGATATGGTTCAACTGTCATTGAGTTCGCAATAATATAAAATGTATTGATTGAACAGTCTAGGTGCCGTGTGGGTACTGTAATCCAACACTATTTAGGCTTTAACCAATTACGGTGAAATTAGTCAATTGTAAACACGAAGCTATGAAAACAGAAAAAATGTGACCGAAAAGGCAAGATATGAAATAAATTACTTGACATTTCAGATTTTGCAACGAATATGAATCGAAACTGTTACCCCATTTCAGAATAAAATTATCTGTAAAAATATCTAAATTCTTCATCGAATAATAACTATACTGGTTTCACGAGGACATAAATTATTTCTTGTTTACAAAATTATATTTTGGATGAAAACAAAAGGTTAACAAGACTTGTTTATTTCGTACAAGTCATGCGAATCATTTTATTTTTCACCATAAGTCAGTTGCCGCAATTTGTCAAAACTTTGATCAAATAGATGATTTAGTTGGGCCACCCAGGATCATTTTTTTTATTTCATACCTAATCGTTAGAGAAATAATTTTATTTTAATTGAGATTTTTACAACAATTGCATAAAAAATCAGTAGAACTATATGAACAATACTAGAGCCAATAAAAAAAATCCACTGTAAATCTAATAATACATAATATATAAGAAAAGACTTTACATAATTATATGCGTGCGACGTTTGTATTCATGTGTGTATGTGAAAGTATGTGTATGTGCGTGTGAGAATGAATGAGGGAGGGTGCGCGTGTGTGGTAAAAAAGTGTAAAACAAAATTCAAAACGTGTATTTATATTAAAAAGGGTATTTATTTATTTATATATAAGCCCAACGGTCATTTTTATGGACACATTTATACATAGAAAATTATTATAACAAAATTAGAAAGACTCAATGGTTTATAGTAGACTTAGTGGGAGTGGAAGCGGGAGAGAGGTGTTTATAATTGAATTTGATTCAGTGATCGTTTGAAAGAAGACAACTTGTTATCAAAGAAATCAAGACTGGTATGTTTGTTGGCAGACCTAAGAATTCTGGGCATAGGGGAACGAAAACCATAGTTAGTTCTATGGTTATCGGTATGAAAGAGTAAGTTTTGTCTGAGGTTTCTAGTTGGGATATTTAATTTTATTGAGCTCAATAGTTCAGGCGTATCAAAGAGTGAGTTGAGAATTTTAAATAGGACTATAAGGTCGGATTTATTTCGACGGTCTTGAAGAGAAGATATATTCAAGGTAGTTTCTAACTCATTATACGTATATAGGTCTCTGGATAAGCTCAACCTCCAGCCTATCTTTCTTAAAAATCGATGTTGAACTGTGTCAATATTCTTGATATGGAGACCAAATAACTGAGGAATATTCTAGGTGCGGGCGAACTAGGGAACAGAAGAGAGTTTTAAGGGTGATATTTTTGAAGTATAGGAGAGAGTTTATGCTTAAGAGATTATGTAAGAAGGTTGCAAAAATTATTAACTAGATTCACTGGTGGAACCCTTTTTTACACGATTTCAAAATAACACTGTACAATAATTAAACAATAATAAAAAACTAAACATTTATTTAGAAATGTAAAATTATACCATTTGAATTTCCATACATCGAGGTTTGCGCAGGGAAGGTTGATAGTGAATAATCTATTTTACGATTTTTTAAGTATTTTTTTCATGTTATATTTGAAATTGCTTGACGACCCTTCATATACTGAGCCTACTCCCAGTAAATGTAAAGTTTGTCAAGAGTGTTTTTTTGCCATTTTGTTAAATATGAAATGTATATAAAAATAAATAAATGAAATATAAAATTAATGCACAATAAATAGTGAACCGGTTCTTTTTTTTTAAATACCGAAATTTTACTATACAACGAATTCTATCCACCGTTGTTATTTTTTCTACGGTACTGCGCGATAGTACAAAAGAACCCTTTTAAAGAACCTATTCTCCGTGTAAAAAGAGGTTCCGGTCTATTTTAACAAGCGGTCGATGTAGAGGGGTGAATTTAGAAAGTGGTAAATTTATAAAAAAATAGGTGAAAGATTTAATCAGATAATTCAGATAAGAATCTGATCTTATCAAACGTACAAAAATGAGATATGCCTGTCTAGAGTCTGGGTAACAAATTAAGTTCATGTAAGGAAGGACACCTTGCGTAATAAATATATTTTACCTATTAATTTATTATATTTTGTTTCGAGATTTTATCGAAGAAGTTGAGAAAGCAGAGATAAAATTAAAATTAGGAGCGCCTGATGTGATCAGCTAGATCAAGGAGGGGGGGGATCTTCAGGTGAACTGGCCATATAATTAGAATGGACGATGACAACCGCATAAACCGCCTTACTCTCTCCGTGCCACAAGGACGACGAAGACTATGAAGAAAGGCGATGGATGGACTGCATCAGTGCGGATACAACAACGTTGGAAGTGAGGAACTGGAGAGGAAGAGCAGCAGACTGACAAGAGTGGAGGAGACTCCTGGATACAGCCAAGTCCCACGCAGGGCTGTAGAGCTTGTGACGATGATGAATAATATAATCTTTACAAAAACATTTTAGAATAGCTTTAATTTTGTTCGTTTTATTTTTTATATTACATTCTGCTTATGTTCAAGTGGCATTATGTACCTATTCTTAGTTTATTTATTTATAATTAAGTATTTCGAGTTTTTGTCAGCCTCACCAAGAGGTCTCGGGTTCGATTCCCGGCATGGTTGATATGAAATATTTATTTATAAGGGTGTTATCACAATAGAATATTTCATAGTCCCTGGACTGGTACTTGAAGCGTAAGACTTATTATCTTATCTTCATGTAACAAAAATGATCAAGATACGCTGATATTGGTGTACAAATGCAGTGCGTTATGCACCATTAGGTGCGGAAAGAGAATGATGACTTCGAGTTTTCTTAATAAGTGTCCTAATCGATATAAAACTGCTAATAAATACACTAACAACAAATTACAATTTCGTAACAGGCTGAGCCGTGTTAAATGACGACTAACATAACCAGAGGATTCACCATATTATCGTTAAATGCTGTTATGTTGTACCTTTATTTTCCTTGAAATAAATATGTTTATGCCATGGAATTAAGAAGAGTCCAGAAGGAGCGTAAAATCATATTTAAAAAAAAAATGTGAATGTGTCCAATAATTCCCCCACTATGCCCTACTTTCGCCGCGCACATTCGTGAAGTCACCGAGTAATGTTGCTTGATGGGGAAAAAAACACAAATGTAAGGTAAAAAACAGGCAATCTGTTAATTTCTCTAAAATATTATTGTGCACGCAGAAACATTGATTGACATAACAGAGTAGATAAGTAAAGGGTCATTTAATAAGAGTAATTGAATAAATGAACTTTGAACTTAAAATATAAAACAAATTTTATTTGACATAAAACTAATATTTCTATATCATGTTAAATAAAATTTTATGTTTTAAAGATAATGTCGTTCAAATGTCCCCCACGGCGTTGTTTAATCCGAGGTCTTATTTTCATTACTTTTTTAATTAGATGAGCAAAGTAGGGTAAAAAAATTGACTACCCTGGCAACACTAACGAAATTTCTATTTTGTTTCTTCGGCAATCTGACAGATGGAGAAATAATTCAATTTTTAAGTAATGCATTTGCTACTTAAACATTCGTTTGTTAATTACACGTGAAATGTGATGCCATACTGTTTCTTTAAGATCCTAGCAGTATTTCTACACTTAAAAAGGACACAACACGGCATAGTTGAATTCAAATAAGGGATTGTGTACTGAGCGACGTCTACAAAGAAACTAATGGGTCAAAACCTAAATCTACTCATTTATGAGTAGTTTAGTCGCCTTCTGTTTGATGTACGTATTTCTGGACTATTCTTAATTATATGGTTTATGCATATTCAATAAATTTAGAAAAAAAATTATCGAGATTTTTCGAAACTTTGATCATTTTTTAATGTACTTCAAATTATAATACCGCTTTATTATTTCGATTATACATCATTCGCTAGAATTTTTATTTTTACGGGTTATATTTCTTTAACATTTTATAGTGAATCGGAGATCGTTTACCACAAAACGGATTGCCAAAGATATAAAATACCTGAAAGGACTTAATAAATTATTCGTGTTGGCGGGAATAAAGCCACCCATTACCGAGTCCAGATCGAGATTCGTGACTGAGGTGACAATACTCTCCGCGAACGGTCGCCAATTCCAAAAGACAAAAAAGTGACGACGAGAGGTGAAATTACTAGCAAGTAAGGGCCTATTCTACTACAAGTATTCATTGTTTTTGAAAATCAATCCAAAAAAATATTTTTTTCTTATACGAGTAGAAGGGGTGTGAGTATTTATAAAAATAAATAATTAAAACTGATTAGAATCGAAATAATTTATAATGATTTGTAAAAAAAATCAAAATTTCCTGGTTCCCGTGCATAGTGGCATAGTACTAACAAACATTGTTTTATTTAATTTTTCAATTTATTATTTCCAAGACAAATTTTAATACGCTCATTGCCATGATTAAGCGACACATGTTTATGAACAAATTTGGCGATTGATATCTTTTTTTGGGATTCAACTCGAGAATATGTTTTTTTCTACTTTGTTAGATTAATTTCTTATTTTCGACACACTTAATTCATCACAGTATGTAGAGGCGTAGCATATTTTATTAAAGTTTGTTTTTTTGCAGTACACCATGCCAGGAGGAGCAATTACAGTACAGCCAACCTTAAGAAAAATCACATTTCATTTTTGTGTTCTCACCGGGAATCGCAGAACCTTCCGTGCGCGCTTCGAGCGTCTTGGCCGATCCACCACGGAGGCTGCTTTGTTGAAGTGTCTTCTCGCGACTCGAGAAAGAAATAAAATTTAAATTTAAAAAATAAATTGTCGATTTTTGTTTTGGTATTAGAATAGGCCTTCGGAGGCCGAAAGACAGAGAAGAGTTGCGGAATAGGAAAGGGACAGAAGATCGAGCCTCGTGGCAGACTGTTAATTAATTAACACATTAGACACGACCGCCCTCAGGAGGCCGCCTCATTAATCCGAAATGGCGCACTATACTGCGGTACCGCACACGGAGACTGGGAACAATCGAGAAAAACTGCTCCTATTAAATCGGTTTAATCGACCTCTCTAGACAGATCAGTCGTACTTAAAGAAGTAAACATCAGGAGGGGTATCACATATCCCTGAGGGGTGTCCATTTCAGAACCTTTCTAAGTGATTATTTTACTATTTTTTAGTTTATTGTACATTATGTGTTTCTCTTTAATTATTTTATGCATCGTATTCATTTAACTTTTACAATTATAAAACCGAGATTAAAGCACGGCTATCGGCAGCAAACATATGTTATTATGGCTTGTTTAAACATCTGGGATCCAAATTGCTCACTAGAAAAACTAAGACCATTATTCACAAAACTCTCCTCAGACCGGTCATAAAATATGGTGCCGAATGCTGGGTTATGACCAAAAGAGATGAAAATATAGTCTTAGTATTCGAAAGAAAAATATTAAGGAAGATATTTGGTGCTATCAACCAAAACGGAGTGTGGACGAGGCGGTTTAATCATGAATTAGAGGCACTGTATGGCGAACCCAACATTGCACAATTCATCAAAATAAGAAGATTACAATGGTCGGGCCATGTGCACAAAACGAATGATAACCGTACCCCAAAAATATTATTTATACCACTCCGGAAGGCAGACGAAGCAGAGGCAGACCAAAATTAAAATGGCTGGATAATGTGGAAAGTGACATTAGAGCGATTGGCCTGACGAACTGGAGAAGAGCCGCGGGGTGCAGGGACGAATGGAAACAAATTCTGGAGGAGGCCAGGGCCCACAACGGGCTGTAGCGCCACTGATGATGATTCATTTTATTACGTAATTATTATTTTTATTGAAAATATATTTATTAATTATTGTCAATAAATACAGTAAAATTGATTGTGCGCTGATATTAATAATGCATCAAAAAACTGTTTCTTTTTCTATTGGGTTCCACTTACTTAAGAATAATTTTTAATTTAAGATTACGCAGGTACATTTTTTGAAAGGGTAAATATATATCTTCATAAATAAACAAATGCTGTATTTGACATGTTATACGAAAAAAAAAATATTGTTGTTTATATTGGCGAAAAACTGCTATTAAATATAAAACTTATAATAATAATAATAATAATCATGTTTATTGTGTATGCATATAATTGGTAGAATTCCATATTTAATTTGGTAATGTATCTAAAATAAAACAAGTTTATTGAATTATGATTCTACTTTATTTTTTATAAAATATACAAATACAATATACATTTGGTATATTTTATAAAAAATAAAGTAGAATTATAATCCAATAAACTTGTTTTATTTTGGATACATTACCAAATTAATAATAATCATGGTTTATTGACAAAAAATGACAATTTCTTTATCTACTACATACACACTTTGGTAGTAGATTTCTCCATTCAAGCTGTGAATGTATAAGGTGACATTCAGTATGAAAATATGTTGTTTTACTACATGTCTTTATAAATTAATTAATTTTTAAAATTGAAATATTTACGTATTCATCCACTCTAATTTATTTAAAAAAAAACTGCATTTCTAAAAGCATTAATATTCCCATTAGCATGAATATCGTAAGATTTTTCTAGTGTTATGGGTGTTTTCTGAAAATTGAGAAATGCCGTTTTTATGATCATCACTAATTTCAGAAGGTGATTACAGTTTTTTTAAAGAAAGCGGCCTGGCTGCTTTTAGCAAATCACAGAATCGACCTTACTGCATTCGATAACACCAATATAATTTTTTTCAAAATTGTGGACTGGCTGCTTTCTGCATCCTACGTTTAATTGGTCCTACTGAAACACTCCCAAGAATGGCTTACCCTCTTCCTTCGAACGTTCGACATTGCAGTCGGTAGATAAAACCATCACTGTTTTAATTTTTCATTTATAAATAACCCTTTTAAACATTAAACAAAGCCACGTTCATCACAGACGTAAGAAGATATAACTCAGAAGCCACGCTTACTGAAGAAAATAAAAAGACGCATAGAGTCACCAAGTATTTATTTGCATACCTTACGAGCATTGACCTTAGGTTGAATTTCCCTGTCAGTTTTATTCGTGCTGTGTTTCTCGATAAAACTGACAACGATGTCACATCAACTGAAAAATTATAGCATTTAACCTTTCGAACCAACTAGGTAAAAAGCGGCTATGTTCATGTTTTAAAAATTGTTCGAAGTTCAGTCGAGTCAAATCGATTGTAAATTGCTGTTGAATCATAGAGCTGGAAAATACAGCCAAAACATTTACATTTTTGAACTCCGAAATAACATACAAATTTAATGTCCAACCATCTGCTTTGGAAATAAAACATTTAAAATAATTTTGTTATAAAATGAGCTCATGATTTATTTAGTAAGAATCTGATGTTATCTTTTATTTTTATTTATTTGTTACAATACAAAAAATACATTTTAATTGTGATGAGTGTATTTCAGATCAATAGGTAAAAACCCGCGTCAAGCGGAAATGTTTTACAAAAGAAATAATACTTATCAAATACGATATTAGACTTGTTAACCCTGTTCTTAGCAATGTATCCTATGGCATATATATTATGATTTCATTTTTTCTCGCGAAGTTAAGCAGCATAGTTAGAACTGCTTAACCATATTTTTCATTCGTAGCTTAATTATCACAACTCATAATAAACTTTGATTCAAACCGAAAAAAAATTGTTTAAAATTCTAAAGCCTTTTACCCATCAAATGTTTTTCACAAATCACAAATCCGAAATGACAGTACGAAATAATAATAATATACAAACATATTAAATAAAAAAAACATCCTTAAGTACCGTACAACGAAAAAAAAAGTTTATAACAGAATTATTATTATAAATGTAAAGTTGTTAGAAAATACGTTTTTTTTAATAAAAATATATCCAAATATAATTGATAATTTTAAGAAAAACTTAAAATCGAATAATAATTAATACACACATGTTTTTTAATGTTTTTTTGTATGATTACGAATAAAAACAGGCATTAAATTATCAATAATAATTTTAAGGAAACTGTAAATTAAATATTAATACTTAATAAAAACATTTTTATCCACCAATATATTGACTGTTTGACACATTTCAGGTAATGCGGTTACAAGATTCGATCCCAGCAGAATGCTCGTACGAGGTTTTCCTGTAATTTGAATGATTTAATACCAAAAACACGTACTTCATTTGCTCGGAAGAATTTCTCTTTTGTGGTCCCATGACTGTTCAATGTCCTGGATGAACATTTTAAATTCTCCAAAACGAAAGCCATTTTCAGAAAGATTGTACAAGTTTGGATTTTGTCTAAGGGAAGAGATTATTGCAGGAGACAGAGGATACCGCATAGATAAGATACTATTAAGAGTGTTGTCCAGATGTTTTTTTATATATATGTTTATGTAATAATTTTTACTTTTAATCTTTGATATTATTTAACAATGTACAAGCTTTACCCTCCATGTGGCGGCCTCCGCGGTGCAGTGGTCAAGACGCTTGACTCACACGGAAGGTTCCGGGTTCGATTCCCGGTGAGAACACAAAAATTAAATGTGATTTTTCTCAAGCCTGGGTGTTCTGTGATGTAATTCACCACTGTAATTGGGCCTCCTGGCCTGTTGTGGTGCAAAAATAAAATAAAAATTAAAACTATGTTGTATCCCAACTTAACACAGGAATCTTGGCCTCATTGAGTTTGGGATAAGTAATTATTTTTTTTGTTTGTAATATACATGTTTTTGAATGAATAAAATACTTACAAAAATAGCAAATAACAGACAACACGCGATCATTATCATAAAACATGTACTTTAAAAAATTGTTTTCGTAGAGACGATGAGAACTAACTATATCAAAACGGATCAACATGCATTTGCATAAATATTATAACAATTTAATAAAAAATATGAAAAGAACTTACGTACTGCCTATGCTATCTGCCTTTTTCTAAAATTTGCGAGACAAGCAAATAATTACTTCTGTCACGAAAGTGTGAAAAGAATATAATATGAACTCCGTAAATTTGAGAGATAGAAGAAGTTTAGAGATATATCCTTTTGTCATATAAGAGAATCAGATTTAAGTATTTTTTTTATTTTTTGCCATCACTACCAAAATATTTTACTATCCCTTATAAAATTCCGCTTGTCTCTTCTAACTCAACAACAAAATCTAAAAAACCCTCGAATACTCTACTATGCGGTTATTTATGAAAGAGTTGCATTCAGGTCGGTCGTCCGTCATACTTTTGTTTTTCAGATCCTCCAATAGCCTTTCTGGGAATATAATGTATTCACGCCTGAAAATGTAAAAAATGGTATTCCCAACAAGGAGTGTGAGGATCGGGGGTGTTAGAAGTGTGGTTCGCGAGCAATAAACAGCCGCGGGGGGCTGACACCCGCCTACGCCAGATAACACCCGGCAATCCTTTGTTTTTAAATGGTTCATTCTATCTTGAAACGAGAACCATTGCAACAGATAAACGAGACAAATTTAATGCTTTCAAAAACCATTCGGTAAGTCTTTTTACTTTTACTTATGTGCACCCTGGCGAATATTTTATATTCCCAGAGAAGAGCAGACTACTGCCATCAATATGTATCGTCTTTTTTAGGTGATCCCGTGTAGATAGGATTCGTTCCGACATTTCAACTACTGTTGCAGGAGCCAGTTTCACGGTAAAGTATATGTTGTGCAAATATTTAATTGAGTCGAAAACACTCGTCCAAGATTCTGGTTCTATTGTATTAATTACACGCTTAAACACTGACAAACACATTGATCCTGATAAATATTATACAAAGTATATCAATATTTCACGTCTTCTCATCCCCCTCTCCTTTTTCCAAACCATACCACCAGAGTCTACAGTTGCGAGAATAACATAGAAAATATATTTTGTTAAGTGCTACAGGCAAGCCAAATTCAGAGTACAACAGTATCGAACTGCTTAAATAATATAGTAAATTATAATAACCACAAACATGGAAAAACAGACGGCCATTGTTTATATTTAGTTTTTGAGTAGTAATTTTGAATCGTTCGAGTTCTACATACCTCCAACAATACTAAATTCAGTAGCTGTTTTATGGTGTCATTCTGCCCCGCATATATTAACGCAACTTTTAAGTCATAATGAACTGAAAATAACTTTTTCCAATATAATTAAAGGCTCAAAGATTCCCAATTTTAGATTCGGATTTGATTGTAACCATTTGAATTGCAGATTTTTTTAGTAGTCAAATAAAACGCACTTCCGAGCACTTGTTACTCCCACGCCAAATATCAAACAGTAGGATAGCTACCACACATTACCGTTTTAAAACTCCTTAATCTCGCACCAACGGCAACGGGTTGTGTTATTTATCTGAGACAGAAACTTAACGATCTCGTATCTACAACTTTGACCATATGATAGCCCTCGAATGAGATTACAACTCTCTTCAAGCCTCAATGTTTTTATTTATTTATTTGTTATATCCTAATTAAACAAAATATTTCATTTTCTTATTACCTTTCTTACTAGGTAACCCTGTATTATGGGTACACATTTTTTCAGTTAAGTCATTGGGTAAAACACACTTTATTATAAATAAAATCTTCCAATAACTTCTTCGATAGGTCCAAAACCATTTATTTATTTTTTTAATTCCTTGACCTGCTGTAAGCTGTTGAAAACTTTTGGTCCCATAATTAAGTGACTTCGCTGTCCGCATACCGTTAGGAATTTAGGTACGTTTTCGTTTGCAGATATGCATGTTTACTTTTAATTCTTTAAAAAATCTTAAACAAAGTGACTCTTGGATAGATTTTTCTTATTATATGCTCATTACATTAAACCTTAATAATACCTCTTCTGTGGGTGTACGGGTGGCACATTCGAAATATATTTTTTGAAACTCTAATAACTGTCACCGTTTTACGATCAACTTAGTACCGAGGTTCGAGTTGTCAAACCGTTTGAATTGAAGATGATATTACTTTATGTGAACTTCAATGTTATGATACTATGAAAAAGCAATATAATAAAACGATTTGAATACGGTGGTTGCAAATAAAATAATGGCAGATATAAATAAACACATAACATAAATGGCGATATATTTAATGGTATTCGGGTGAAAGGTTGTAAATATATTTATGTATAAAACTGCAAATGCATTGGCCCTGGTTCTCGTTAATTTAAAGGAAAGATAATTTCAGCATAGCAAGGGTGAGTTTCTTATACATTTGTTGCATCCTTTCTTCATACAACAATGGGTGAACATAGAAGAATTCAGAGACTAACATTTTAAAATCCACACAAAAAAAAAATCAGAAGAATTTTGAAGAAATTGAATTAAGTTCTCGTATTTTTTGACATAAATTAATTGGTTTTAATAATTACATTATTAAATTATTGACGAGGTGAAAGCAAAAATTTCAAAGAAAATTTCAGTAAGTCCCCAAAAGAATTCATTGATAATTCTTATACGAGCAGAATACAAGACTTTGTTTTAAAAGGGACCGTATAAAATAAATTTTATAATTTAAATTAATGGTAATTACATGAAAAATATACGGTACCTAGTATCTACACAATAGGCCAATTTAAATAAAAGTTTAATTTTTAAATATTTATATGATATAAGCAACATTTTTTATTCTATTTTGTTTGCTTAGGAATATACGAAAAATTTTATATTATATTCCCGAGAAGCAAAAATCAAATATGTACAAAAGCAGAATGAAAATAAATGTAAAATTTCCGATGAATAATGTTATTTTCACAGATATTTTTTTTTATTATTTATAACTATTTCAAATGAAAATATAAATTATTACCTAATTAAAACGGAATAACATCAAAAATAGTCAATAAATAACGTAAATCGTACGTATAATTCACTCTGTCTTGATAAACATATTCACATATTCACAATACTTATCGAAGAATTATTTCAAAATATATATAACACAACTAATTATTACACCCTATTAAACTCAAGCTCCTCTTTTAATCCTCTCTCCTTTTTTTCAACTAATTCTCAAACAACATTAAATGTTTTCATAACCTAATCAGTGCATGTTCGTCATAATCAGTACATGTGCTTATTAAAATGCATGCCGTGTTGGTTTTATATTTTTGTGAAACAACTATGGTGAAGGTGTATAGTGGGTTTTGCATGTTGGTTTAATTGGTGTTTCGACGAAGAGACGGGTACGTCTCGAAACCGGTAGACATAGAAAAGTAGGTAAGTGGTTATATAAAAATATTTCGTAACATTTAGTAAAATGTTTGACCACAAAGTTAATGCTTTAAATATTAATAATACATATAATACACATTAAAAGGTTTGTTTTTTTCTCATTAATTGGGACCTTCTTCCAAAACACGTTAAAATCGAACAAAAGCAAGTTACTTACATGATCTAAACATTATGATGAAATAACGTAGAAACAACAAATGCAAAAAAGGCAAAGGATAAAAACATTAAAAAAACATACATATACATACGAGAATAACATAAAAGAGCTGGGTATTATCTTAGAGCAATAATCGTTAATAATAATATACACATTTTGAAGTAAGTACTATCAGAAAAAATCCACTAAGCTTCCAGACAAATTCAGTTTAAAATTTTGAGAATAGGTTTGATATTTATGCGCTGGAATGAAATTCATTTCGATTCACTATTTATTGAGTAGTATTCTTCGCGCTACATAAAATGGGTTTGTCCTGTCAGATCACGCATATAAGCAATGAGCTGTGTGTTCGTAATCCTATGTCATTCAATAAACAAACGCAATCTTTATCGACATCTTTACGCGCCAGGACATGTCCAGACTCCCTCCAGACAGATTGGGCGCCATAAAATGCTATTCTGGTATGTAGAAGTGGAGGCAGTCGACAAAGAATTTGTTCCGGCGGGATATCTCACGTGAACAATAAACACGCGCTACATATCCACAACCCCGTGATAGACGATAAACCGAGTATCAAGAACCTGGGACCTACCTCACTTGATTTAACGTCAGCCTCGCGAGACACGCGTCGGTTTTCCTCGCCAAATCGGACAACAACAACAAAGAACAATTATACAAAACATTTGTTTTTTGAACATAAATGAAATAAGTACAGACGCCGCGCGGCACAGTGGTGTGTCCCTATGCAAGAGATTGGACATAGGAAACTGAAAAATTCAAAGTCGTGATTTTACAAAACTTATTTCACCATTCGATTTCTTTATTAAAAAGTAACATATATGACCGAGATATCTTTTGAGACTGGACTTATTATTTAAGAGTTAATCGGATAAAACCGCTTTTCATGTATGGGAAGCAACATATAAATAAGAATATCTCGTGATTTTAGTCGATTTTTGTTCTGGAATTTATACACTTAATCTTATCATTAAGTCACACGTTTTCTTCAAAAACACATCCTGCTACTTTTTTTGACTGTTTGAGATATTATGAAAATAATATAAAATATGATTGAATATTTGTAGATTGTATAATATTAACTAAGCTCTGTTTTTTTTTATTTAAAAAATAAAAATAAATACCTTCATACAAAATAATATTTACAAAGTTTACATTTAAAAAATAATATATATAATAATACAGTCCACTCACACATTAAAAAGCATCGTCAGATTATAATACACGTACTAACCTACGTTAAAATCCTAATTAAACTTTATAATATAACGTAATCCTACCTTAACGCGGTGTTGTTAGTTAATGAACGATATTTTAAATGGTTTGGTTACCCGTGTGACCTGACCCTAAAAAAGGTTTTATTTGATCATAAATAAAGTTTAGTGATGTGCGACATTAATAATTCATACATTTACTTGTTGTTAGATTCGCGGACCGTGTACCGTAAGTCCATACCTATGATTATCAATATACAGGCGCCTACGCCGTGGCGCAGTTGATTAGACGACCAGCTGCTAAACTAGCGTCCCGGGTTCGATTTCTCCTAGTTACAATTAAAAAATCCAAAATCTTTTTTTTTGTGATGTATTTTTTAATGGCTTCCTTCTTCATCCTCTCTTTCCCACCAGCTCACAAGCCTCTAAAATAGAAGCATAGCTGGTTATTCCTTTAAAAAAACTCTTATATTCAATTTTTTGATTTGGTCAAATTATCAATATAAATTTTATCATCTCATCTTATCTTTTTTTGTTTTAATTTCAATTTTATTTATTCATATATATACATGTACATTATAAAATAGAAATTTTAATTCATATATATAGAAATAATAAAAATAAAAAGTAAATAAAATTAGGCAAGCATATATAAAAATAACACGTAGGTAAACATAATATCTTGAGAATATGTTAAAAAAGTAAGCGAATCTTGTAACGAAAAATACCCTCAGAGACGTGAAAAATGTCAGTATCCAAAGTAACATTGTTCAACATAGATAAAGCCCTTCCAAAAGGCATAACCATTGGCAGGTTGGTCCTGTATATTGGAATGTAGAACAGTCTCTGTTGACGCTGTCTAAGGTAAATTATCCGAAACATAAAAGCTAGCGCGCCGCATAATTTCAGGGTTGTCAATAATACTGCGAAGCAATCGAAAGAAATACATAGTTACATACACATTCCTTCTGGTCTTCAAACTTTAGCAATCAAGCATACCCTGGAGAAACTCAGTGAAATAAAGCCATGGATAATATCCGCACTCCCTCATGTAGAGATCCGAAGAAATTTCCTCTGAAATCCTCTCCACCATAAGAGAATACGTCGACTCACACGGTCACCAAATTTTCTAGGCGCTCTCAAGTCTACTTCGCATCTACGAGTTATTAAGAATTATCAGTACTTGTGTATTACCAAAAACCCTGGCAGTACGCGGAACGAATCTTAACATCTTCAACGAACAACCACAGACTGTTTCGATCTGATCATGAAATGTCAGGGAACTCACAAAATTAATTCCCATATATTGAACCTTCGTAGTCCGCAAAAGATTCTGGACATTCATTCTATGGCGGAAGAAAAGCGTTTTGTGGGCCCTGGTTAAAGACATAACTGAGCATTTTAAAATATTGAACAATAATTTATTTCGTCTTCCCCATTCAGATACGTTTATTATATCCGCTTGGAGAGAACGAAAATCATCCAAAGTTTTAACCCTCAAAAATAGCTTCAAGTCATCCGCGAATAATAAAAAACGCGATTTGACTACAACTTTTTTAATATCATTGATAAAAATAGAGAGCAGTAATGGACCCAGGTTGGATCCCTGGGGAACACCTGAGTAAGTATTAAAGATTTTTGATGCAAACAAGCCATGTGAAACGTATTGATTTTGGTTTCGGAGGGAGCTCGCCATTAATTTTAGCATTCCATCCGAGAAACCGATCTCACTTAGCTTTTTTAACATAACATCATGATCGACTGTATCAAAGGCTTTGGCAAAGTCATTATATGAACAGTCAACCTGATGTCCTGCATCTAATGCAGCCGTAATATAGTCTGTAAATATCATTAAATTTTTTTCAACCGAGCGACCCTTCCTGAACCCATGCTGTTCATCTATTGTAAATGACTCGACTCGAGAAGCGATGATTTTACTTATTAAAATTTCAAATACCTTAGCTGGCGCTGAAAGTACAGCTACAGGTCTATAGTTTTCTACGGATGACTTAGAGCCACTCTTGTGTATAGGAGTAACTTTAGATATCTTCCGAATTTCAATTACCACCCGTGTAAGGAAAAAACGACTTGATTTATTGGGTCCACGTGTAGTATTTAGTGAACATGATAAAAATGGAATCAATTCATTAGTTACGACATTAGACATAACTGAGCATTTAAAAATATTTAATAATAATTTATTTCATCTCCCCATTCAGATACGTTTATAATATCCGCCTGAAAAGTACGAAAATCATTCAAAGTTCAAAAATATACAACGTCCATCATCCAATCATCCAACCCTCAGAAATAGTTTTTAAAAAAACTCATTTCTTGGACAGACAAAAGCAAGTTTATCGAATCATTCGTCTCAGTTTCGACTGGGTTTTTGCCAGCTTCGACTCCACATATTATGTTTTTCATACAATTTATAAGCCACATTTTCTTAGTTATGAATATTCCATTGTATTGAATTTATTCAAGAGAAAAAATACATTCATATCTTAAAATTGTTTTTACGGGTACACCCTTCAATTGTATACTTTAGCTAGTGATACCTGCTTTGGTGTTTATTTCTCACTGCATTAACTGAAAGGTGATAAATAAAATAAATTGTTCGTGTTGTTCGACTAAGCAACAGTATTCTAAATAAAAATAATATGACTCGTGCAGACCGAAATACGGTCGGCATGAGCGGAACTGAGCACAATAACACATCGGCAAAAGGAAGTGCAAGACCATTACACATTTTCCGTTATTAATTCGAGTCCTGACTATTACTTTTATGGCCTGCTAACGCTCGTCTGATTTGTGGACCATAACACTCATTGAGAGTCCACCATATTCCTCAAATAATCATAAATATGAACGTGAGCAAGCACAAGCACAGAATTGTCTCACAATACTGCAGCCATTTTATGGGATACTAATTTTAGGAGGCTTTATTTTCATTCCGCTTTTCAATAGAACGAGTTAAATTTATATAAACTATCATTAAAATGTCAATTAAATTATTTATTTGAATTTTAGGACAGTACATAAACATAATCAACGAGGCATCATAATGTTATTTTAGATATTTAAATATATCTCAGTCGAATTGGCACATTAATTCTCTGTTCCCTAGAATTTACTCCCTCGCGAACAAACACACTGATAGCAAAAAAAATATATCTATTTGCTGTAACTTTACCAAACTTCAAGAACCAATACTATTTCTTAAAATTTTAAATAATAATTGAGTTTCTAGTATTTTCAATTGTTTTTTTTTATAGATGTATATTTTTTTCATTTCAAATTGTATTTTTATATTTCTAAATTGTTTATAAGCTCTGTATGTATAAAAGATCTTTGGGCATTAATAAATTAATAATCTTAATATTTCTTTTTTTTTAAATAACAAATTAAGCAGTAGAGTACAGTATCAGACACTTTAAAATCCAACCATCAAAAAGTGACGCACAAGAATACAAAATGTTACCAGGGCCCCGATCACAATGGGAAGATAACAGCGGTATTCTTCGAATGTCTTTGGGGTAAAATCGATTTTATTTACGAAAATGTGTAAAAATATGTAAAAATTTAAAGCATCTTCGTCGGTAACCTATAATAATTGAGCATGTATAAAAAAAATGGATGGGTATTACTTTTTTCATAGATAACATTTCATTTCACTTAAGAGACAATTGAAGATAACTCTTAATAATAAAAATACGTATATGGTTTTATTCCACTTTTATATATAAATTTTTGCAAGTGACCGGGTTTCGTCGTGACTGACATCGTCAGACTGCTGGGAGACTAAACAATTTTCTAGGTTATATACAATTGCAAGCAGGGTATTTTTATTATTATAATGAAAATGCAGTTCCACCAAGAAATGTCAGTAGAAAAACTCAATCTACGAAGTTAACTCTATTAACTTCCCACTGTTATAATAGCCCAGGTCAGATAGGCCCATTTCACCCGATTTAAATTAGGGTGGGTGGATATTTATTTATTATTTTATTTTTTCGTTTTATTTCTTTAGTCTTCTCGCAGGTGATAATTTCGCTAAAGAAAATCTAGGGAGATTAGTCAGCCTCGTGGTGAACTGGTTCGTGCATTTACCTTCCAATAAATGAAATTAAATAGTTTTAAAAAATAATCACTATACGATAAAAGTCAATCCAAAAGGCAGTGCAAAATAAAAATAAAACGCGACTACCTACTGGTATATTTCATATGCATGTTTAAAAATCTATACTATTGTTTATGTAATTCTTCTAACCAAACCCAAAACCACTAACCATTTTTTTTACCAATTTATTCAATTAAATCCAGGTCATAGTTTTACAATGTTCTGGGAATACATTGAATGTTTTGGATCGCAAAAACCTGCAAGTTCTTTGCCATAATTCAGAGTTTGTGATCTATCACAAACTACCACATGACCCATTTTCCTGGTAGTGTGGGAGTGTTCCTTTGGGAATTTCACAGAATAATTTACCTTTACATTCATTGCCATTTCTAAATATACAATTATTGCCTTACATCTAAAACCACAGTCCATTATTTTCTTCAGCTCATTTGTATGGAACTGCGAAGCTATAAACGGGATAGTTTGTAGTTTTATATAAACCAAAGTACAATGAGATGACTGGATTATTCACTGGTTTTATTCTATTTCGCGTTTTCTTTCTTTATTGTATTTATACGCGTTTTTGTGCACGGTTTTCTATGGAACGTATCCACCGCGTAAAAATAGAATCTGTTCTATTTTCTTTCTTGCGTCGGTATCGTGCTGAACTTCGTGATCTATTGGCTCACTCGAGCCGAAGAAAAAAGTTATGCAATTCTGGCGACAACTGAAAAACTAAAAATTAACACCATAACTTCACGAAAGATGACCTTTAATATAAAATCTGGTATTTACACAAAAAAATACCGTCCGTAATTATTGGTATCGGTATCGTTTCATAATTTGTGTCTGCGGCTCAAATTAAGCAACCAACAACTGAGGTACAACTATAGAAGATAAATGTTAATTCATAGAATTAAGAATAGTCCAGAAACCGCATACGCACATCAAACAGAAGGCGACTCAACTACTCATAAATGAGTAGATTTACGTTTTGACCCATCAGTTTCTTTGTAGACGTCGCTCAGTACGCAACTCCTGATTTGAATTCAACTATGCCGTGTTGTGTCCTTTTAAAGTGTAGAAATACTGCTGGGATCTTAAAGAAACAGGATGGTATCACATTTCATGTGTAATTAGCAAACAAATGTTTAAGTAGCAAATGAATTACTAAAAAATTGAATTATATTTCCATCTGTCAGATTGTCGAAGAAACAAAATGGAAATTTCGTTAGTGTTGTCAGGGTAGTAATATTTTTTTCCCTACTTTGCTCATCTAATGCAAGAACTAATGAAAATTAGACCTCGGATTAAACAACTCTGTGGTGGACATTCGACCGACATTATCTTCAAAACATCAAATATTATTTAACATGATATAAAAATATCAGTTTTATGTAAAAAAAAATATTTGAAAATTATTTGAAATTATTAGTTTTATATTTTAAGTTTAAAGTTCATTAATTCAATTTCTCTTATTAAATGACCCTTTCTACTCTGTTGTGTCAATCAATATTTCCTAGTGCACAATAAAATTTTAGAGAAATTAACAGATAGCTTTTTTTTCACCTTAAATTTGTGTTATGATTTTTTTCCCATCAAGCAAAATAACGCTGCAACCTCACGAATGCGCGCGGCGAAAGTAGGGGATAGTGGGGGAATTATTGGACACAGTCCGATGTATTCATTCAAATATGATTCTACGCTCCTTCTGGACTATTTTAAATTCTATGTATAAAGTAGAGTAAGTATTGTACATTGTTTTATTCACATTTCCGTAATCGTAACGGAAAATGAAAGGAGAATGGAGGCTTTGAAAATCGCCCTGTAGCTTTTGCTCCGCGACAGCCACCGCCATTACTCTCTGTTTATTTTTCATCTGAATTAACATTTATATTGGGATTGTAACAACTGGCTCGGACGTGTGTTTTCGAGAACCTGAGTCGCATTAGAATCAACGCTTTATACCGGCTGCCAATTCGATCGTTTCGCGGTGTGTAAGGTACTTACACGAGTATGAATTTAAATCTACACGACCAGCAGCTTGTAGAGCCGAGTATTATAAGTCAGTGTTTTTCTGAATGCTTTCTGGAATAAACTCCACATGAAACTACACAAAAACAACATTTGCGATAATTGGACAGAATAATATCGTATCAAGCAACACGTACGAAATGCAGGATGTTAATTTATTTTACGAGAGATTTTATATTGTAACATAAAAAAATGGCAGGTTACTAGAAAATGTAAATTGTTCATAAGTGCAATAAAACTCGTTTTTCAATTTCATCAAAATTTATTTGTAAAAATAAAAAACCTCGATTTCGATATTATGTATTTAAACACATTGCATTTTGTTGTAAAAGAAACTTCGTCGGTTCGATTAGTAAAGGCACAGCTTCGTTACTAACTAACAATTTTAGAAATAAGATAAGAAATTAACAATAAAACATTACAAATGGAAAAGATCTTAAATTAACATACATCGATACATAAAATTTTATTGTAATTTAAATAAGAACATTGTCAAATAAAACTAACGTTGATTACTACTACTACTACTATTACCATCACGCCATTTCTCCATAGGGGTAGGTAGAGAGAATGGACCGCCACACACGTCTATCTTCACATATATTACAGCTTCTTCCACATTCATACATCCTGTCATACATGCACTTCAGTTCTGTCCACTTTTGACAAGACCAGATTTAAAATTTTGGTTTATCTAATCATGCCACGATACGATATGATACGATATGCAAAAATACACAATGTATGATTTTCAGAAGCCCAAATCCGTTTCAGTTGATATTTAAAGTATCGTCAACAATTTAACAGTTTAATTTACCTAAAAACAAAACGTATGGGAAAATTTAAAAACTTACGAGGACAATTATGTTTTAAAACTTGGTGAAACGTAAAATTTAAGTTTACTGTGTGGAAAAAAATGCAAAAAAAAAAATCAATCAGAATAATAACAAATTTATTTTGTGTATACTATTTTGTAATGCTGCTTTTACAAAATTAAACTTTTTTTAATTTTCTTGAAAATAGTGATTCAATTAAAATAATGAATTTACTATAACCTGCAAGTATTATAATAAATATATTGTAACATTCCTATATTGCACTGGAGATGATAATAAAGTAAAAATAAAATAATAATAATAAATTCAGTCTGAATAAACGCCATAAAGCAAACTCGCCGACAAGTCAGGCATTGCCCCTTTATTCGCCATTTTAATTTTTCCGTCTTGCATTGCATTGAAAGTGCTACCTTAATTGAATTTTCGGTTGAGCGGACATATGAGAGAACCGGCCGACATATTCAGATTTAAAATCGAAGTTGCTTTCAGTCACTCGCGATAAACAAATGCGCAGACTTAACAACTAATTCCTCGAGCACACATGCGCTTAAGTGCATCAAGGAGAAAAGCGCTAGGCAGTAAGTATAATAATAATCACAAATGTCAGTAAATATTATTATACAACAACTTACCGACTTTTCTATGGCGACCAGTTTCGAGGAATACCCATCGAAAAAACGTTTTACAGTAGAATTTAATACAGTAGTTATCAACATACGGCTTTACTTTAGTTGTTGAAAACGTCGGGTTAATTTGTAAAAAAAAATCATGTGTATAACATAAATATTTTTACTAATACTAACGTTGTCGGAATAATACAATGAGGTTGTGGTCCCGTGGCTAGTTTTGCGGAGCCCACTTTACCCCAACTTGATTCCCATTTTTCTAATAGTAAGTTATTTACAGCTTGTTGTAAATGGCCACCAGAATTAAATTTTTTAGGTAAATTATAAGAACGCAAATATTGATTTTGCAAAAAATGTTCTATCTACTCTTTAAAAACGGGTGAAATTTGAAAACAAAAAAATTTGTTAAAAAACGAAATACCAATTTCGACAAATCTTTATTCTGATCAGTCTGTTTTTTGATCGGCTGGGAGGTATTAATTTTAACAATAATCCCGCTAAATTGCATATATTTTTTGTGCTTCAAGTCTTAAATGAATCAATATTTTGAGTATGTCTAAATGTTTCTAGACAAGGCTGGATTTCATTACGAAGGGAGTGTAAAGTGGCCACTTAAACCAGCCAATGGCAGGTCGTAAGTTCGGTAAATGTCTAGACATCCATATTCCCTTCTCGAAAATGTTTCCCCTCATCGTTGGCATAAAGCTCAATCTATTTTTACGTTATTTTCCAGAGAAGTTAAAAAAAACCCGAGAAGAATCCCGAGTGGACGGACGATAGTATTATAAGATAACACGGAGCAGATGGACAGAATAGCAGAAGGCAAGGCGTGGGACGTCAGGAGAGACATATTCAATTATGAACTGGAAATGACTGTCTGTGATCGCGATGAAAATCTAAATAATAATCACATAAATAAAACTCATTATTCGTTACTTGTCGAGAATGAAATGTGAAAACAAACTCGAAAAACTGTTATTTTTAATATTGTTATTTAAATTATTCCGTTTACAGCATTTCGGGGTTTAACTCATATTAAGGTATAAATATCAAACATATTGTAATATTTATATTTAAATATAAGTTTTTATTTTGTCAGCATAAGAGATAAATATTAATTTATTCAATAAAAAAAAACTGTGTGTAGCACACAAACATTATAAGTTTGCTGACCTATAAATTTTACAACTCATGTAACGAATGGCTGGATGCATTACGCTTTAAATGTAGAATGATAATAAATCCTATGGATTGTAAATCTGATGGACCTAATGTTTGTTTTCAAAATACTTAATCTCTGTTGCACATGGTCCCAACCGTGTCACCATAAGTCAAAATCTGCTATTTATCAAATCTATGTGAAATAATTCAGTCAGATGAATCTCTTCACAACAATAAAGGTTTCAGCTCTTTAACTTCACTAAAATCAACAAATGGAAGAATTGAAGAAATATGGATGTTCAAACAAAGGAAAAATTGTGAATGTTACACAGTGCGTAAAGTGGCCACTTAAACCAGCCAATGACAGGTCATAAGCCCTGTAGATGCCTAGACTTCTATATTACCTTCTCTAAAATTTTCTTTATCCCTGTTGTTATATTATGTTTATATTAACTCCCCGGGGAGTTGAATCCAGTCCTTGTCTACAAAAAATTTGGACGAACTCAAAATATTGTTGGTTTATTGTGTTTTTAGTAAAAGCGTTTTGGACGTACTTTTGTAAAATAAAGATAAATCTTTAGATACTTAAATGTTAGATACACATTTGTGAGACTAAATTGACTTTCGAAAACAATTCATTTCAAGTAGAAAGTATATGATCATACGAGTCAGCAAGAAACTATTTTCATGGAAAATATCATATTGCATAAAATATAATGAGTTCTGTAGAGCGTGTTTTGTTCATCAAATATTTAGTAAGATGTACATTATAATATTACATCTATATCAAACCCGGGGTCAAAATGTATCGCAATACACATTCTGTGGTTTGAAATTGTTTTCCTTATTCAGTTCGCCATAGAAAAATCATGTACACAACGTTGTACTCTGTATAAAATAAAAAGATGTTTTGTGGAGTGGTTATGTTAACAATTTGCAAACTATTATAAATAGAGCCGCTAGAAATCTACGGTCGACATAATTTAAAATCATATTCTCACGCTACATCGCGGCGAGCAATTTGGTCGAGATGAAGACGAAGCTGAAAGACGGCAAACCTACAGATTATGGCAACTAAAATACGAAACATGAAGAGATACATGAAAAAAATAAATACGTTAAAGCTTTTTTAAATTTATTTATAAAATTATGTAGCGGTCTTCATAAAAGAAAAAATATATATTGCGATCAATTGACAAAACTGAATGCGGCTCTTTATAAGGACAGGCCAGATTTAAAGGCCGTTTACACGTGGACAATACAATAGGAAAATATCACATACTACGAATACCGATAAAAATATATGAAATGGATTTAGAATAATATTTTTTTTTTAAATCAATATGGATATTGTGGAGAAATGTTTTCATGTATAAATATTTTTTTTAAAACACGTATCTAAAAAAACCCGACAAGTTTGGCCTGATAGTTGTGACGCCCAGATTTGTGATAATGTTCTAAGCATTTGAATGGTCACAATTTGAATGGTCAGGAACAAATAAACATGAATGGTGACGTATTGGGGGCGTGGCTAATGGAATGACCGTTTTTGCGGAAATTCAAAATTACGAATATTTTTTGTGCTACTCATAAGTAACAATTTTTATTTTTTTCAAATATATTTTTTAAGTAATATTTCCCTATTTTATTATTTACTGTTTCAGCATTTACTTTGTGAAAAAACATTTTGAATTTATTTCAAATGAAACACTTTGTAATTTTTACCACATAAGAGTTTAACATATAGTTTAATATTCTAGCAAAAGTTTTTCTAAATTTGCAAACTATATTATAGATGCAAACCATTCTTTTCATTCACACAAAATAAAACTTTTACATTCTGTCACAAATAAAGGTATTGGAATGAAACTTAATACTAACTAAAATAAAATACTGAAATAACAAATTCAGAGAAAACTTCCATTAATAATATTATATTCCAAAATTCTTCATCCCTGCTATCAATATTCCCCATAATTAGAAAAAACTTACCCCCTCCACCACATTGCCTTGCCCCTTTCACCTGACACCATCAGTACCTAAGTACTAATCTGTGTATATATTTTAGTTTAGTTAATATTTACACCTGATGATGGGTAATTCAGAATACCTGAAACTAGTAGTGTAATTATATATTAAACTCTAACGTGGTAAAAATTACTAAGTGTTTCATTTCAAATAAATGGACCATACAATATTATTTTGTCCCAGAAGTCAACCATTTTCCACGTGTAAACAGTAATTTGTAGGGCAAAACATTGTTCCGAGACATTGCCACAGAGATAGACGGGCAGACTATATCCGCGAAAAAATAATTACCTCCACCACCGCGCGCGGCCGCATTGTCCTCGTGCAAACGCGCACGGACTGTACCTTATGGCAACAGCGATTAGCTCGACGCGTGCGCGTCGCTCCCGCGTATTTTAAAAAACATATTTACTATTTAGCTCGTTGCTATATAATAAAAATAGTATTTTTCTTGAACTCGCTCGTAATAAACACAGTCGTGTAATGCTCACGTTTAAACTGAGGTTGAATGTTCGTATTGTCCCAGCGTTCTGTCCTGCGCGATCGAGGCTGTTCACGGAGCTGGGACAAAACAATATTGTCATATCTTTTTTATTGTCTACATGTAAACGATACTTTAGTGAACAAAAAAGGAGTAGTGTTTCACTACCGCAACCAATTAAATTGGGAGATGATAAAACATTCCTCCGAATCTTACACTGTCTGATATTCGCTTCAGATCGCTAGAGAATTTAAAAATTAAATTTAAAAAAATTACTTCTATTGCAGAAGTCAAAACATACCTGCTTTTTTTGCATTAAAGTATGGTGATTTTTTTACTAATGAAATAAATAGCTCAAGAAATAATAAAAAATGTTACAGATAACAATGGTAATTATAAAATTGATAGTTATAAAGTTATTGAAAAAAAAAATTGTTCATCAACCTATTATTTTTATTATCGGTACAAGCACGTTAAAGCTGATTCATATAAATTAAATAACAAACTAATAGTTTGTATCGGGTATCAATCAGTATTTATTTTATTTTATCTCCGTGGTATTTATACATTTGTCATATAAAATAAGACAATACGCCCGTTCGTTATGTCAGGCAACCGGCACAACACAATTTTGTCATTATTTTATTACATTATTATTGGGTATTAACACAAATTGCATCCGTTTTCTTCGAAATTTAAAAATGCATACCAAAAGTTTTAAAAAGGCGGTAAAGGTTATACCTACGTCATTCGAAAGAATTTTTTCTGCTCTAAAGGGTATTGTTTTTACGGTATGGCTTTTACATTAAATATATAAAATACGTTTAAGTTTGTAAGTGAAAATTCTTGATGGAAGTAATTCGGAGATGTGTCGGAAGCGATGAAACCGGTCACTGGATATTACAAATTTGTGGATCAAAGTATCACTCGTCTTTTATTTTATTTAATTATAAACATTCAAAATGGAGTGTAAAGTAAACGAAAATGAGCATTTTCGACACCTCCTTCTGTTCGCATTCAATCTAGTGAATAAAACTGCTAAAGATGCTCGCGATATTTGCGCAGTTTCTGGTGAAGATGCTATGAATTATTGACTAATTTAATGCAAAATAATGAAGGAGAATACAATATTGACTAATTTGTATTTTTTTGTTTGTCCACTTTTTATCTTCATTTGGAAAAAACGGATTATGTGAACACCTTTTTAATGTCGTCGCTGTTCAGACAAAAGCCACGTACCCTAAAAAAGACGGTTTTGAGTTCGGTATTCAAAGCGTAAATTTATGTTCTTTAGGAGGTAAAAGTCACCAAAGTTACAGAGAAAAAAGATGTGAATCGAAATTATTTGCTGTTAGTGAAAAACAGCGCTGTGACTTTCAGTGAAATCTTACCAAGCATTAATCACTAAAGGCAGATATAATTTATTAACAGTTGAGAAAGATTTTTATATTTTTTTTAAGTATGACAGTTTTCTTCATAAAAACAACATTTTGTTTTTGTTTAGGTATTTGTATAATAAAACAATATTGCCGTGGCGCAGTTGGTTAGACGGCCAACTGTGAAACAGGCGTCGCGGGTTCGATTACCATCAGTTGCAAGAAAAAAGATAATCCAAGAAATATTTTTTTCTGTTGGTCTGGGTGTTGAGGTATATTTTATTACTTCCTTCCATATCCCCTCTTTCCTACCTGCTGAGAAGCCTTGCTAAATATCATAAATATAATAAATAGAACGAACATATACCTACATGGACTATTTAATCCTATATATAAAAAAATCCTATATTAGAATATTCTGTAATTTTCTGGAGAATTTTTTGGAAGAAGATGCAGGCGGCAGGGGGTACGAATGATAGCAGTCGACCCTATCAAGAGTAAGTACTTTGAAAGAATCAAAGGAATATATATGTATTTTTTAAATACATTATGAAACGGCAAAATAGCTCTGTGACTTATTGTGTGTAAAATAAATATATTTATAAAAAGTATTTAATTACAATCATCGAACTGGCATCTGAAATTTAAGGCGTATCGCCTAACCCTGATGTAACAAATAATTGAGATACGTTCCATTTGGTTGTTCAATGCAGTGCCCTATGCGCAAGTGATTACTGAGAGGGAAATTATGATTTTCGTGGAATCGCTTCAAAATAATCAACACGTTAACACAATATAAACTGGCTTAGTAAGGGTTGTTTATACAATACAAAGTTGTAGTTTGTATTAGAAACATGCTCATTTAAACTAATAAAAAGCATATTGTTTTTTTATATGGAGTAAAAAATACACCAAAAAACATCCGACTTAAGCATAAAAAAACTTAAGAAAACCACCAACAATAAAACATTTGGTATCGAATAAAATGAAATTGGGATTTCTAGGGCACAGGGTACCAGAAGTATGAAACCAACAGTCTCACCGGGTACTTCGTGTCAGTTCGTGTTCCAATATCCTAGTTGAAATCGCTCTGCACATCTCTTCATAGCTCGTGTGAAATGTTCCCATTGCCCCGAATAGTAATGGCTACCGTTAACCACACCGTTTATTGTGAAGCAGGAAGATAAATCACGTATCTTGGTCTGTATGCCACCGGCCATTATGCTGAAGTACCACTTCGCTATCCCGTGAACTGGTTTCCTAAT
Organism: Micrasema longulum; assembly: GCF_059751315.1. Lineage (NCBI taxonomy): Eukaryota > Metazoa > Arthropoda > Insecta > Trichoptera > Brachycentridae > Micrasema > Micrasema longulum. Next base: position 856,386 of record NW_028277835.1, read on the forward strand.
AATGCATTATGAATGTTCGCAAAAACGATGCAAAAAACTGATTCGTGAAACGTGTTAACTAAATTGATGTCACAATATTATTTATTATACTTTATATAGTTATCTCAACAGAGACAGTATAGTTTTCACACTTATATAGTGGACGAGCTAAACCGGCAATGCTTTGCTATTGCTAGATTTGAGTATATATTCGTTTATAGATTAAATGAACTCAATCAAAAGTTTGATATCAATTATCGTATTTAGTTCAAATAACATAAGTACATAAACATTTATTTTGCACTTTTTATACAAATACAATTTATATATATATATAAGGGCGGGCATATTGCCTTAAGGCAATTTCTTTCTACCTTTCCAAACCGGTCAGTTTGAGAAAATTACAAGTACATTGACATATTTTAAGAGAATCTTATAAAACAATTTACAACAAACATTAACTAAAAAATGTACAATTATAATTTTATACAAAAATTAAAAACCAAAATTAACTAAAAACATTAATATTATTTTGTTTCGGATTACATACATTGTGAGGATGTGCAGCGACAGGGAATTTTGATAAATAGGTAATTTAACATTGTTCTGTCACTGTTTTGCTGATAGCCAAAATCGACAAAATCGACGTTTCGTTGTCCCGATTTCCGCACCTCAAAACTGAATCGATTTTTTTAGATGGACTATCAGAAAGAAATTTTATTTTTCGTTCCTCTTTGCGTTTTTTTAAAAAATAGTTATATTCGTATACCGTGCGCCCGAAGACAGCAGATAAAACTTGGCGCTTTTGTTGGTTTTTGGATGGTTCTAGTTCCCATAGTAAACTATTTATCAAAAAAACAAAACAATAGGTACACGCCAACGGTAAATATCTATAGTGTGCAAAAAATCACTGCTATAGCTAATGCCATATTCCAGGGAGAAAATACGATAATACGTTTGTATAAAGAAAAGTCAGACCGCGTCTCCTCTATTAAGTACATTTACAAAATTTTTCCTTAATATTGATTTTACGTTACCATACAAACAGGTTCGGTTTTCTTAAATTAAACCATTGACACATAGATGCACCTTGAGCCCTAAAAAATTATGAAACTTAACTCATGCTAAACGCGTATTTAGTCGTTCTTTAAATGCCAACTGGGTTTTGACGTGAGCTTGACATTTAATTCGAAACCAAAATGCCTGATTGTGTATTAAAAGTGTATAAAAACTGTCCGGATAAACATAAAAGGGATGATGTAACTTTTCATTTCTAAGTAGGTCCCAAGGAATTTGCTTATGAAGAAAATAAAATAAAATAAAAATATTTAAATATATTATGTTTATATTTTTGATGCTGAAAAAGGAGGCATGATCTTGTGCCTGGAGAGAGCTCGTTCGCTTGCAATGCTTGAGGTCCTGGGTTCGATACCTGCGCTTCGATCCCGAACGCTCACGCGGCCGTAGAAAGCACTTTTATAGCGCGTATTTAGTATGTAAATGCGCGCTATAAAAGCTTTATCTACGGCCGCGAGAGCCTTTGGAATAGCAGCCCTAGGAAGGTTGACGTGAAATATTTGTTTATAAGGTTGGTGGTTTACTGCAATATTTTACTGTCCCTGGACTGGAACCTGAGTCGTAGCACTGATTACTTTACGTTCCTGTAACATACGATCGAGATGCGCTACATTAACTTAAAACATGCAGTGCTCTGTGCACCACCAGGTGTGAATGAGGACTTGATGATGATAATGTATACAGGTACATTTTGAGGATAAAAGTAACATATTATGATGTTACTTTATAATTTATAGTTAACGAAATAAAACCAATATAAATTTGACAAGGTTGTCATTAAAAACAGTCTACGCCCAAAAATAATTTAAGAACCTTTAGTTATACAAGTATACATTTTGAAAGTAAGCATTTCATATCTGACCTTTGTCGTTTGTCTTGAAAGAATAATTAAGATTTTACTATCTGTAATAAATATTGTTGTAATCAGAACAAGGGCCTTGAGATGCCATAAAAATCCACTTTAAAATTATGGATTTACTATAACCACTATACAAATAATAGCGGTTTGTTATAAAACCAACTGTTAAATCCAAAGAATGCGATATTTTAAACGATCGTAGACCACCGATAATAACAGAATGAGCGCAGAGCAGTATCGACTAACCTCAAATGAAATAGGCAAGTACGTAATAACACTGATCAAATAGAGCCAGGTTGTGGTCCCGTGGCTTGTGTCACGGACTCACGGATCAGAGGTCCAAGGTTCAAACCCTACTCTACCGCAACTCGATTCCCATTTCCGAATGAGTTATTTAGAACTCGTTGAAAATATCCCCCGAAATTGAAATTTTCGGTAAACCATACGAGCGCAAATATTTTTTTTTCATTTACTTTTAAATTATAAAATAACTATAAAATAAACTTATTGGGTACCTACTTATTTTCGAATAAACCTAGTTTATTTATTGAGAATATTTTTTTTATATCGCCATTTTCGTAAAAATCACCTCAAGTGCGCTGTCCAATAAAGATCCCAACATGTCTTGCAGCTACAGAGCGCATAAGCGGTAGAGGTTCTTGTTCTCCTTATCCAATTGTTTAATTTTAATGATATTATGGGGCTAGATTTCAACACGTCTTGCAGCTATAGAGCGCATGGATGGTTAGAAATTTAGCTCTCGTTTACATTTTATATCAATGTTGACAAAGACTGGATTAAGTAGATTTAAATTTATTACAACAGAGAGAGAAAACATTTTTGAGAAGGGAATATGGAAATCCAGGCATTTACAGGTCTTATGAAGCATGATGTTAAATCATTTAAAATTAAGAATTTATTTACGCTCAAAAATATTACTAGGCTTGTGACTAGAGATGCAAGGCGGTAAAATTACCGCGGTATTTTACGGGAATTTTACCCAATTTCGGTAAAATACGGTATTTTGAAAAAAATGTTGCTTAAAAACAGTTTTTTGTGTATAATTAGGTCCCTGAAAGTTTTTTAGAAAAAAAAATTACAAAAGTCCGAGAAAATTAAATTTACTTAAAAATCGTAATTTTTTTTTTTTTTTTTTGGATTAATATTTTCCAAGATACACGTTTGAACATCAAATACATTTTATCAAAATAGCGGAAAAGCGGTATTTACACTAACTTTTTACTAATTATTTGATAGTGGACCTACGAAAAGTCATCAATAAAAATTAGTACGTCAAATTCGTTTCTTACCGAAAATTACCGTAAAATACCGTAAATTACGTAATTTTGCATCTTTACTTGTGACCTGCTATTGGCTGGTTCGAGTAGCCACTTCACACAAACATTTACTACTCTGCATATGTTTGAACATTAATATATATATATATATATATATATATATTTGTAATTTAATAATATTTTTAATTTGATATATTTTTTATTGCGCAATATTATATATCCTTCAATTCTTACAACTAGATTTTTGTGAAGTAAAAGAGCTGAAAATGTTATTTATGCGGGAGAGATTCATCTGACTGAATTATTTTACCTAAATACTAGGGAACGCTTGAAAATATTTTTTTCAATGTGTATAATTATTTTTGGACCAGTTTTTATAAACAATATTTTGTGTATAATAACTCTCTGGGGGGTGATATCCAGTCCTTGTCATAATTTGGGCATACTCAAAACATTGTTGAGTAAAGTTTTTATTTCCGATCAAAGCCTCGATGTCAGCAATAGAACGTACGGCAATTGGGTATATTGTTCAACGTAAATAAACCATAGTAATGATTTAATGGTGTATTTCGATAGATAACATGTTCGAGTGCGGTAGGTATCGGGTATCGAATATCAGGTAACAGGGAATAACGGATTGACACTCACGTTCCTGTTATTAGCTATTTCTATAGACTAGATCACGATTACCAGATGCAATGTTGACCAACTTAATAGAACATGAATTCACATCCATCAACTCCACACAGATAGAACAATAAAACCGGGGAAAATTACAGGTTCATTTAAGTGGCGAACCCTCCATTACAGAAATCGTAAAGTACACAACACGGCATTTGACTAAACTTCGTAAAACTAAACAGTTGGTCGAAATTCTAGATGAGTATCAAAATGTTAAATCTAGTAATAATACTCATTTAAAGGCATGTTTTCCACAAATCTACACCTTTGATAGATTTTTTTCTTAATGGTGTACTTGACCATAACGGGCTGTGGTTTGTTGTTTTCTGAGGGTTGGGAACACTGAGTGGTAGAAGGGGACCTCCTGACAGAGCGAGCATAGCAGGAACACAGTTGGCATGGGTAACTCAAGATTATGTTTTGAGCTGCAGGTCAGCTCGCAACTCAAATACTTGAGCAGGAGTTTTGAACCGGCACGCAGATCAGCTCGATGGTTACTGAATCACCACTAACCCGCTGACTTAGCTGACCTGAAGCGTCGCGTATACGTACGATACGGACGAAACTCACAATGAGCCGCTGTGAGCTGTGAACCACCTATTAGAAGTTTGAACTGCAGCTCAACAGCTCGAAGCGTTAGAACCGTCTTTTTGAACTGGTTCAAAATTGAGTTACCTATGCCTAGAACACAGTAGTAGGTTAACTCACGTTGTAGTGTCCAGTTGCGTGAAAGATGAGGGCAATAATCCCGGCAAGTGCGAGCCAAGCGCTGTGAACGCTTCCTAATCGCGATTTTTTTTCGCGAATCAAAACGGTTTACGGTGAAGGTACCATGAACAGAACGAGTGTGTTTAAGTGGTGTAGGGAGTTTAGTGGAGGCAGAACAAATGTTCATGACGAAAGAGGAGTGGAAGACCACAATCAGGGGGAGACGATCAATGCACAACGATATTGTGAGAATCTAAACAAACTCAAAAAGAGCATTCGAAACAAAAGGAGGGGAATGCTGACGAGAGGAGTGTGCTTGTTGCACGATAACGCCCGTCCTCACACAGCCTTAGCCACCAAGGCGCTCTTGTATTTATTTAGTTGGAAAGTTTTGAACCATCCCCCGTATTATCCTAATTTGGCGCCATCAGGTTATCATCTTTTCACCTCCCTGAACGCACGTGTGGGTGGCTTAAATTTTCAACCGACGAGCTGGTGCAGAAAGTGGTTCTGAAGTGGGGGAAGGAGCTGGCGAGAGAGTTCTTCGAGAAGGGCATAAAGAAGCTCGTGCCTCGGCTTACCACATGCATTGAACGGGTTGGCGATTATGTGAAAAAATAGTCAACATATGTATCAACAATATTATGTAAAAAAAAATTCAAATACACCTTTTCTAAAAAAAAAATTAAATCTAACTTTCTGAACGTGCCTCGTACATAGTAACCCTTATAAAAATAAAAAATGTGTATTAATTATAATACACAATATAATAAAACAATTTATACATATAAACATCAACTACATTCCCTTCCCGTACATAATGGTGCATAGGGTACTGCATTGGTACATCAATCGCAGCGTATCTTAATTATTTATTGTTACATGGAAGTAAGATGATCAGTTTTACGCATCAGGTACCAGTCCAGGGACTATGAAATATTCTGGTGTGAAAACACCCTTTCAAATAAACATTTCATATCAACCATTTTGGGAATAAAACCAGAGACCTCTCGCATGGTAGGCAAACGCGCTGACCACTACACCACGAGGCCGACGAAACGCCCAAGGTAATTTTAATGTGAATTGCCATGTGTATTTGCACGTTCCATCTGAAAAAAACGTATATCAATACCACCGTATTGTACTATGCAAAATAGTAAAAATATCTGACGCTGAAAATCTCCTTGACTTGCATCAATAAATAGTATTACGTTCAATATTAAGAACTGCTGGCGACGCGATAATTAAAATATACGCGGCGTGATAAGGCTGTATACAGACAGCCGTTTATGTCGACAATAATGTAATGTATAAAGCATCACTAGAAACAACGGAGCTAGGTCCTAAGCAGCCTAGGGAATGGGCGAAGAGTGGAAATCTCTTCCGGGACGTGTAGAATTGTGTGTATGTAGTAAAGTTTCGCGTGTGCGTTATTGGTTGCAAGCACGGCAATCACATATTTCTCCCTAATTGACAAGCCGGCCGCGGTATTATCGGTTATCTGGCCGGCGTCGTGCTCCCAAATAACCAATAACTTGGGCCACAATACCCTCTGATGATGTACAAACGAGGCCCCTTACATCGTGTCGAGTCAATCTCTAGATGAAGAGATACGAACGGGCTCTAGCAAGTGTTGGGAGGTCAATATCAACATCAACATTACCATCGGAACGTGATTTAGGATCCTGCGTCATGGAGACCAAAAAGCATATTCATCTTGTTAATATATTACCTACTTTGAACAATTATTAAATGTGTGGGGAAAATACATTACAGATCATGCATGGCGATGAAAGCAACCACATGATAAACGATCAGACAGACATTCAAGTTACTTTAAAAAATAAGAAATAAATTTAACTTTTTACAATTTTAGACAATTTATATACATATAAGGGCAAGCATATTAGGCATTTTTTTCCTACCTACCCAAACTGTTTAGTTTGAGAAAATTACAAGTACATGGACATTTTCTAATTTGAAACAAAAATTAACTAAAAATCTACACTATGCTATGAAGAGAGGAAAGGGGATGGGAAGAAAAGAACGACTTAAACATTTTAATACTGATATTTCAATCTTGATTTAAATGTAAATAAAGAAGGAGCGTCTCTAACATTAGTTGGTAGATTATTCCACAATCGAGCAGCTACTAATGTGAAAGAGGAGGCAAAAAAATAGAGCGGTGAATGGGTATTAAAAAGGTTCTATCGTTACTAGAACGAAAAGATGGTCCATGTTGCAATAGAGGTTGGAAGAGCTCTCTCAGATAAACGGACGAAGTGGGATTATTTAAAATATTGTGAAGAAGTGATAGAATGTGAATGTTTCTTATACGCCTGGTACTGAGCCAGTGTAGTTGCGTGCAGTATTCAGTAAAAACCTTAATCTGCATACAAAATAACCTCAAGTATTTCCACCTTTTCCGTCATTTAAAATATCAAACAACTTCATCAACTGGTTAGGAAATGTAACAGGCACCTGCAATTCAACGTTCGAATGAAGTTTCACTTTATCCGATTTTAATAATAATCGGTGATTTACAAAATACAGGTACATTACGTTCGAAGCTTTACAACGTTACGAGATTATTGAACAAATGGCCCTAATGTAAAATGTTTCCTATGCCTTAAGCCAAAATACTTAATCTTAGTCGGCAAAATATCCGCGTTTATGTGTTACCTAAAAATTTTTCGTAGCGCACAATACTAGATTTTCCTGTTTAGAATAAATACATATAGCGTACTAAACTAACGAGTTGGCACGACGCTACGGGTTATCGACGTCGGCGCCATTAAAATTTTACCAGATTACGTAATATACTTGTAATATATAGGTTTCCATTCTCCATTGCGCATGTTATCCGATTTTTTTAATACAAGGTTCTTTAAATATTTTTTTCAACCGCAAAACAGTACATTACTAAACGAGTTTTGTTATTTTCATAAATCGGCCAAATGAAGAAACACAAATAATAATGAGGTTCAGTTCAGTGCTACGGGAAATTGGATGTGAAAAATGTTTTCTCACACGCGGTAAAAATTAGAGCATTTAATGCGGCGAAGTTTCTCGAAAATGTATTAATAAAATGAACTACTTTGATCGACGTCACGAGTCTTGTAAATCAACCAATGATAGTGTTGTGATTTTCTGGTCTACGTAAAACCATAAATATTCACCAATCAGCAGAACTCACCGCAAAAAAATTGTGACGTCACAGGCGGAGTAATTTGAAAATCGCAAAACTTCAAAAAATCATAGCGCTGATAATATGATACACAAAAATGAAAATAATAGGCTTAGTTTGATAGTCTATTTAACCTTTCCCTCACTAAGCATTCAAAAATTACACATGATCCGAACGGGGGACCAAACGACCCCAGCGCTTACTTGTATATGGCGTCAGGAGAATAAAACGTTGAAAGTGTTTATGTCCATGCAATAATTTATTAATGTTTTCGCGTACACATATTTTACTCATTCGTGTATTTTATTCATTTTTGTTAGTTTGCCGAATGCTTATGTGCATAAAGTAAAATGGACCCTTGTATTATTTACGTCTTTTTTTGTTTTAATATTTTTAAAAAAACAACTATTTCAAAATTTATAAACAAAAACGGGAAAATGCTTATTCTTATAAATTTCACGATTGCAAAAAATATACGGCAAATACCTTTAATAAAACTTGAGTTGTCGAATTCAAATCGGTCTATGGGGGATTCGAATACCCCCCTTCGGTCCGGCTAGGTTAACAACTTCTACAAAATTGTTTAATATTTATCACGAGGAGAGATCTGAAAAAAGGTCATTTTAAACTTTGCACAAAGACAAAAATAACAGAAATCCATACTATAATATACAAACCATCATAGGATATTTGGTTTTATTTACAAATTTACACAGTTTTATTTACTGCTTCATAAATAATATTGATGTGCTCTTGTTGCAGTATCACGTAGACACGAGTTTCTCGGTTGAGATGGCGATATTGTCAATTAACAAGTGAACGTCATACTATACAATGAGCGTTTATTGCGCTTTCTCGTTTCCCGCGATTTATCAAAATATGGAAATGAAGACGATGAATTTATGGCGGATGAATATTTATCATGTGTTCAACTACTAGTTTAGAAATATTTACGGAACATCATAGAATAAATTTTATCTACGCTTTGAACTCGGCTTCACCTTTAAACGTATGTACGAGTACATGTTCCATTCTGCAGTAAATGAACACGCTCTCAATATATTGCTAATTTTCTTCTTCAGTTGCAATATTAGGGGTTGATTGACAGCGAAGCCTTACATCTCTTTCTCCACTCCGCTCGGTCTTCAGCGATCCTATTCAGCTATGTATAGGATGTACAGGCCATATCATGACATATTTACTCCAAATACTCTCGGCGAAGACGTCATCGGCCAGTTGATCCATTAACCATTATCTCCAGTAAGTTGAGACGGATATTTTCATATTGCAGCATATGACCTATCTATTCGTATCGCATATCGTTTGAGAGGTGCCTAATTTTTTCGATCCTGACGAGAACTTCGTTATTTGTAATGCGGTCTCTTCGGGAAATTCTTAGAATTCGTCTATAGGTCCACACCTTGAAGGCCTTCAATCTTTTTCGACATCTTTCCCTTAAGCACCATATGTCTCGCAACCATACATAAAAATAATAAACACACATATTTTCACTATTTGCTTGGTCCATGTTGCTGGATACGAAAATCTTTGATTTCTTATTAAAGGCGAGTTTTGCTCGGTGAATGCGACTGCCAAGCTCTAATTTTTTAAGGTCTCTTTAACTTTTTGCAAATTTTATATGAATATAAAGGGGTATTTTTTTGTCTCATAATGCCAGTTTAGCACAGTCCATATCGAAGAAGTTTATTTATCATTTCCGTGACATTAGTCATTAGGTATTACGCCATAGTAATCATTGTTTATTGTTCGAGCAGATTGGAGCGGATTAAGGCTGCGGGCGTGTATGGGAATTGAACATAACGAAGTAAATTTGTACGCCGAAATCCACGACGCGTTCCTTCAGAAAAAGAGTCACATTGTTCCGCCGGCTCATTGTTGGTAGCGGTACATGACAGACTTAGACACAATTCACGAATAAATTGGTATCTCTTTATGTTGGCCGTAGAAAAACTCATATAATGGTGGTTCAATGACACGCATCCGAGTGAGGCGAAGATATGCAAAGGACCGGCAAATCTAATTACGGCTGTATCACCTATGGTCTATAAATCACATGGGACCAATGCAAATCACGTCGGACGCATTTTATACACGGTTATACACTTCTTGGTTTGTACAACGCTGTCTAATTTCGAATAAACATTCTCGGTAAAATACACATGTGTTGAGAGAGCTTTCTAGTATCTTCTATAGTATTTTTTCTATAACGATACGGGGGGCGGTCTGACTTTTTTATTACAAAAATATTCCCGTATTTTCTCCCTCTTTTTTCGCACTAGAGTGATGATATTTTTACACAATTTGGACATCCACTATTGGCGTGTAATATTTTTATGTTAATTGTCTTTTAAAGGAGCTAGAACCGTCTGAAAAACCTTTGAAAGCGCCTAGTTTTATCTGCCGTCCTCAGAAGTACGGTATACAAAAATGATAACTATTTTTGAAAAAAGCGAAACGTACCGACAAGAAAATTTCATTTTGATACTCTTAGAAAAACTATCACAATCGGTTCAGTTTTAGGGTGCGAATAACATGTCCGACGTGCAGTTGTCTTTTTTCCTCGGCATTCGGGAAGGCGTCTGCAAGAGTGACAGAAAAACTGTATTTAAATACCTATTCATCAAACCGCTCTTCGCCGCATGTCCTCTTAATGGTGTGATTTTGAATGGATCTGCACACAAGTGCGAGAATTACATGAAAGGCGATAACGATTTTTGTTTGGCTGTTAGAGGCGCGGATGAAAGCGGCTCGATGGATACATCAATCCGCGTAGTTTCTGCCAGGTAACGCGAAGTTCACACATAATCCTTTGGTACGCTATAATCCGATGTTAATTCATGACATGTTTCCATGTATACCCGCCAAACAATATGGATATTATTGTTTTCTACCGGAGTGACACATTGCGTACCGCGGCGTACACCATTGTTCTCTCTAAAAGTGTTTCGAAAGTCATAAACCGATAACGCATAAGTACGGTTAAAGGTTCAAATCCAATAATCATTAGAAAATAAATATAAAACTACTTTGTTTTTAACCACACAGCTACGCAAGCTTTTTTATCAAGAAATTGCATACTATTTTATTTTAACAGTGATTACTAAATATTACATCTATGCATTTGGAGCTAATAAGTCAAGTCTTCAAGAATCTAGTTTAGCTTTATTAATTATTGTTTTCCACATAACAAACAAAGATTAATAATAAAAATACTGTTATCTCACTGGGGTTACCCGTGCCGAGGACACTTAACAATATACTTTTTTTAAATATTTTTACATGTGAGAATAAACAAAGAAGACTTAGTGTACAGATATAATTGACATAATCATATTTGAAATCGGTCGGTAGAAAAAACAAAAAATAAGCGGGTAAAAAAAAGTTGTTTTATATTTATTTTATTATAATGAATAGCGACAAAGTTAATGCTTCAAATAATTTTTTAATTTCAATGTATTTTTTTTTAAACAAAGGAATGAGGAAGTTCGGTGGTTTTATTTATATTTTTATTTGTTATTATAGTACCCAACTAAGCCACAAAATGTGTGTATTTATATTTTTATGCATCGTATTATCATCGCAATGATTTTTTTTAATTTTGTCATTTTGAAATTACTCCGCCCGTGACGTTACAAGATCTCGTCTGCAAGTTCTGCTGACTAGTGAGTTGGTTTCCCGGAAACCGGAAATCTATCACAACACTATCATTGGTCGATTTGAAAGAACTTGTGGCGTAGTTCCATTTTTATTATTTTTTTCATACATTTTTTAGAAACTTTACTATGCAATTGAATGCTCTAATTTTTACCGCGTGTAAGAAAACTTCTTTTACATCCCATTTCCCGTAGCACTGAACTTCTTAAATTATCGTTATATTTCTTCTCAAAATCACGTATGTACACAAAAATAAACCTTCTTCTTTGAATACCTATGATTATAAACTATCAGCTATATAAATATTTCAAACCGGATAAGTAGATACGTAATACTCTTACAGGTTAAAATATTTTTTTATTTTTCTTGGTATATCTTTAATTGTTTGAAATATTATGAGACCAAGTCAAACACATACGAAAAACTAGCCTTAAATGTATTGTATTTTGCGGACGATGAGACGCACCGGACCATAAGACGCACCCCAATTTCTTGTTGAATTTTCAGAGTAAAAAAGTGCGTCTTGTGGTCCGAAAAATACGGTACAATATTTTTTGAAGTTCGTAGGTTTTCACGGTGTTATAATCAGCCCAGATGATGGACACTGAAACACTGCAAAAATTTTGTATGTTAATATAGTTCCCTACTAAGTTAAAGACTTTTCAGTGAAACAATAGTTTTAATATATATACTTTAATATTATGTCGGGGAAGTGTATTTGAAGTTTGTATTTTTTCATTTTATAATATTTCGTATGACTTATGGTCTCCGGAAGATTATTGAGTAATCCTGGAATAACATAATTTTATGTTCTTTCTACGATTCTAGAAAAGGAAAGATAACCGGCAGTTTTTAATCTAGTATTAAGTAAGTATAAGAAAAAAAATATACTTCGGATCAACAAAATGAATTTCAATGATTTAAGTCAAGGCTGTTTTATCGGCGGAACATCACAGAATTTCAATACCTTATATATATATATTTAAAGTAAAAATTAAAGTTGATATTCTTAAATCTATTTTTTTAAATTAATTATTGGCATATTTCAACTTTTTCAAAACAAATCCAATCCATTTTTTAATTGAGACTACAAGTTTAGACTAGCTCTTGTGGCAGCTTAGGCAGGTTCGAATCCCACTTTACCCCAACTTGATTTCCATTTTCTAATAGTGAGTTATTTACAACTCGTTGAAAATGTTCACCAAAATTGAAATATTTTGGTAAATTATAAGAGCGCTAATATTTCATTTTTTTAAATAATATATTATCTGAGGCGTTTTTATTGACATTTAAGTCATTAACTATGGAGTTTTATAAAAAAAAAGAAAAATATAAATAATGTCAAATTGAAATAGGTACTGACGAATCTAATAAATGTCAGTCTACTATAATTTTACCGTGCCGTTTAGATTAAGATGATAGTGTGAAATAGGCTATTCTCCGTCAGGTATCACGCGGCTGGTTTGTTTACTTGGAAATTCTTGTAATAATGAACAGACTTTAAGCATTCATTACCTACACCAAAGGTAGGTTGTGGTTCCCAGAAAAGGATTCTCCATTTGTAACCCATTGGTGCATATCGCAGTAAAACAACGAATTCAATACGATGAGCGATTAATCGTTTCACACTTAACTGATTTTGTTTTTTTTTTTTTTTAATATCCATGAAGTTAATTGTTTTTACGAATATTTAATTATTTGTGGGAGATGACACGAGCTGCGATTGTGGAGAGGTGCAGGACGATACTCATCTGCTGCGGTGTCCACAAATGCGGCTGACTTGTGAAGAGAATGATTTGATGATGGCCACTGACAAGGCGATATATGTCGCAGCACATTGGAGTGGCAAGGTCTGAAGTCCGGACCCGATAAGTAATTATTTGTGTGTTTTTAATTATTTTTGTTTTTAACCTTCACTTCCCGGTGATGTGTAGCTACTACACATTGCGTCCAATAACTTTATCTTCTCGGATTTAAATTTTCGGTATTCCTCCGTCATACTCGTACGTACATTTACGTATCGGCTGAAATATTATTTTATTGAATAATAAATACTTGTTGGGTACAGAAAAGCATAAAATATCAAATCTGAGATAAATCACCAATACAACCAATGTGTCGCAAGTCGCGGCGTATGAAGTAAAATATGCCGAATTTACAATTGTCTCACACTATTTAAGTACGTCTCACTCTCGATGCTACAGGTACATTCGCAAACGAGAAAGACAATTTTACGCGTCACGCAGGCCTACAACCGAGAGCCAGTACACTACACTGCCGGGCGCCAGCAGCTCTACGAGTTTTGCTAAGGGTTGTCCTCTCACTCGCGCTGCGACCGTCAACTTATGTTTTTTTTTCATGTTTTTAGAAATAAGATTTAAAATACTATCACTTTTGACTTCCAACTATGGACAATCGAAGTTATTGCCTATGAATATTCCATTTTTTTTCCGATTTAAAATCTCAAATTTTTGCATGTGTGAAATGACTACACAGCACCGAAACGCGTGGATGTTTTTGGCACAGTAAAAGAAGGGTTAAAACCACCGCGGGATATGGTATTACTCGTGACCTCAGCATTTCTTCGCGTGGAGAAGGTTCGCGCATTTTTTTTTTCATTGGTCCGATTGTCACTTGTTTTATAGTTCGTTAACGCCATTTCACCTCGTTTAACGCAGAGATTGTGTAGAATAAGTTATTTGATTTTGGCAAGTTATTAGATTGTATTGACAAACTTTTTGGATTTCAAATATCAACGGCAAATGAAAAATTATGACGACAAAAAAAGTAAGTTTATAATGAGAGGGATTTATTCCATATTTTAGGGAAGTTAAGCTGAGAAAATATAAAAATGAAAATCTAAACTTCAGCAGAAAAAATCACAGGTAAAAACTGAGCTCAAGCAAGAAAAGAATGGATAAGAGGAGAAATTTTAAATATGATAGAAGAAAGAAGGCAACTCAAGAAGTAACCAAGTGATGCAGCTCAAAAGAAATACAGAGCGATGAGAAACAAAATAAACAGAGAATCACAAATCGCCAAGGAAAGGGACTATCAGGACCAATGCAATGAAATAAATGACAACCTTAATTGAGGAAATTTTGATAAAACTCATGGCACAGTAAAATACTTCTTTAATGTTATAATCGGAAATGGCAATGCAGTACGATGAGACAGTGGAAAGGACAATACAATAGAAGGAGAGAATGGAAAAATACTACTGAAGATAAATAATCAAATAGGAGATGAAAAAGATACCTGGAAATACTATACAATGGAGAAGATAATATTGACCTTGAAAATTAAACTGAAGTGGACGCTGATGATCTGGGTGACCCGATCACAAGATAAGAATTTGTCTATGCATAGAAAAATTTTAAAGATAGTAAAGCACCAGAAGTTGATGAAGTACCGGCCGAGCTAATTAAATCAGGAGGAAAGAGACCTTCAGATGATCTGTTAAAGATGGTCCAAATTATATAAATGGGAATGATACACAATGAGGTGAGATGCTAATAATTATATGATGATGATAACAGCATAAAACTCCCATCTGATGCCTCCAAAATAATGACTGATATGATTTTGAAGAAATCGAACAAAAATTATAGAACATTCTTACTAGGGACCAGTATGGATTTAGAAGGAAAGTAGAACTCAGAGACGCAATACCGTCACTGCACATAATAATAAAAAAGAAAATCAAAAGAAACCAAAACACATACATTACATTAGTAGATATAGAAAAAGCCTTAAAGAACAACGAAGCCAGCATAATTAGATGTGGTAACGATAAAAAAGAAGCTAACATAAGGAGTAAGATAGGAGTAAGATAGGGATGCTCTCTATCACTAGTACTTTTTAATGCACACATTTAGTGTGCGGTTGATGAACTAAGAGAGCGAATGCGCCACAGGGAAGATGTAAAAATTCATGGACAAAAGATAGATATGATTAGGTTTGCTGACGACATTACTTTGCTTGCCGAAAGCAAAGCGGAACTTGGAGAAACCTGAACAAATATGAAAAATATCCTGGAGAGTAAAAATATAACATGATAATTAACGAAGGAAACTAAGATAATAGCCGTGGGCCGAAACGAGCAAAAAATTAATGTTATATCAGGAATTCCACTAAAGAATGCAAAGGAGTTTGTCTACCTTGGGAGTAAGATTACGTGAGATGGTCGGTAAAAAAAGCGATGTTGTTAACCGTATACATCAGGTAAGACTTGCGTTTACAAAAAATAACGAGGTTCTGAGTAGAATCAATAGAGGGAGGTCGAATTTTTAAGCATGTTTATCATGCTGATAGTTGATTTTGATATTGACAAAACGATATTATATTCAATTACAATTGAGGTACACTGTAAAGATTTGCTCTGAAAAGGGATACAAGATATTTAATGTTTTATAAACACTTCACTCACCTGTTAAGTGATTCCCCGTGAACTCAAAGTCGTCATCTTGATCCCAATGTTTGAGAGAAAGGTTGCCCAGCGGAGTAGCATTGGCGAATTCCAAATTGGCAAAGTGCCAATCCAATATCTGACGGTCTCGCACAGACAGATAAACAGAACTGTTAATAAGAAAAAAAGTGTGCATCTTTAAAATCAATTTAAATTTCGGCAATTACTACTTAGCTTATTATTTTTTACCCTTATCTGAACCTAATCAGGACGGCACTGTTGTGTTCTAAATAATAAATAAATAATAAGTCTAGTATGGTGTAGTAAACGAGCGATATTAAATGCATTAACAGCAGGCGCATCAGAATTCCAAATTCGCCATTACTTTGATTTGTACTTATTTCAATACATGCCAGCACTGTAAGTAACTAAATCTTTAAAATAATTTTGACCAATATTCTCTCTGAACGCATGTTCAAAGTAAGAATACAAGAGAACTGTCCATGCATATGCTGGCACTGCATTGATTATTTATATATTCTGTAACTCATGATTTACCACTAAGAAATATGCTTCCGACTATGGCTTAACTCGCTTAACCCACTGTTTCACCAAACTTGATATGATACATACAAATTTTGAAGTTTGTGCAAAACAAATATGCATGGCAATTAACACATGAGCTAACAAGATAAGATCATCCACTAAAAACAATCTTGCTAGATTTATGACGCACTTATATACTAAGAAACCACATTTGGTATCAACGAAACCCAAACACCCATTGTGGGGTCATCATCAAATGCTCTATCATCTCCAATGAGGAAGTTCAGTAGTTTTTTTTATTTTTTAATAGACTAATAAACTAAGCTAATTTTTTTTTTCACTTTTTATATATCGTATTATCAGAGCTACGATTTTTTAAAGTTTTGTATTTCTGAAATAACTCCGCGTGTGACGTCAAAGGTTCTTTTCCGGTTATTCTCGATCAGTTCTTCCCATTGGCCCATCCACGACAAGCAAACCGGAAGTCTTCCATAACTCTCATATTATCATAGGTTCATTCATATGAACCAGGGACGTCATTCAAAGTAGTTAATTTTTTATTATTTTTTCGCACATTTTCAGGAAACTTTGCAGTACAATGTAATGCTCCAAATTTTACCGCACCTAAGAAAACATTTATCGTATCCAATTTCTCGTAGGGCTGAAGTTCCTCATTCCACATCAACCCCAAGAAACTTCTTTCACATTATAGTACTTTCAGACTAGAATTATTGATGAAACACAGGAATGCATTCTACTATGGTCATCCAATTTACAAACTGCTTAAGTGATATTTTAAAAGAAGAAAAATGCAGAAAAAATGTATTCTATATTTACGCACACTAGCAAAGGTTGCTTGCCTACAATCCAATAATAATATAGTCAAAACAGAGTCTCACATTTCAGATGCCAGCTTAAGGACTAAAATTTTAGAGATTTATTAAATTATTTTATGCCAACTTTATTGTTAATCCAAGTAACATTAACAACTCTTTAGCATCTAATGAAAAAATGAATTCTTATACTCAAGTTTTACTTAAATGTTAAGTCAAATTAAATTATGTTCTGCATAGTATTATTTTATAAAGCGCTCGTCACGTATGGAAATCTAGGCATTTAGATTTTGCAATTATTACGATTTATTTACGATGACATATACTTAAATTTATTTTATCTCTATAGCATGCCCTGGCTACCTTGATAAAAACCTTAATGTGAGGCAGTTAGCTAGTTTAATAAACAAGACATTGTATTTGTACTGTTTCTCAAACTACGTACTAATCAACTCAACATTATTATGACATAGAAGCTATAGACATTTCGGTAGTTGATAAAATTATATGGGTCTTTAAATCTGGATTCAATCCCAAATTACATTTTCATAGATTAAACATTGAGAAATCAAATCAAGGGTTGTTTATACCTGGGTGGATTAGCTTCAAGTTCCTCCAAACTATCTTCAATTGTTTTCAATTGTTCGGTAAGTTGATCATACTGATTGCAGAGAGATGACATTTCTTTATGAAGACGTCGCCAGTTAAATTCTTGTACAATACCCCATGTGCCACTGCTTGGGTTTGCTTTCAACTTAGCCAACAGGTCTTTCTCCACTTTCATGGATTTGAGAAGTTCGTATATTTCCAGCATCCTAAAAAAGTGTTTAATTTGCTTTTTAATAATAGGGAAACATTCAGTAATCCATTATTAATGTATGTAAACTATAGTCGTGTCATTTTTGTAATTAAAGATAATGTATCACTTCTACAATAGTTTTTCATTACAATATAAAACTCAATTAAGCCCATTTAATTAAATGTAATAAATAAAGTACGTTTTTTAGTTTTAACTACTTCTAATTTAAAATTGTTCACCAGCAACTGCCATCACATGGCAGTCATGACTCGTGACGAAACCTGGTCATTGGTAAAAATTTGAAATTTAAAGTGGTCAAAACTAAAAATGTATTTTACTTATCGTCGTTTCGCAGGAAATATCTGATTTTCATTTTTAAAAGTATTTTTGAATTCACATTAAGATAACACAATTTTGTTTCAGCAAAATATACAATAAAATTACATATTTTTCCTTAAAATAATGTGGAAAAAAATCCATCATCGAATGGTACGTTGTTTTATTTATCTCCTTAACAATTTTAATGTTACTTAACAGATATTGAGAACGCAACGACGTTATAATTAAAATGCACTTTCACCAATAAATGTCAGTATAGAAACTCAACATATTAAGCCTATTTAATATATCGTAATTTTTCCGTGCTTCTACATTAAACAAGCCAATTGCCAATGTTTTCTCCAAATGTTGTTTAATTTCCAATAATTTTGTGCACACAGCATTTCTAAACAAACAAAAGATCTGCCCCAATTAGTGTATGCTTAAAATAGCACAGGACCAATCATCGATCTCAACATTTTTATACAATTTTGTATATACTTCTTTTGAACCTTGAGATTTCTAGGCTGAACTACTCGCAATACGAGAAGCTCTCGAATGGTTATTAAAAAAACAACCAGAGAGATGGGTTATTGCAAAAATATTATCAGATTGTCGTTCGGGCGTTCAAGCTATAATGGATACTCGGTCGGTAAATCCATTCATTGTAGATATTCAGAGTAAAATTAAGCATCTAAAAATAAGAGGGATGAACATTCAAATATGCTGGATAAGAGGACATGCTGGTATCATAGGAAATGAGAGAGCGGATGAACGAGCAAGAGCCGCAACTTGTAAAAGAACGGCACCTTTCTTCTCAGAATTTCCCCTTAGCTTTGCTAAACGCTGTATAAAACAAAATACGCAGCAGCGTTGGGAGGATCATTACCGCGCTTCTTCTACAGGTAAAATCACTAAAATGTTTTTCCCAACGCTGGCTGATGCAGCAAACTTCCGTCATCATCACCAAAGTACTTTTGAAACGACCCAAATTTTTACCGGACACGGAGCTATGAGAAGTTATCTATATAGGTTTAAATTAAGGAATGATGACTATTGTCCATGCGATGATATTTCTTCACAGAGTATCGAACATCTGTTATTTCAGTGCCCATTGTTCAGTTTGCAACGCCATAATCTTGAAGCAGAATGCAGGAAAGATGGAATATCCTTAACAGATATCCACACTGTAGTTAAAAGTAGTTATCACGCGCCATTGTTCTTGAACTTTGCAACAATGGTGATTGGACTCATAAAGGTAATAAACCAAAATCAGTGATCGAACATCCCATTTCCAAGACAAACAAAAACGATTTTTTCCGAGTACCTTAGCCTTACAGATAGTGTTTTTCTGGGTTATTATGCCGTGTTTGTGGGCTTTGTATTGCCGACGTTTCGGAGCACATTGCAGTGTCCATCTTCAGGGCTGAATTTATGAGTGTAGTTTTTAGTGTGTTTAATTGTGAGGAATTTGTACCGTGTCGCAGTCGGGCAATGTATGTGGTTAAGTGTGTGGAGTTTGTACCGTGGGCTTTGGAAGCACCGGGTACCATGAGGTTCGTAGTCGTAACCCATCATCCCTGTTTATGTTATTAGGATGCTTGTATATTTCTATGGCTTCCTTTATTAAACGGGCTTGATGATTTTTGGGCTTTCCAAGGACATTTGGCTCAAATGAGAAATTATGCCCTGTTTCTATGTAGTGCTCTGCAAGAGCTGATTTATCCGGGTAGCCCAACTTGCATGCACTCTTGTGCTCTTTTATTCTTGTCATTATGTTTCTGGCAGTCTGCCCTATGTAGACTGTTTCACAGCTTTTGCAATTTAATTTATATACTCCATCTGTTTCAAGTGGGTCCCGATCTTTTACTGATTTTAGTAAGTTTCTTACTTTTGAGGTCGTACCGAACACTGTCCTTATGTCCCGTTTCTTAAGCGTTTTTGCAATTCTATCCGTGACATTTTTGACATAGGGAAGGAACGCTATTCTTTTATCCGTATTAGCATCATCCATCTTGGAAATATTCTTTGGATTTGTTACCGACATTATTCTTCTTTTTATATCCTTCTTTTCATAGCCATTACTTTCTAATACTTTTGTCAGTATATTCAATTCCTCTTCTAGGTTACTTTCTTCACAAATACGTGTTGCCCTTCTGGCCAGCGTGTTTATGATGCCTAATTTTTGAGATGGGTGGTGATGTGAGGTAGCATGGAGATACCGGTTTGTATGTGTGGGTTTTCTATACACCGTATGTCCCAGTCTGCCATCTTCCTTTCTGCTTAATTTGACGTCTAGAAAAGATAGGCTTTTGTCCTCCTCTACTTCCATAGTAAACTGTATTGCCGGGTGGAGATTATTTAGGTGGTCTAAAAACACTGTTAATCTTTCTGCACCATGATTCCAAATGACAAATACGTCATCTACGTATCGAAGCCATACTTTGGGTGCATATGGAGCTGTGTCCAAGGCCGTTTCTTCAAATGTCTCCATGAAAAAGTTTGCTAGAACCGGCGATAAAGGATTGCCCATAGCCACTCCTTCTAACTGTTTAAAAATTTCATTTTCAAAAGAAAAGTATCCATTTGTTAAGCAGTACTCAAATAAAGCGCACATGTCTTCACTAAAAATCTCTCTTATAAGTACCATTGCGTCATTCAGGGGCACATTCGTGAAAAGTGACACTACGTCAAAACTGACTAATATATCATCCTTCTCAACTTTTAGCTCCTTTATTGTATCCACGAAATGTGAAGAATCTCTGACAAATGAAGTGGTTTTTCCCGTGTGTTTTTGAAGGAGACTTGCCAAGTATTGTGAGAGTTTGTATGTAGGAGCACCTATAGTGCTTACTATTGGCCTCAAAGGAGTGCCTTCTTTGTGTATTTTTGGTAGTCCGTATAGTGCTGGAGTTTTCGGAGCTTGTGTAAATATCTTCCAATGTAAGTCTTTAGGAATATTAGATTTCCTCACTAACTCCCTTATTCCTTTATCAATCTTATTGGTGGGATTTTTCTTTAGTTTTTCATATGTCTTGCTTTTTAATAGCTCACGCATCTTGTCAGAATATGTTTTTTGATCCAATACCACGGTTGCGTTTCCTTTGTCGGCTGGTAGAATTAAAATATCTTTATTGTCCCTTAGTTCTTTTAAGGCTATGCGTTCCTGTTTGGATATGTTAGATGGTGGTAATTTAGTTTTTCTTAATATCAGGCAAGTATCTTGTCGGATTTCTTCCGCAACTGCAATAGGGATCTTCTTACTTAGTGCAAATTAAATTGCAAAAGCTGTGAAACAGTCTACATAGGGCAGACTGCCAGAAACATAATGACAAGAATAAAAGAGCACAAGAGTGCATGCAAGTTGGGCTACCCGGATAAATCAGCTCTTGCAGAGCACTACATAGAAACAGGGCATAATTTCTCATTTGAGCCAAATGTCCTTGGAAAGCCCAAAAATCATCAAGCCCGTTTAATAAAGGAAGCCATAGAAATATACAAGCATCCTAATAACATAAACAGGGATGATGGGTTACGACTACGAACCTCATGGTACCCGGTGCTTCCAAAGCCCACGGTACAAACTCCACACACTTAACCACATACATTGCCCGACTGCGACACGGTACAAATTCCTCACAATTAAACACACTAAAAACTACACTCATAAATTCAGCCCTGAAGATGGACACTGCAATGTGCTCCGAAATGTCGGCAACACAAAGCCCACAAACACGGCATAATAACCCAGAAAAACACTATCTGTATTCTGAAGGCCGTGAAAACCTACGAACCTTGATTACCTTAGCCTTGTACATGACACGTAAGGCTACTAAATACAGGGGTCCAAATATATATTTAAAAAAAAAAGAAAATAAAAAAAGAACATTGAGATTTTCAGCAATATTTTTGTAGCTTATTAATTAACTAAAAATTATATGTAAAATCAGATAAAAATGACGTAATAATTTTTATCTTTTGTTAGAAAATTGGTTGACATTTTATGGCACTTTAGGTTGAAATTAATAGCATTAATTAAGTATATACTGGGAATTAACATACTGAGAGTACTATTTTCGTATTTTCTATTCAGGCTAATAATATATTTTGTATTTATTTATTTTGTTCATTAACGCCCAAAAGACATTTACAAAAAATTATTGAAAAATAATTAGAAGACTTAAAAATAATACTAACGAATGCCAGTGCCACGAAAATATAATACAGTAATTATCAAATAAAATTTAATTTCCAATAAAATTTCAAAATGGACACCTGGTTTGATTTTCTTTGAGATTGTCTTGAAGTCCAATAACAGATTTCAGATGATGACTCTGTTTCTGTTTTACATTTTTCTGTTGCAATTTAATCACCCACTCTAGCGCCTGTCCAAGGGAAACCGGAGTATTGCCAAAGTAGTTATAGTCCACTTGATGGGATATATACGATGTTGCATCTAAAAGTCTATTAAATTCACGTTCCACCTGTAATTTTTCCAATTTTGATCAATACAATTATTTTTTTTTGATAAAAACTCAACGAGACGAGTTTAAATTAATATTTTCCCAAGAACTGTTAAAGTCAACTACAGGATTATATTTTATCGAAGTAATTAAAAAAAAAAGATGTAATCAAAAACATGATTTATTAAGATACTTCAAAGATTGCCAAAATTATTAAATGTGCTTATTCCTTACAAAAAGTTATATGCTCATATTTCACTCAAAAACAATATTAATTAATGTCATCCAATACAGCAGGGCCTCGATAGTCCGAACACTCAAAATTTATACCCTGTTCGGATGTACGAAGCGTTCGGATTAAAGTATGCAGATATTTGGAAAGTCATTATTTTATACAAAGCAAACATTTTTTTGGAATTGAGATATCGACTTCATCTGCCCATTCCAAGCAAGTATTCAAGGCAGACACAGCTTGAGTATGTGGAATCCTTGCAACTGGTTCTCGCTGTCTCATTTATTATTTTTCTTACTATTTCTTCATCAGTTAATTTTTTTATTTTTTTTAAATTTATTTATTTACATACATAAGTTTATTGTACATTATTTGAGACATAAGTCCCAACTCCACGGGAATAAAAGTCCTGTGTTAAGATAGGACTAGCAATTAGTTGACACAGACACATGAGTATATCACCACAAATATAGGATCAGAAACATATTTTTTTAATACATTTATATATGGCACATGAATATGGTAAACAGTTAATGGTTCCAGACAATTAATATTATCATTTTCTAATCAAGAAATTGTTAATTTCTACATCTGAAAAGCCTCTGTTTCGAAAAAGGCCTTATGATTTCTTCATGGTCAAAATATTTCGCATTTCGGCCGGAAATATCATCAGATTCAAATAACAAAGGCCACAGAGGCTGCACAGAGGTAGAAGGGTCGTTCGGATTACAGAGACGTTCAGATTAGCTGGGGTTCAGACTATCGCTCTGCTGTATTACTGTTCTTCAATAATTCTTAACGATAGTGAACTGTGGTGGAAAAGAATGGAACAAACTCATCTGCCATAATTACCTACTGTAAGATATTCTTGGATCTGAAGCACATAGCATAATTTTACTAAGTAACAAGGAAATTACCATTTCGTCTTTATGTTTTGGGACTTGATTTCCAGTTGCTTCATAGAGAGGGCATTTTTGTTTGATTTTATGCAATTCCATGTCCATTTGCAAGGAGAGCGTTGTGACAGGATTACCTCCTAAACCAGTAACAACCATTGCACCTGAAAAATAACAAGGCATTATTTTCCAAATAATATTATACATTTTTTACTACATAATTCTCGATCAGCATGAATCATTTTACAACATATTTATATCTGATCTTATATAAATGATCTAACTCGTATCCACACACAATAGTGCACATTTCATTGATTAAAAAAAGAAGAAAAAAAAAATAAAAAGCTAAAAATATATAAAAATAGAAATAAACGTATTTGTTTATAAATTACCTTAAATCAAAACTATTACTCAATGGGAAAAAGGAAAAAAGAGGAAAGAGGAAAGGAGGAGAGATTAAGGAAGAGAAAGGAGATGTTTCTTCAGACATGATTTAAACAGAGATAATGTGGTAACATCTTTGATGGTGGATGGGAGATGATTCCACAGTCGAGCCGCATGGACACTATATGAGTTAGAGAAGAAAGAGGAATTGTGGATGGGTATTAAGAGAGTGCCTTGAGAATTAAAACAAAGAGGTAAACCATGAACTTATAAGCGTTGAAATTTTTCATGCAGGTATATAGGAGCGTTAGGACTATGAAGTACATTGAACAGAACTTATCTATGTACCATTTGAAAATCATGTGTATAGAATATAAATATTTATGATTAGGTAGTTTGATAAGTTGCTAGCAGATACTGAAAGTATTACTTTTTTTTAACACACTATATAATACCAGCAGTTTATTAAATAAGAGTTCTCTTTTGTAATTGTTTGATTGCATGCAGAAAACTGTAAATGGGCTTCTGAGGGTCTTGAATTTTTGTGTTTATTTTGAATTTGTAATGGCTGTCGTTTTCACTAATAAAATAAAAGATTTACATACCTAAATCAGCGACGTAGGGACCCTTCCTGTATGTAACAACCCTTCCTCCTACTCTATCTCTTCCTTCCAGCAATACAACTTCACATCCCGCTGATTGGAGTTGGCGGCCAGCAGCGAGACCAGAAACTCCTAAAAGTAAATTCAATTGAATTAAGAAAATATGAATTCAATAATCACGCACAATGTTTATTTTCTGATGATACTAAATTTACATTCAATAGATTTATAATAAATTTTATTTTATAGGAATGGGATTATACAAGTGAACGAATACAGTTGTTGCTACCATAATTTCATTGCATTAAAGTTATGATGAAGAATGAGACAATATTCGACTTAAGCCTTCCATACAAATTGCCAAACTCACTCACTCTTTATGAAATTGAAATAAATAAAAAACCTTTATTTAAAACAAAAATGATGTACTTAACCAACATGATGACCCTTGGTACTTAAAAACAGTTTTCGGATATGTGGAGTGGACTGCTTTTACTGTTGGTTTGAAAACTTGTTTTATTGTCATATTCATAATGTTGCCAAAAACCATATCATTTAGGGGATAAATAAATGATAGGTAACATAAGTATTTAACTTTATTTCATATTATACTTTTATACGGCTGCCCGTGTGATGTGATGGATAAGACTTGCCTCACCTCACAGATGGTAGGTTCCAGGTTTAATTTCCAGTGAGACCACAAAAATCACAATTGGCTTGGTGTGGTGCAAAAAATGTCAATATTCCTTTTTTTTTAATATTCATCAAATTGAAATGTCAAAAAATGAATCACAACCTAGCAATTACTGAATGAGATTTTTTTTACATTTCAATTCATTTTTCAATAAGTTATTAGCATGAAAATATTAGTAAGAAAATAATACTGTCATTACCCGCTCCAACAATGATGACTTTTGGAGCAATTTTGCCTTTGGCTGGTGTCGAAATCGGAGTAAGTCTCTTGTAAATGCCATAATTAATAAATCCATGTCTTTCCAAGAAGCTGTGAACACGATTTAGCAAAACCGGGTCACTATTATAAGGAGCCTGAAAATATTTTTTTTATAAAAATAAGTAAGGTAAAAAAGGATTAACTATTATGAACTTTTAAGAAGTGAATACCGATAAAATGAATTAATGAAAGATTACTCATGTTCCGGACATGCAAACTAAGAGTTAAATTAGCAAAGAACCTCGGTATTTGTTACCTAACTGCTGGACCCTCAATAAAGAAGAGGGTTCGCTTTCGGGTCTGGCCTCAGCAATGCCAAAGAGATTTTAGCCTAGAAACTGTATTGAGAAAAATAAATAATGATTCACCCATGTTATAAGCCCAAAAAAGGATGCTAGAAGAGTTGATAAAATTGTATTTGCTATGCGCATCGTGGTCATAGACGAAATGGCCCATACGGGCGTTGCGGGCCATTATTTATTAGCACGGTAACTGACATGGGAACTGAAATAGTGGGAGTGGTACAGCCCCCTCCCCTCCAGATCACATGGCACCTCTGATCACCTGTTAACCCAACGCGCGGTGCTTAAAAAGGGTGTAATTTTTGTGTAATAAATCAGTTGTGTTCCAGTCTCTGGCAAGTTAACATAGCATTTTATTTCCATCTATCAGCCCTGTTTGTTGTCCGGTCTTCGCCTCTGCTCTGCACGATAACTGCCTTCACCTCTTTGCATCGCTTGGACCGGGTGGGAAGTCCATTTCAATGTTATTGAGGCTGACTTATGGTTGATGCAATCGTGCTCCTACCTTCCGTCTTTATTTTTTGGCCCTGCCTGGAAAGATGGCCTTCCGTTTACACCGCCGGGAGTGGGGTAGACGGCCAGTGACAAACTAGCAAACACGTGGTAACGCTTATGTTACAACTCAATACGGATACTTTTGGTTTTACTTACATACAAAATACACTCTTTATCATTTTAATATGAATATCGATCAAAGAAGGGATCTTAATGGTTTTAAATTACTCAAATATTTCTTTCAATTTATTTGATATATTTAAGGTACACTTCAGACCCTTCAATGCCCATCGTTCACAGTACTCATTCATTGTTTAAGTATTTCATTGAATCAGTAACCAAATACGTTAGATATAAAGTTTATATTTGAAGCACTAACTTTGTGGTTATTCATTATAATAAAATAAATAAAACAACTTTGTTTTTAACCACTAATTTTTATTTTTCACCGACCGGTTTCAAAGCAAACAAGCTTTTTTGTCAAGGTTTACGTAACGAATGAATTGATTCCTTTTAATTTTATTTCTATCATGTTCACTAAATACTACACGTGAACCCAATAAATCAAGTGTTTTTTTTTCTTTTTTTCCTTACACGGGTGGTAATCTGATATCATTATTTTCGAAGTAAGCCAGGAGAGGACTAAAAGAAATATTGTTTATTTGGTTATTAATTATTGTTTTCTTATTATGAATCGCTTTTTTAATTTCTAAGATTTCTAAGTTGTCTAATTTTAATATTTTATTTTCAACATGAAGTACTTTTAATCCAGTGTCTTTATTGAAGTTATGATTATTTTCTATTAAATGATTTGCGAATTCAGAAAAATTATTATTAAGATCTTTATCAGATAAAACCAGTTCTTTTAAATTCTCATAACAACTTTAAATTTGTTAGATTGTTACAAAAATCATAAAAAACGAAATGAGATTACAGCTGATTAAAACTGAATCTGTTATTCGATTCTCATTGGATATTTAACTCTTTTTTCCATTCTTGGCATACATTATTTTTTTATACAAAATAAATCATTTGTAATATCTGTGAATTCCATATGAATATTGATTGTATTTACCTCCATGTTTTCAAGGCCATTTTCCGCAGTGAGTTGAAGTTTTGGATTCTCAACCCACATCTTTAACAGGCGATTTCTGACTTGAATAAACACATGGAGTGTCGGTCCAGTTAAATCCGGGAAGCATCCTGCCTCCAAGGAAGACAGACGGTCAAATGGTAATCTTGATTGAAATGCGGCACCTTCAAGGCTGGAACATAAAATCAACTCAATTTAGTATATTTTATGTGATGAACATCTATCATCCATTTTATTTTTTTTTTTTTTTTTCAAAAATATTTACAAAATAGTCTTAAATTAAAGTCCTGCTGAGTTGCATACATACAACTCGTCAGCAGGTTTTTATAAATTACATCGATTATTTACACTTAACCTACATTAACAATAATTTTACTTGAAAAACATTACATATTACATTATGAAAAATTAAAAACTATCACTAATACAAAAAACTTTTTTCTTATAACCATAATTTGAGCAAACGTCTCACTCCTGTATTTAACTCAGCATTTTTAATATTGTTTGGTAACATGTTAAATATTTTAGGTATACTGTATTGCAGTGTCCTTTTGCCATATTTATTGCAATATCTAGGAAAAGCTATCAACAGATATCAACAACGTTTTGAGAGTATTCTCGTCTTTGAAGACAAATCTTGGCTTGAGTGATTTTATATGTACACTAAATGAGGCAAATTTAAGATAATAATCCTTTCTTGCACATATTTCTCCTTAATTCTGAAACATTTCTTTTTTTAAATTCACTATTTAAAGTTATTGTGCAACTATTACTAAGAAGTTTTATATAATACTACTTGCAATGGAGAAATGCAATTATTGAACAGTATTTTTCAATACACAAGATTTTTCTTGCTTTCATCGTTAATTTCATCAAATGCTTTTATTGTTCAGTTTATACACAATTCATACACACATCTACACATAATATATTTATCAATGGAGTATCATAACTTATTGTCAACACAAATACGATGTCTGTTTTTTAAATAAGGTTCTTCATATTGTTTAAGAAGTATATTTGGTCAGTCAAAATATTGCCCATTTATTAACTATATCAACGTAACAGATTTTGAATTACATTTGCCAGTCAAATTACATCTATCGAAAACGCGCTCAAAAATGAAATGTGAGAAATATTAATTTATAGCATACCTACATACTTATTTTCAAATACAAGCTAATATTAGGTAAAAATATAAATAGTAATAATACTAAACAGTTATATTTACCCTGATGGCATTTCTCTGTAATTCACTTCTTCCGGTTCATCTACTTTTTCTTCAGAAGCTGGCTTCTCATCCTTCTTTGGGAGTGTTCCCTCACTGGGAGGATTGTCCAACGAAGCTCTTATGGATGATGTTTCTTGCACAAGCGAAGGACTGTTTGACACAGTTTTACCCTTTTCAGACTGCTCAGGCTCAGTATCTTCTGGCACTTTCAATTTGTCTTCCATCTCCTTGCCGTCCACCTTAAAATTTCAAAAATATATAAACATAACCCTAAAAAAATATCATAATTCATTTCTTGATTTAGTATGTGGGACATTGAATAATCAACGAAGTACTTAATATTTAAATAAAAGTTTTCGTACTTTTACTTTTTTACGACGGCTCATTTTTCTTTTAAGTTTTTAATGTCCAATATTTCGTAAAATTATTTTATAAATCTGACAGCGGCCGCCGGTAATATTATAATAAACATAAACAAGAAAACAAGAATTTCTATGGAAAGTCAAACAAATC
Organism: Micrasema longulum; assembly: GCF_059751315.1. NCBI lineage: Eukaryota > Metazoa > Arthropoda > Insecta > Trichoptera > Brachycentridae > Micrasema > Micrasema longulum. Next base: position 885,920 of record NW_028277835.1, read on the forward strand.
AATGAGCATAAATTTTCATAGTGTGGCCATCGTATCAGTAATAACAGATAGTATTTTTTATTCATTTGTAGGTAAAATCAAATTTGAATAAAATTTAGTGCAGCAAAAAAATTTTTTTTTGGCTGAACCATTTTTTCTTTATAATTTCCTTCTCACATTTATAAACACTATCCATGTAATCATTTTGTTCATGATGCGTCCGTTTTTTTTGCGTTATTTTCTTGGATTCTTGTATATCTCACTATGACACAATTTTTTGCCAATATCCAACTTATAAGTTTTTTTTGTAAAAAAGGAAACAAGTTTAGTTCTTTTTGATCAAGCATCTCATAAAACTATGTTTTTTGCGTTATTTTCATTCTACTATCACAAACAAATCTATAAAGAAAAAACAATTGAATCTAGATTCAACATTTCACTGCCCCTTATGTATGACAAATTTCTTAAATTCCATCCAAACAGAGACGTTAAATTACCACTATACGTTCAAAATCTTACACATTTTTATTGTGAAATATTACTTTTTTTTTGCAAAATAACGATTGGTGTCTGTATTTTTAATAATATATTTATATTCTTTCTGTTACCTTAATGTAAGTCTCATTTTGTAACATGAGTTTATTTTCCGAATAAATGTAATATTTGCATTCACATAAGTAACTCGTTTTGTATTTATTTTACGTGATTGATGAGATTTCAGAAATTTAAATTTATTTCAACAGAGAGGGAAAACATTTTTGAGTGGGGAATATGGAAGTCTAGGCATTTCCTTCTCCGTTGAAATAAATTTAAATATGAACAACTCCCTAGGTAGGAAATCCAGCCAGTTTGCAAGCATTTGGACATACTCAAACATTGTATATTTCAGAAAATTTTAATAACGGACTACTGCCTGAATGTCTCCTTAAACCGGTAGTTATTTATATTTGCATCGTTAGAACGCATAAGAAATAAAAACATATTTTGATATTTTTTGTTAGCATCCGGCATCCAAATATTCTTTTTCTCTTTTCATTTGAATTATTTTTGGGTCTTCTTAATTAGATTTCTTACTTGTTTAGAATACAAATATACGGTTTTATTTTTTTAAATCTGGGTATACGTTTTTTATAATGATGCAAATTCAATAATTGCTTGTGATAGTACTTATTTTCATTTTCTTGTAATCATATTGTTTTTTTTACAACTCCTTTATTTGATTTTTACATATTTATAATAAAAAAACATAACGGTTTTTATTTGTATTAAATATAGCCATATATACTTTTTTAAAATACAAATATAATCATTGCTTGTCATCATTCTTGTTTCGGTTATGATTATCAAATTGGGTGGCCTATTTTCAAAATTCATCTTGTTAAAATTCTTATTTAAAATTAACTGACATCATTTTACGATTTATTAAAGGAGACCCAAAAATCTTTAATAATAAACATGCAAAATATATGTTTTTCGGTCAGCATAACGGCTGTAAAGTATTGTCAAATTTCAAAACGCAACTTCTCCGTCTGCTCCGCATTTCCAAATAATATCATGTCGATTTTGAGGTTATATGCTTTGTACTTATTTATCAAAGAATTAAGAGACCATTTTTAATTCTATGTTATTTATATTCTTCTTGTCTCTAAAATAATTATTCTTGTCTCCTTAAAACATTTCCAAAATACCATAACGCATTTGCTCAACTTATTTTGCCATAAAAAATATTATCCATGATATATTTTTAGATCCAAATGATTTAAAAAAAAAAAAAGAGGTCGATACATATTTTAAAGCAAAATCGACAATATCTTCTTTATAAATGCACAATAATCTTATCCCGGCATATATTTTTTTAAAGTCAAGCTCTTTCAATTTTGTTTTTATTTATAATTTACAAAAAGGAAATAAAAAATAAAGTAAATCCTGTATCGTAAATTAAAGTTCTTATTTAGTCATTATGCGCTAGCCATATAAATATTAAAATTATTGCCATTTGAAAAAATATTTGATTGTTAGCAAAATTTCAAATATGGCGTCGGAGTTTTCGCAAAAATTGAAGTAATGTCGCCTTGCTGTCATAATTAAGTTCGCAGAAATTAATTGCCAATGGGGTTGTATTTCAATCATCATCTTCTTTGACTATCAAAGCTAATGTAAATCAGTAAAGTATCCGTTGAATACACATCCTAGGATGTCGTCTCCTGGCGGCGTCACCGCAACGTCAATCGGCTCCGGCAAAGTACGGGGTCCCGGTAGGCCCCCGAAGAAAGTCGTCATTTGTACGTGGTGCGCGGAAAGTAAAACACCACTCAAGTTCGTACTTCCCACTCCGAACGGAAAAAAGGAGTTCTGCTCCGAGACATGCTTGTCAGAATTCAGAAAAGCCTATAGCAAGGGAGCTTGCATGTTTTGTGATAATGTCATCCGAGGAAATGCTCCGTCGAACGGTAAAGATTTTTGTTCAACTTATTGCCTCAATAAATATCAGAAAAAAACTGATAAAACAGCCCATTCTCCCCTGTCGGTCATTGCGCCAACGGGGGCAGATCACCCAGGTAGCGCCGCATCCCCAGCTGGTCCTTTTCAATACGAGACATATCAGATTTTCGACTGGACGGAGTATTTGCGAGAAACTAATAGTGTACCAGCCTCGCAAGATTGCTTCAAACAAGCCCCTCATCCTCCTCACAATGACTTTAAAATAGGAATGAAACTCGAAGCGCTGGATCCGCGCAACTTGACTTCAACTTGCATCGCCACCGTGGTGGGAGTGTTGGGACCCCGGTTGAGGCTAAGGCTCGACGGCAGTGACAACAAGAATGACTTCTGGAGGCTAGTGGATTCTAGCGACATCCATCCCATCGGACACTGCGAAAAGAATCGCGGGATGTTGCAACCTCCATTGGGTTTCCGTATGAATGCAAGCAGTTGGCCGATGTTTTTATTGAAAACATTGAATGGCGCAGAAATGTCACCTGCCAAAGTTTTTCAGACGGAGCCCCCTACTCCAGAAAGCAATCTCTTTATTGTGGGACAGAAGCTAGAGGCGGTAGATAAAAAAAATCCACAATTAATCTGCACAGCTACGGTGGGGGCTGTGAAACAAGACCAGATTCATGTTACCTTTGATGGATGGAGAGGTGCCTTTGACTATTGGTGTCGATACGACTCTCGGGATATCTTCCCAGTGGGTTGGTGCGCCCGCTCCGGGCACCCCATGCAGCCGCCGGGTCAAAAGACAGTTCAAGGAACCAACAGGTAAACTATTATTTTTGTGAAATTTTGATGTAATCATTCTCACAACTGTACACTGGAACATCTTTTTACACGGGGGATACTTCCACGCGGTACCATGTAAAAAACAAACAGTAGTGGATAGGTTTTCTTGCTTAAACGTCAAATCAATTTGGAATTTCAAATAAATGAAATTATTTATTTACTTATTATACCTTAATTTTGTTTAAAAATATAGCATGAAAATAAAATGCTTAATTAAACCGTAACGAAGATTATTCACTATTACTCTCATAATATATTATGTGCCTAGTGCGTAAGAACGCGATGTAGAGATTTCCAAAGAGGAACAATATAATTATATTACTGCCAATCATTAAATAAATGTTCAAAAAAATTTTTAATTCATTTGAACATTTATTTAATTTATTTTTGTGCTGTGTAAAAGAAAGGGAAAGAAGAGATTCCTATGTACTTAAGTACAGATCACAATAAGAACTACATTTTGGTTGTTTAAAACTTCGTATTTTACTATATAAGTTTATGGTTCTTTAAAGCATCTATAAATAATTCCTAAAGCCATTACAAATATTATTCGATAACATATTATATTTTTATTGCTCACTTTATGGCGCTCTTATAATAAAACAATATTTAATGGGGTCTTTTTACAGATTTATGTTATTTATAACTTTTAATTTAATTTTCTTTTATTCAGTAAACATACAGTATATTTACATAGTTTTATATTTTACACAGTTAGACTTTTAAAAAAAGTCATTTAAAAGTTTGTAGTTAGTATTTACAAATGGAAATAATGTTAAAAATGAAGAAATTTTTTTTTGTAAAAGTAATTAAAAGGTAAGAATAATTAAAATAAAGAATGAAAAACATGCTCAGATGTAAAAAAAAAAAAAAAAGGAAAAACTTAAGACATACTCATACATATTTTATAGGATTCAAAGAAACGATGAGAAGAATCTTTAAATGAAATATAAGATAACAAATTTAAGTCAATTTAAAAAACATCTTCAAAATTAATGACACATTATAGTAAGAGCAGCAATATATTGATTTTATATACATATACAATATAAGTAATTTAAAGTAGTTTAAAAGAATACAAATTTCAATGTCAATGCAGCAGAGAAAAAAGAAAGAATAGAATAACAGGTATAGCAAGTAATCTTTAAAATTTGAGAAAACAATATAATATTCGGTTGATTTTTACGAAAATAGCACTATGAAAATTATTCAGAATAAAATACCTAAATAAATAAATTTTATATCAAAAGCGCTCAACTTAATAAAGTAGCATTCATTAAAATATTTTCAGCTCTAAAAAGGTTTGTTTATAATATATCCGATTTTTTCTTATACAGTTGAACTTGGTTATAACGCTCATGAAAATAGCAAGATCTCAGATGTAATGAGGAAACAGTTGACATTTTGGTTTATGGTTTCCTCCATACATTTATTAATTTTTATAACTTCTTCTCGAACAAAAATATGGTCAACAGTTAAAAAAATTCAACAATGGATTATGTCCAAATGCTTGCAGACTGGCTGGATTTCCTCCCTAGGGAGTTGTTCATATTGAAATTTATTTCAACAGAGAGGGAAAATTTTTTGAGAAGAGAATATGGAAGTCTAGGCATTTACAGGGCTTATGACCTGTCATTCTTATGACAGGTCATAAGCCCTGTAAATGCCTAGACTTCCATATTCCCTTCTCAAAATTTTTCCCTCTCTGTTGAAATAAATTTAAATAAGTTAAAAAAATTGTTTGAAAACATCATTTTCAAAATAAGGAACTAAGTAAATCCAAAAAGGAGGCTAATTTATCACCTATGCTGCTAGGTGTCGGGGATCCGATTACATTTATGAGACTATGTAAGTGTCTTTTCTCTTCCATGTCTTTGCATACAGCTCTCGCTTCCTCTACATTCATTCATCTTCTCACGAAGAGAAAATGTAAAACCCTCTAAATGGCAAAATTTAAAAAAACAAAGAAATATTTTCAAGCTTTATCAAATGATAAAATCCTCTAAATCCTCTGAGGTTTAGTTTCAAGGTTAGTGTGTATACATGTAAACCCACTAAAATTGGTAAAAACCATTATTCCACTTACCAGGTATTTTTTGTTTAAATCTCATGTATTGAAACAATTTTAAAAACTAAGATGGTTTCATAAGTATGTATCATATCTAAAATATGAATAGAGAAGACCGGAAAAGACTTGTCGCGTCAAACATTCTAATGTATTTTTCTCGGTATAGGCAATAATGCATTTAGAGGGTTTTATCAGTACACTGATGATATTTAAAAAATACGAAACTTTCTCATTCCACATCCGTTTCATCTTTATTCCAGGTTCAAGGTCCGCCCGTCCGTGGCCGCGCTCCCTGAAGCGGACAGCCCCTCCCTCGGGGGCCCCGTTCGCGTGGGAGTTCGCGCGGGCTGCGCGGGTGGTGCGTACCTGCGGCCCTCTGTGCGCGCCCCCCTGCCTGTGGCAGCTCTCTCGGTTTCCGGGGCCGCACGTCTCATACTACAAGAGTTGGTTACTGCCTGCGCGGATATCCCGGCTGTCGTGGCCAGGTTAAGCACGATGGATGGATTCGAAACACCGGTATTTTGTTTGATTTTATGCGAATACAATTTTAGTGACGTTCCGATATCCTTTGAGGGTTAGTTTTTTATTATAACCTTCTACGTTTTACGACATTTTACAAAATTGTGACAGGCAGTTGACGCATGTTTAGGAAGAATAAAGTCTTTATATCAATAAATTACGATGCAGAATGTTTAAAAATGTGGCAATAGAAATATTTTTTAAGTTATTAACATAATGTGAAAAGAAGATAGTTTTAACAGTTCATCGTAATTGTAGAGCAACGACGGATGTGCATAAAATGCAACATTGACTTTCTTTTAAATTTGATCTTGACAAGGTTATATAAAGGCTTTATAATCCAGGTTTAAAATAAATAATTTTATTCCAGGTTTAAAATAATAAAATATATATCTAACACAATTATCAAATGATACACTTTTCTATTTATTAAGTTGTGACACAAAAAAAAATAAGGTGAAGAAAATCGCATACGTCATTGTTCTACGGTCTTGATGAGTTATGTGAAACAGTTTTGCAGCGATTCATATGACAGTTGTGGGGCTACGGTAAAAATAGTGATGCCATATCAATAAAATTTCCCAGCATTTAGGGGAAAAAATATTGTATGTATTTTATTCAAATTTTCTTTTCCTTGTTTTTAAATTTATTTACCTACATGAAATTATTTAAACATGTTTTTTTTAATTCAATAAAAATAATAAAAAAAATATAATATTGATTGAAAAAACAAACAATATTTTTGATGAAATCATTGAAAATATGTAAACATATTCATAATACCCGATTTCACGTCAATTTTTCTGCCAGTATATTTACACTATAGTCTAGTACATAAATTTAATTCTTATTTAATTCCACTTCTCCCATACAATTTTTATTTCCTCACTTACTGTATTTTAATTGATATTAACTCTTACTAAATGTTGGCAAGAATAAAATGAAATCAGACATTAACACTTTTAGAGCCAAGAGTTGTAGTAATTATGTCGGCCTCGTGGTGTAGTGGTTAGCGCGTTTGCCTACCATGCAAGAGATCTCGGGTTTGACTCCCGGCATGGTTGACATGAAATATTTATTCAAATAGTGTTTTAGTGTAGTCCCTGGACTGGTATCCGAAGTGTAAGACTGACCATCATACCTTCATGTTACAAAAATGATCAAGATACACAGCGATTGGTGTACCAATGCAGTGCTCTATGCACCATTAGGTGTGGAAAGGGAATGATGATGAGTAATTATCCCGCGATATCATAACACATAAGTTTCACACAAAAAACATGCTCACATATACAAAATATTAAATCAATATGTGCAAAATAAATATTTCAATAAAAATAAACAAGTTTGATGAAGATGGTTAGTGATACCTGAAATGATTTTTTTTTTTTAATAAACATGGCTTTAAAATTGAATGTACAAAATGTACAAAAAAACAGTTTAATCTCTAACACATTTCAGTTTTTGCTGTCATCAATTGTCCATGCATCAGCTAGGAAATACACAGAAATCACAATTTATCATAAAATAACCATAGAATTCTTAAATGTTTTTAAAAAAATGTTGTTCAAAATATGTTTTTTTATATTTTTTATTTTAGCTTGTGGTTGGTAGCAAAACATATACATTGAAAATTCCCACAATAGACTCTCTGGAGGGAACTGGAGGTCTAGTGGCGTGGATGGAGTCCTTAAGCTCTTGCCTGGGCTATTGTTCCGGACTTTTTGCTTTAGAACCCATCACCAGCATCTGCCCAAAGTGCAATTCTACACCACAGAGACCGGCAACTATAAAACGACACAATGAGGTTTGTACATAAACATAATTATCATGTTTTTGCAGGAAGAGTGAAAAATATTCAACCATTTTACATTAGTTATCATTGCCGTCTTTTGTGCTATACTCGTCTAATTATCTAAAACATTCATAAATAAAAAAACAGTCTACATTATAAAGAAACGTGTTTCAAAAAATTTTTAATTAAACAAAATGGAAAAATACGATAAAAGCTAAAGCTTCCAACTTGTGCAAACTGTGAATTAAATAAAATTACGACCATCAGCTTCAATTCTAATAATTTATTTAGTTTATTATACTTCTTACCACTTGCCTGTAAAAAAATATTGTGTTTTTTGCGTACAGACTAAATATTGTAACAATTATCGAATAATACCGTATTAAAGGAATCTATAACTGTCAAATGTTTTTAGTAGGGGCTTCTATTTGAATAATTTATTTGGTTGTTAATTATAGGAATATTATTATTAACAGGTTTTGTTCAGTTTTTTTTGTCAATAGTCATTTCAATAGGTACATACAATATTTTATAAATTTTGTCATATTAAAAATATTTTGAACAACGGCAACATTACATACATATTATAATATAATAATTATATAAATAAATATTTTAGTATCCCACTAAAGGTAGTAAAGAGTTTAGGTAGGATAATCTAGTGTTTTACACTTTCAGACCTGAATTAACTCCTGTGGATATAAAAATATAGTGTTCCGCCTCGTGGTGTAGTGGTCAACACGTTTGCCTACCATGCAGGAGGTCTCGGGTTTGATTCCCGACATGGTTGACATGAAGTATTTGTTTAAAAGGTGTTTTTATGCTAAAATATTTCATAGTCCCTGAACTGGTACCTGAAGCGTAAGACTGATCATCTTATCTTCATGTAACAAAAATTATCAAGATATACAGCAATTGGTGTACCAAGGAAGTGCCCTATGCACCATTCGGTACGGAAAGGGAATGATGATGATGTAATAAAGGAATTATTAGATTTTTTATGTATATTTTTTTATGATTTCATGATTATTTGAAAGAACACTGAATCGCAAACTGATTAACAATTTTATTTTAAATCATAAAACGTGAGTTCTTATTCTATAATTCATGTTTATTGGATCAAATCAATTGAGTTTTTGTGAAATATGCTTAAAATTTTCCTTGAATATCATTTAGCAGGATGATGGGTCGCTCCAAAACAAACAAGGCAGCTGTCAAATTAATAACTAACTTTTCTCTTTAAAGTAGAAAAAAAATAGACGCGTATTTAGGGATACCAGTAATTTATAAATACACTCACCGTTTTTTTATTTCAATTGTTATGAAAATTTTTTTTTTTTTCAATTTGTACGAAAAAAGGGCTAAGCAGATTTTTTTAAAAATTAAAATTATATTGGTTGTAGTAAATTAGTTGATTTTATGCGCCTTCACAAAGGAACAGCTGTGTTTGAAACTAGTCAGCATATTTTTAAGAGTAAAAATTATGATAAATAAGATTTTATCTTATATTTAAATTTATTTCAACAGAGAGGGAAAACATTTTCGAGAAGGGAATATGAAAGTCTGGGCATTTACCCATATGCCTAGACTTCCATATTCCCTTCTCAAAAATGTTTTCCCTCTCTGTTGAAATAAATTTAAATATGAATAACTCCCCAGGGAGGAAATCCAGCCTGTCTGCAAGCATTTGGACATTCTCAAATATTGTTGAAGATCTTATCTTGTTCATTAATATTGTATCAAATACTTTTAGGATGGACAGCGTACAGAGAGCCCAACGGCGGCCGCCACTCCGGCTAAGGTGAACCGAGTGTCCCCTGAGCCGGCTACCTCCACCACCCCCTGCGAGGGCCCCCCCTCCCCACGGCCCAGCCCCCCGCCGCCTGCGCCCTCCCCTCCTGTGCAGCCCCCCGCCCCCGCACACAAGCCCTCACACCACCCAATGGACTGGACCATAGAGGACGTAATAGCCTTCATCGCCGCGTCCGATCCTGCACTCGCTGTGCACGCCGATCTTTTCAGAAAACATGTGAGAATTTTTATCATTAAATAAACAGTTAAACTTGGTTATAACGATCACAGAAATAGCGAGATCTCAGATGTATTAAGAAAACATTCACTGACATTTTAGTCTATGGTTTTCTCCATACATTTGTTTACTTTTATAACGAGCTACTTCTCGGACATACTGAACAAAAATATTTTCACCAGTTCAGCAAAAACTGTTGAATGTTTAACAAGCAATCATTATAATGCGATATATGAACTAATTTAGGAGCGATGCGATGAAGTTTATGGCACCATGTAATTGACTTAGTACCTGATTGGTGTTTTTTTGAAATCTAATGACATCCTTGTTTTGAGGGGGGTCTTTTTTTTTACAATGTTTTTCAAAACATTTTTTTAAAGAAAATTATTTCTTTTATTTTTTTACTCATAACTGTTGTGATTGACTTAGGCTAATAAATACATAAATAGCACCTCACAGCAAAATATTAGTTATGAACAATTATAATTATACTTTTCTCCGTAAAATTTCTGTCTGCTCGTTTTTTCCCTCCCTGTTTTCATGATATTTATTTTTGTATAATTTTTTTACATGTAAATTTTTAAGATAAATATATTTGTTTTTATATCATTTGTTATTATTGACTGTTTATGTCTTTTATATTTATTTTGTTGGTTGGAGTCATTGATGTAGCAGTCCACCCAGTCCTATTTGGTACAAATGTTTTAAATGAAAATCTTTTATATAAAGTTTATATTTGAAGCACTAACTTTGTGGTTATTCATTAATATCTTAGTCTTCTCAAAGCTATAGTTTTGAATTAACTGCTCGAAGATGCTCCTTCAAAAATCTCTATTTCTGTAAAAAAATTTTTTTACTAAAATGATGTATTTACTTAAATGTTGATCATTTTATTTTGGTCAGTTATTGGACAAATCAACCTAATGTACCCATATATATTAAAAATCTTTTAAACAATGCCCAGTTGTAGAACCTCCCGTAATGGCAATTATTCACCATGGGAGTTAAAAATAAAAAAAAACATTTCCACATATTTTGTTAAATGTTCAAAAATTGCTTTCTTTTTATTAAATCTAAATTAATTCAACAAATACTCGAAGGTGGACATGTAGAATAATCGGCATGCATGCATGAGAAGATGCATGAATGTAGAGGAAGCGAGGTCTATATGCAATATGGCATTCTATCCTCTGCCTACCCCCATGGTGAAACGGCGTGATGGTTTGTTGTTTGTTAAATATTTTTGTGATGATTTCAGGAGATTGATGGAAAAGCTCTCCTTCTTCTGAACTCGGATATGATGATGAAGTATATGGGTTTGAAGCTCGGCCCGGCACTGAAGATCTGTAACTTGGTAACTAAAATAAAAGGAAGGAGACAATATTCAGCATGAAGTGTAGAGAAACCACTGTTAGTTAAGGCTGTACAGAAAGTTACGGGACATATTTTTATATTTTGTAAAGTTTTCTTTTCATTGGGGCTGTTATAGCATTTTATTTAGGAATGCCATAGGTATTGTGTGATTTATCTTTACTGTGTTGATAGCACACCTTGTAAATAAGACCACTCAAATAATTTTTAATGTATTTTTTTACAATCTAAATTCTCCTTTTTTTTATTGATCTTGAATTTAATTGTGGTTCTGTGAATTATATTTCTTTTTTAGTAGCATTTAATACATGGCAATTAAAGTATCATTCCACTTTGTACAGACTTATTTTCCAAAATATGATACTTAAATTATTAAAACCATAAATTAATATAAATGTTATGCATCAAAGATTTATTACTAGAGTACATATAGTTTTAAACAACATTATTTTCATTATAATTGTACATTTGTATGTATTTAAGATTTCTTTAAGTACTTTTTCTTTAATTTACGTTTTGTACAAATGTTTATAACAAAACATTTGTCTGCAGTTACAAATTGATATCCTTTACTTCGTTTCTATCTTTTCGAAGACAATTCATGTTAACTATGTTTGAGATCATGTATTACTATTTTTTTTTCAATGACAGTTACAAAATGTTTTGTATGTACCGCATGTAATATGTTAAGAAACGGTTGAAATATGAAATAAAAAATGTAAACAAATACATTCTCTGTAATAGACGGTTTCCGGTCTTTATGTTGCTGTAAAAAAGTTCATAATTAGTTGTTGCAATATACCACACATATATTTTTATTTTATAGGGCATTATACATATGTATTTTATGTAATAGTTTTCTTATTTACCAACTTAGTAGTTACAAGTCACAAATAGATACATACTTTCATCTCGTAAAGCTTTGTAAGAACCTATCTCCTAATTAACAATACATAGTTTTGGTACACTTATAGACAAGTATATTGTATTCAACAGTATATCATTATACATGAAAATGCTTACCTTTATATTGACCAGTCAAGCAACTTGAGGGTTACGTTTTATTTAACAAGCATTTATTTAAAGTATGTACAATTAAAAACAATATGTTATCATGGAAATATAACTAGAATTATGTTGTTGAACATTGTGTAAATATTAAAATATATAATATAGGGATGATATTACTGTTTACTTAATTTGCAAACATTAACAAGTATCATATATATTATTTCCTATCTATATATATGGTTATTTTATATTATCTCTTTTCTGAAATTTTGCACGAGTTATTGAGAAAAATTGAGTTATTTTATAATTTAAACATTGTTTTCATTGAATCTAGCAATAAAATAAGTTTTTTTAAATCAACAATTTTACATTAACATTATTGAAATTCATTTTTGGTGTTTAAAATTTAAATCACCATTAAGTTGTCATTTTTATACATCTGCTCAATAAAAAGAATTACATAATAGATCTGCGCCTTCAATAAGTAAACTGGTACAAAAATTAGTATATATACATAATTTAAATATGTATGTCAAATATATAAAACGAAAATAGTAAAGCATTTCTAGGGCACGTATTTTGTATTCTGAATTTATCAATATAATTTATTCCTGTGTAACCTTTTTCAAAAGATTCACTCAATGTGATGAAAATACATAAAATACTTTAATGCCTTTCTTTATTTCCCCAACTTCACAATCCTCAGACTACATATATTATGTTTTAGTATAAGTCAAATTTTCCATTATAAAACCATGTTTATTTGTAATTTGAAAAAATAAACACTATAATTCATGATATTTAATATGTTTTGTTTGACTGCATTAAAGAAGACGTGTGCTCGAACAAAGGAACACGAAGCTGCCGAGAGGCGTATCAACTAGATGTATGAACCGCATTTCAAAGTTGAAGGAACAATGAAAGACAAGATCCTGGATATCCAAGGTTTCCATATTAGGAAAAGTACAGGATGGGCCATCTAGTGGTTTGTTTTTAAATCATAGGATACGGCAACACTGGTGTAACCGATTTGCTTGAAATTTTGACTACTCGTCAGTTTGATATTCTGCGGCACGAATCAAACATATTTTCTCTTGAGGAGCGTTTTGAAAAATGAAAAACTTAGTTTCAAAGTCAGTGTTGTGTAGCTGAAACCGTGCTAATTTTGAAAAGAAATACGGGTTGTAAAAGAGCACCAAGCGAAACTGCTGTAGCGAAATACGTGAGGAAAGTTAATGAGACAGGCTTGCTATTGGATAACAGAAGTGGTCCCCTAGCTCCAACAGTATGCACGCCCGAGAATATTAAGGCTGTGGCCTGTAGTGTGAGACAGAATCCATTGACCTCAACTCGACGCTGATTGCAGCAACTGGTCATTAGTCGCACCAGCCTGAGGAGAATACTGCACAAAGACCTCGGATGATTTGCCTACAAGGTCCAGATAACTTGGGAGTTGAAAGCAAATGATAATCCGCTTCGATATCAGTTCGCTGTGTGGGCCACAGATCAGCTCAATAATGTAATTTTTTTTCAGAAAATGTTGCTGTAAATGCCAATGGCGACATACCCTTACAGATGCTGACCAACTTTTTATAGCCTCAAATCGACGCTATGAATGTGGACGACCTTTATACGAATAATCAGCCGTTTTGGAGATGTCCATTGGCCTGCACAGAGTTGCGATTTTACGCCATTGGACTCTTTTCTGTGGGGTGCCATTAAGGATCGATGATATGCGGATATTTTTGCTGCTAGGACGACCAGCAATTCTCAAATTTGCCTCAGTTTTGACATTGAAACATCTAAAAATCTAACGATCTGGTTATGTGTTTTCGTACATCATGTTTTTTCTGCTTATGTCCACGTCTAAGTGACAAATTTTGTAAGTGTACGCTTTAAAAAATAAGACTAGTTCTGACCGTGTACTTCTATAATTGTTAACATTTTGCTGAAAATTAATATTTTACGTCTTTCCAATAGTCAAAATACACTATTTCTCTTTTGAAGGATCAGTTTCAAATTTAATATGTTATGTTTTCAATTTAAATATAGATTTATAAATTATTGTCACGTTAACATATTATTTTGTAATATTGATGTTTTTTGTTGATATATCTTGATAAAACTCCGTAGTTAATGATTTTGATAAAATTATAAATAAAGTTATCAATGAAACTTCTTGGTTTAGTTTTACTTTTTTATTATTTTGACGTTGGTCCCCCGTTAAAATACACACTTATTTGATCTTCTTATCTCCAAAATTTGTTAAGAATAGTATAAAAGCTGTAAACAATTCACCAGTCTTGAAGATGCCTACTTAGGTGAAAGCGCTCGTTGGTCAAACTAATAAAAAAGTAAAACTAAACCAAGAAATTTTATTGATAACTTTATTTATAATTTTATCAAAATCATATTATTTTGTATTGTGCTTGGACAAACAAAAACAAAATACGCCATGACGGCTCACTCATTGGTGATTTAAAAAAATATATAAATAAACTACATGATTTAAAATATGTGTTCTACCTAAAGAGTGTTTTTTTTATTTTGTCTCTTATCTCGGATTTAAATCTGTAATGAAAAGGAACATATGAGGCATGTTCAGAAAATAATGGGTAATTTTAGTTTTTTGAAAAAATATATTTATTTATTCGTCTACAATAATGTTGTCGCCTTCAAAGTGGTTCCCATTAGATATTATGCACTTGTGCCAGCGCTTCTTCCAATCCTCGAAACAATTCTTAAACTCGATCTTTGGGATAGCCTGTAGCTCCTTCAGCGATGCGCTTTTAATGTCATCTATGCTTGTAAAATGACGCCCCTTTAAGGTTCTCTTTATTTTTGAAAATAGGTAAAACTCACACAGAGCCATGTCTGGCGAATATGGAGGCTGAGACATCGTTACAGTATTGTTTTTGGCCAAAAATTCACGAACTAGCAATGAAGAGTGAGCAGGTGCATAATCATGGTAAAAAATTTTGGCCACACAGTTCGTATAAATTGTAACAATAATGATATTTTGTCTTTTGGCAACAATGCAATGTACTGTGCCAAATATTATTTATTCATTTACCTACAGTATAATATTTTATTCACCGAATATTATACATATATATATATATATATACACCACAACAGGCCAGGAGGTCCCATCACAGTGGTGAAATAGATCACAGAACACTCAGGATTGAGAAAAATTCCATTTAATTTTTGTGTTCTTACCGGGAATCGAATCTGAAACCTTGACCACAGAGGCCGCCTAGCCGCCGTTATGCATATACATATATTTTTAAAATGTTTTTCGCTAAAAAACCTTGTAAAATGTATTCCTCGGCACGGGATTTCCCAGTGAGGAATACATTACTACCAAATCACGTATATTTTTCATCAATGAATTACTTAATAAATAAAAATAAATTAAGGTAGAATCTACCTTGCTTAAAAATGTTTATTTATACATTTAGACTTCATTACTTTGTCGCCATTGTTTTAAATGTGGGTTATTTAAAAAAATATTTATTAGTTTGTGATTTTTTATGTTTAAAAAATATTTATCTTTGTGCGTCCAATAAAGTCAAATTTACCCCATGCAATTCTGCCAGTGTTTGCCCCAAGCTTCCCAACGTTGAGTCATACTTGGCCAGAGAGAAAAAGTATGTACGTTAAATAAAGCACTTAGTCCATCTAGGTAGTATCGCGGCCATAAACTACGAGGTGTAAAAACTTTTATGGAAAGTCTTGAATCTCCCGCAAAATATTCTAAGTGGTAGATCTGAACTTGTTATAGTTCTACAATTAAGTCTGATGTTAACATGATTACGGAATGTAAATTAAGGTTGGTAACAATAATTTTTGTGAAATAGATTATTTTGTAATACATATTTTACGTAATCCTTTTTTTTGTTGTACACATTGGCATCTTTCATGAAGGGCGAATAAAATAATAACACATTTTCACTTTAAATATTTATTTGGGAAAAATATTTGATATGGAATCATGTTACTATAACAGCATCAGATTCTATTTGTCAACACTTAACAATTAAATTCATACATGTATGTAGATATTTCTATATTATTAATACATACAACACTACTTAAGATTTTAATAAAACTTATTGAAAAGGCTCAAAAGCGTTGCTAATAATAATAAATTATTTACTTGAACGTAATAAATTATAATATGCGTGTTTGAAGAAATGTCCCTGCTTATTGAAAACAATTGTGTTATGTTGCTTTAAGGTTTAATAATTATTTACTTAATTTGTTCTTTATAATAAATCTATAGACATACTGGCAGTCGGATGTCAATCACTTCAAACATTACTAGAAATGAGCTATGTCAGGATTACAGAGCAACAAAAGTAGAGAAGATAGATTGTACTAGTGTCTGCCAAAGTTCATTGGAAACATATTATACCCTAAGAGAAAAAGGTGCTGTTGTGATATTTAATTATGATAAACAATTTATTATCATTAGATTAACAATTCAGTACTAAAGTCCCTTGTATGTAACAACATCTAGCATATTATTATTATCTTTTGAACAATAATGCTACTAATTCTTCTTATAATAGAAATATGGAAGCCAGCAAATGAATGAAACTATTTTAAACATTCATAAACTACATAAATTTTCTTATTCTTTAGTAACAATTCCACAATAGTAATTCATTTATTACACCTATGTGTGTGTATATAGGCTTAAATAATCTGTCTTAAATCTATACAAGAAGCACATAGTATAATTTTAGTGAAAAAGCACATCAATAATTAGAAAAGTGTTTTAAAGAATTTGAGGCTTAATTTGGAAACGTACAAACATAAACGTACAAACATAAACGGTACTACATATATGAGTAAAACCGGTAGAGAACACTAACTGTTGTCTGCAGATATATTGCATATTTTTAAAATTCCCAAATCACACTTATTTTTACTAACACATTATATTTATTTCTTTCCTGTTAGTCTTCAAAACTTTATTTAACCGATTATACGTATGCCATTTCCATAGACATATTAAAAATATTTTTGTATCTTAAAAGTTGGCTTGACAAAATAACTTATTTTCATGTTAGGAAAGATGCTAGGAAGGATGCTATACATGCTAGGAAAGAGAAAAAATCGATCAAGACAAAGATAAATCACCACATAAATTATCCTCATCTTATGTAGAAATATAATTACAATGATCTATTTTGAATAGCACACAAAAATGGAAAACTGGGCTTAGTTTTGACAATTTCAATGCGAGTGGTAGCCAACATGAAAACGAAGGTTAGAAGTTAATATTGAGGATTTAAAAAAAAAAAAATTGTAAAGAAATGCAAAAGAAAGCTTATTCAGAGGGTCAACTGGAGAAATAAAGTGAAACCAAAAGTCTACATTATTATCTATCGATTGTTTATGCATGGAATTATAAATATTAACAAACCCATACTTGGGTCATTTGAAATGTTTTTATTTTATCATTAATGAAAAGTGTGTGTTCTTTATATAGCTAAACTATCTAGCCAGCACATTTCAATAACAAATTATTCCAATATAACACCCACCATGAACTCAAATATGTGTGAGATGGTGAAGACTATCATAAAAGCTATGATTTTAGATATTCATACAATCACAATGTATATTAGATATTTAGTATAAGTAATGAAATCCCTGCAGATTTTGAGCATAGTTAATGAGGAAAACTACCAAACATAAATGGATTGCGGGAGAACTAAATAAAGCACTAATGAAAAAGAGCAAAATATATGATATCGACATACCGTCGCGTTGGGGAAACAATGTTCTAACAATTTATATTTAACTTTTATTATATTTATATTTAAATATCGGTTCAATCTGCACCAAAATTTTAAAGAAAAACGAAATCAATCCTTAATTATTACTAAGACAATATTAATAAAACATATTAGATTATATAATGTCTTTATTTCAAACTTTCATGTCTCAAAAAAATTATAAATCTACATAGAACCTTGTTTCCCCAACGCGACGATACATATTTTTACATGTTATGTTGTTTCTACTGAGAAATTATAATATGTAAGTTCATATGTATTACAATTTTTAATAGAAATTACAATTCCATTATGCAAACAAGTCTAATAAAAAAAAACAGTATAATAATTCGGTTCTTGGACCATGCTTAGTACTAGGAATTTTTTAAATTTAAAACGGTTCCATTGTTTATTGAAATTAAAAGTAGTATCATTTCATTAATTACCACATAGATGTAGATAACAGGGCCAACAAAAAATCTTATTTTTATAGAAAAATTCAGTACCATTTTATCTATAACTCAAAATAATTATATTCCAAAGTTGAGTTTTAAAAACGAAGAATAAATCGAGATAGTGGTAATAAATGAATATTATAGAATTTACCTACCCTGACATCTAGCATTCTAAGTTCCTTTATTCTAGCAACTACATAGAAATTTCCGTAAAAATAAAACATCACAAGACGCATTAGAAGTACGCAGTCTGTATATTATATGTATGTACATATATCATGTCCTCAAAAAACATTAAATTTTAGTATCATGATAATTCATGTAACTTTTTTCTATTCAATTTTATTATAGTTTGCATACAAAAATATGCGAGAAAATGCATTTCATAAATTTCTAACTTCTTATGAATAGGAAAACTATTTCATATGAGCCATTTTCAATATATGTATGTACATCAGTGAGTACGCACAAAGTAATAATATGTAAATACACTTTGCTGTTTTTAAAATCTCACATTTTTCAACGTTTATTTTAAATGAGGAAGCTGTGTTTTTTTTTAAATTTGTTAATAGACTATCAAACTAATCCAAATTTTTAAAAAATATATATATTTCTCTGTATCGTTATCATTGCTATGATTTTTTGAAAGTTTTGTAATTACTCTGCCGTGACGTCACGAGTTGTCATAGGTGAGTTGTACTGACATTTAAAAGTAGAACCCCGTAGCTGTCAACACTAAACGTTGATAAAAATGGCTACCTGGAAAGCTATCACAACACATAACAACTCTATAACTGATTGTTTATTGTTGACAAGAACTTGTGATGTTTCGAAGTATGTAGTTCATTTTTATGAATTTTTTCGTACATTTTTGAGAAACTTCGCTTTACAATTAAATGCTGTAATTTTTAAAACCTTTTTATCTCCAATTTTCCATAGCACTAAACTTCTTCATTGGTAAAGAATTTCAATTTAAACTTGCAATATTTATCTAAAATTGCTTTCACAAAAGCTAGAAAAAGTTTTAATTATAAAAAAAAAGCTCATTTCATTCCCTCTTGATGAAAACTTCTAAACATTATTTCACAACTTTACAATTGACATTAGATTACACTGCTTCTTGTACAGTGGAAGGAAGTAGAAGGATCTGCTAAAAATTGAGAAAAATACATTTTTCATAGGCCAAGTCAACACTCACTGATAGAGTGTTTAACATATAATCCCAATACATATCTTGAAGGAAAATAATTATGATAGCTCAAATGAAGGTCAGCTGAACAAGAAAATGAGTTGAGACCAAGACGGAAGAAGAAAATAATGCAAATCTTTTGAATACTTCTCAGCTTCAATTATATTAACAATCTCAACTATTCCTTCAGACAACCTTAAACCTCATAAATTAACATTGCCTTCAATGTTAGCATAGAAATAGAAACACCAGTTGCCTCAACCTCAAATTTCGTTTCTTTTGAAACAATTTCACAATTTTCACAATCAGCGTGAAATTCAAAATACTATCGAGTTTGTCATATACAAAGTAACTTCAAATAAAAGAAACAGTGAAAACAGATTATTTTAGATTTCCACCAAAGTGAATAACAAACTAATTTTGTAAAAATGTTATTGAAATCCATGTACATGCATCAAAAGGGTTGTTTCACAGATAGTTATTGCCTGAATTTTGGATTTTAATAACACTTATGGAGTGGGAAATTTCCACCATGTACTTCCAAAAAGGGAATCAAACTTGGAATAACAGTTTTGATATTTTTTGTTCTATAGAGATATATTATTTTCATTTAATGGAAAGGACTAATAAATTATTTGTAAATATAAAAAAAAACTATAAAACATTACACAATATTAAACTCATTAAATAATAATATTAAAAAAAAAAATTGGAATACATTTGTAAGCGGAAATGTCTATGAAAAATGATTTGAAGAAATAAAATTTCATCAAATCATTACAATGTCCATAACCTTTAAATTCCGAACAAACACACACAGTATGTTTTAAATTTGATCACATTTAAATAAACTGAAAAATCATGGCACAGATTGATTAACTAACTAAATACATAGACAATGGTAAACCATCTTTAAAAATAAATTTGTTTTTGCATCTATGTATAAATATTTTACTCAATTAAAATGTATGTTTACATTCGTATTTATAATCATATGCTTAATCTATTAACAAGTATGTATGTACATTGAATGCTTAGAGAGACTGACTCAAAAGCATATTAAGATAAATTCATTAATTACACAATAAAACAAATTAAGCTGTACGATAAACAAAGATTAATATTGTTTTATAATAATATACATTGCATAATCAAAATCGTAAAAAAAGAAATCCACCAGAAAGGCCCAAATTATATTATGATTTTGGATTATTAAAATACATATTTATAAAGATAAGACTTACATACATACATACTGATCATTGTGGTTTCGGATGTGACAGGGTTTAAAGAACACCTGTATATTTCAAATATTGTTAAATATAGGTGCAATATGTTGATTTTTAATTTTATGCTATGCCTAGAATAAGGATTACTCTTTCAAAGCTTTAAAAAAAAAAAAGAAAATTGTGGGAGAAATAATGCATTGAAAGAATAAAAAAGCTTTAAATGCGATTATCTCTGAACTTGTTTTAATGAATTAATGCATCCTCTCAGTAAATCATCGATATTATAATAATAATTTACTGAATAATTAACTAGATAACCGAACTTGTACTAACTAATTTACAGTAGCAGGCATTGCGGGCACAGATATTTCGATGTTAATATATATTATGTTCCAACATAAAGTAGCAGACTACCATAAATAATTAATCAATTAAATAATTACCAGAGTAATTATTTTAATAATAAACCAGCGCTTTATAGTTATGCTTTTAATTATTATTATTATTATTAATGTCAGTAATAAAACGTTACTTAAAAGGTTTTCTTTTTTATAATGTATTAGGGACTTGAGTAAGTTATCGCTGTTTCCTTTAGCTTTTTAATATCCGGCAATAATACAGCCAACTTTATTGTGAAGCTCCACCATTAGGCTTAAAATGACAGTATACGTTATTCTGCCGAAGTGTAAACAACATATTTTTTCATAGCGTTAAAACATTTTCGTGTCAAAAAAAAAATATTTGCGGGGAATTTTACTGCATTTTTTTTATATATGCAGCTGAAGCACATAGATATCTTGCGGAGTCTTACGGCGACCATGCTCTGTCGGAAACAACATGCAGAGATTGGTTTCGACGCTTTAAAAACAATGATTTTGATGTTGAAGATAAAGAACGAAGAATTGGAAGCATTACTGGATGAAGACCCATGTCAGACGCAAAACGAACTTGCAGAATCACTAAGAGTTGATCACACAACAGTTGCTAAACGTTTAAAAGCATTAAAAATGATTCAAAAGAAAGAATATTGGGTACTGTACAAATTGAAGCCGAGAGATGTTGAATGGCGTTTTTTCATGTGTGAACAGCTGATCCAACGGCAGAAAAGGAAAGGTTTTTTGCATCGTATTGTGACTGGTGATGAAAAAGTGGATACGCTACAATAACCCGAAGTGTCCATGAATTAAAATCGACAGCAAAGCTGAATATCCATGTTTCTAAACCTATGCTCTGTATCAAACCCAACAAAACCATCACCATTATACAGCATAACAATGCTCGTCCACATGTTGCAAGGCCAGTCAGAAACGCTCAAATGGGAAGTCCTACTCCACCCGCCTTATTTATCGGACATTGCCCCTTCCGATTACTACTTGTTCCAATCGATGTCTCATGGCCTGGCTGAGCTGCACTTAAATTCTTATGAAGATGCCGAAAAATGGCTCGATTCGTGGATAACCTCCGGCAAAACAGCGAGAACTTACGCAAGTCCCCAATATATTATGAACTTATTTAAGATAATTAAAAATGGTAAAAACAAGGGGGCCGTACAAAAAACATCCTAACACGTCTTGCAGCTACAGAGCGCACAGGCAGTAAGGATTCTAATTTCTTATTTCCAATTATGTTACATTTTTATAATTATATAGGAGCTAGTTTACAACACGTCTTGCAGCTACAGAGCGCACGGACATACATACAACTAGCCTTAATTACTAAAACTACTAAGAAGTTCTTTGAATTAATAAATAATTGTTTACAAAAATATTTTAGATCACTTGTCCTGCAGCTACCGAGTGCATGGGCAGTTGAAAATCTAGACCCTATTTACAGTTGAAGTTTAAGTTAGAAATACTTTTGTGTTAATTTCATTTACATAATATGGAAGTTAACATCACCAAAAGTCTTGCAGCTACAAAGCACATGGACGAGTGGAATTCTAGCAACTTGAAAAATATTTTTAAAAGTTAGGTTAATAATAAAGCAGCGCTTTTCATCATGAATATTAATTGATTATATAAATAATAAAATACACTTTATAAGTTCTCCTTTTATTATGATTATTTACATTAGTGATAAAATAAGCGTTTTATAGGTTATCCTTTTATATATTATTATTTATGTTAATAATAAAACGGCGCTTTATTATAACATTGAAATTTATCTGTAGCCGCATTGCTTACCGCTGTAAATTAGTTTGTAAAAGTTCGGTTATCTTCGGTTACCTACACAGGTCAAGCGGTTCGAATTTAGTAATTTTGCAATCCGCGAAAAAATAATGACTTACGAGGAGATATTTGATACAGTTTAGGCTGAAAACAGATGAAATTAATTTTTGGTGTAGACTTTTTGTACTGAAATCAATTACATACTGTGTAATAGGGAAATATCACATACTACGAATGCTGATAAAAATAAATTAATTGGATTCATAATAATTAATTGTATTTTTAAAATCAATATGGGTATTGTGGAGAAATGTTTTCATATTTAACTTTAAAAAATAAATTATAAAAAAATATGTCAGCAGAAAAACGCAATAATAATAACAGTGAATTGTAGATTTGTGATGGTGTTCTATAAAAATTTGAAAGGTTAGGGGAACAAAGTTCAAAATTAACATGAATCGTGACGTACTGAGGGGGGCCAACGCAATGAATGTTTTTCACAAATTTGAAAATATTATTTATGATACTAGTAAGTAGAAAAAATATTATTTTTTTACTCTACAGTATTTCATAGACCCTTATTACTTTACAAATGTAAAAAAAAGTGATATTTTCCTATTTCGGCGTGAAGTTAAATGCATGTTAATATGCGCGTGGCAGTCTGGACTTTTGCGGGGGCTCGCATGTAAAGATGCGTATGGCACGGATTGGGTTAATTTATTATTAACCTCATATCTCATATTTGACAAAATATTATGGACATTGACAAGTGATATAAACAAGAATGATTAAAATATTTTTTTGTATTATGTACCAAGAAAAAGTTATTTACCTAATTTGAGACAACTAATATTTTGAAATTTAAAATGCTAAAGAATGTTTACACGTTCGTTAGGAATGCATTCATAGATGGTTGATTTTTATAATAATTTGATTGTAATAAGGTACTTTCAAAAATACATAATCATTTTTGTGGAAAATGTGTGAGATAAACATTGTACCTGCATAATATAAATGTCATTTCCTACAAATGATTTAATATGTATCTATATACACATTTACTGTAGCCTATAAATTGTTAATTCAACTAAGTAAATAACAACAACGAAGTAAATAAAATAGAGAAATAATGTTATCGAGGTTTTTCATTTGTGACGGATATTTTTACCATGCATATTTAAATTAATATAAGAAACATTTATTCCCTATCCGTAATAATATGAGGTACAGCAATAAAGACCGCAATTCAATATACACTATGATCATAGCTCAAACTTAAGATTAGAGACTATATCATGCATGCATTTACTAGCCTTACAGTTATATTCTATATACTTATATTTAAGACTGTAGAGATATGATTTGCCTGTTGTACTTAGTTTAAATTTAACATCACTATAAAAATATTTAAGTGCAATTCTATGTGTAAAGCGTACAATTATTGTTATTAAAAGGCAAAGTTATTTTGTGTGAATGGATTTGTTCGACGTTTCAATAGTGTTTTTTAATTATAATTTTATACTGTGTAAACATTTACATAAATATATAGAAATATAATAACAATCATTATTACTTATTTAATTAAGATTTTGAAGTACATTGTATGTATAACATTTAATATTGTTATAAGATACAACATTTAATATTGTTGCTGTGTCTCTGTATTTGGTAAATGAAAATAAATATAAAAAATGGAAACATAAAAAATATAAAGAATTAAAATTCCAGCAAATAAAACCAGCAAGTTCTACAAATGTCTTACAGTCTATTTACATTTTTAGTTTTACATTTTACAGTCTAAGTTTGCAGTTGTATAATATCATCTTATTGGCTTCAGTTTATTGGAGAAAAAAAAATTGGGAGCAACTATATAAAAATAACAAAAAATTGGTCTCTTTTGAACTCAAAAGCAGCAAATATGTGTATGATAATAACTATGCATAGTTCAACATAACTACGTAGAGATGTTGTTTACACACATAATAGTATTTTTATAGTTTCTAAATAAATAAGGATACAATATTATATATATATATATATTTATTATACACTAAGATATAATAATTTTGTTCTATAGATAGGAATACAAATTTAAGGTTTGTATATAATACATGTACATATATGTAAGGTAAGAAAGTGAAAAAATAAATGATTCTCACATTACATTGTACTTGATTTAGTAGAATAGATAAGATATTAATATACTTATTAAAGAGTGTACTAATATTTCATTAATAAAGTGATGCACATTAATAGGAGTATTTAAAAATATAATACACATATGCATCAAGTACAAAATATCGATGTAAATTCAATATAACATAATAATAGTAAAAAACAGTTGAATATTGTACACGTAATACTGAATAAAATAAACAAATGTTTAAAAAGGAGGAAAAACTTAATGCGAAATATAATAAAGGTACACAATGACATATTGTTCCATTATGACTAATGTAACAAGAAAAATATGTATGTTTAATTTGTGGAGCGATGTATTTTCTATAATTAAGGATATTATCGAATATGGAAGTAAATCATAACATTAATAAAAAGGATTGACTAATGATGCACAGAATATGTAAAGAACTCTGTTAATAAATAGTACAATATTAAAACCACTACTGAACATCCTCTAGTAACAGTAACTATTGCAAAACTTCTATTAAAAATATGAATTACATACTTGCAAACAGTGTCATATATGATATAATATTTGTAGTGCCATTATAATGAAGTGAAATAACAATATTGATTAAATACCTATGTTAAGTTTGCAAACATTGAAATGTGACAGTACGAGAATATATTATATTTGTCTATAGACACAAACTTTCACTACTGATTGATGTGACCAGCAATAAGATAAAATTACATACATAATATTCTAATATCGACTCGTGAGTCAAGAAAACTTCGGTCAGTTCAAATCTTGTTTATCAAAACACAGATTTATAACATTCAACAAGTATGTATGCATATTTTGTTGCGCGTGTGTATGTATACATAAAACATCTGATAAACATTTTATTCAAAATATACATAATCTGGGATGAAAGGCTGACAAATTTTTACTATTCATTGCGACCCAGCGCATTCGATGTCATTAAAATAAATATACCTCAGATTAAAAAGTTGACTTTTTCGCTCGCATTCAGCGAATTTAATACAATTTGGATATATCATTTCTTTGTGAATGAATTATCATGAATCCATTCTATGCAGTAGCGGGAAATATCACAAATCCCACCATACTGTGTTTGAAACGGCTCAAAATTTGTACATTTTGGACTAAACTTGCGTGGCTTTGCCGGACGAGGTGGGAGTGTAGTTGAGTTTATTCCGTCTCTGGGCCAAATGCGAGAGGCTGACTGGACCCAGGCACTGTGGCTGCTTGGGAGAGGTACTCATCACTTGGAATGTTTTGTCTACAGCTTTCCGCAATCCCAGCACACTCTCGGCACTCGCTTGAGTCAAATTTGGAACCTAATTCAAATATTAACACATAATAAGAGAAATTGGTAAATTTACTTTATTTGGATGAATTTGAATAAAACATATTATTTTGTATTTTATAAATTATACAACGCAAATATTCTTTCGAAGTATAATTTTAGAAACATTTTCCTTCAATTCACATACAAAATCGTTAGCTATTTACTATGCATAAATATTCTTATTTTTAGAAACAGGCTCTAAAAAGTACCCGCTTATTGTGATTGTGTGCAATATCACATAATTTTTAGTACACAAAATATTAATTTTATCACGTTCCCCAAATATTATGATTAGGAAGAGAGATTTTAAATCCTGTTATCACTTTCATAGTGTCTCTGATTCTTAGTCAGGTACATTTGTTGTAATGATATTTTAATAAAATATTTTTACGGTATTTACTCATTCACATCTTGTCTGACGCGGCATAGCGAACCTAAAGGAAAGTCAATATTCTCAGACAGAGAAAACAAGACATGATTCATTGTATTGCAATGTGTAATGAATGAAAAAGTAATACAAATTCTCATAATGCATATCAAATCGTGGGCATTACATAATGAATATTCTGGGAAAACCTCATACGAAAAGTTTGCCGAGACTTCTCCTTGTTGTGAGACCAGAAGGGTGTCTCACATCCAGCACCTTCATACTTCATGCACTGGAACAATTGTTCTGATGGATATGTTGAAGGGTTATGATTCTTAGTAAAAAAAATAGTTGATATTTTTCATGTCGACAAACAAAAGAACAAAAATTCAAGTATCGAGTCATAGAAATATTGAGAGGAGCACATATTAAGAGTTTTGTTATTATTATAAATAGATATTTTTATTGTTTTCCATATTCGCTTTGTTAAACACAGTTTGCGTTATTAATATTATGTCTTCAGTCTAAACAATTTTTTGATGTGTGCATAAGCGTCCCCACACACAAGTGTGGTATAGGTAAAAAAAATAATATACCTTTATGTTCACATGCTGTTTGTTTACCTTGCAAAATAAATCAATTTTAAAATTTTCAATGAGTGGCTATACCACTTTAGTTGGGTGTGTTTACTATAAAAAAATTGCCAGTTGTAATATGTCCTTTGTTTGGAAAAATATTGAATAGTTTACCTGAGCTTGTGAGTTCTGGTAATGTGGAACATCTCCTTGAAGCCACGGGTCTTCTAGTAGTTGAGCAGCCGTAGGGCGTCGCGTGGGATCTACATGTAATGTTCGCTTCACGCAAGCGCGTGCTGCAGTACTTATTGTGGTCCATACTCCCGTATTCAATTCGACCTGAATACAAAAGAAACAATAATGGACAATCATCATCCCCATGCTTATGGACATGAATATAATATATTGTCTTATAACAAGGGCAAGATATAATATCATTGTCAATATTCTTTCCTTTAACACAACATTTGATCAAAGGTGCGAGGATAATTTATCTGCCAAATTGTTTACTATGTTTCTCCACGAAAAAAATATACAAAAAAATAAATCAAAATCCAGCTGAAGCAAATTAGCATAGGAGAAATGAAAAAATATTTTTGAATGACTTGCGAAATATTTAAATTAAATTTTGAACACTGTACAGCCCTCCTTATAACAGGTTTCCCTAGTTAGCAAGACTCATACTATTTTTTTATTAAAAAAAATATCATACAGCAGTACAGTAGTACATAATAAATAATAAAAATTAAGATACATACAACTAAGAGATTTGTATTGCAGAAATCAGTTGTAAGTTTAGATTGTGGATTCCTAAGAAATGTTTTTCTAACGAAAGTCGTTTTTGTGTTATAAAATTTATATCTGAAGAACTGACTTTGTGGTTATTCATTATAATTCAAATAAAAGAACTTTATTTTTAACCACTTTTATTTTTATTTTTTAGCGATCAGTTTCCAAGCTACACAAGCTTCTCTTCATCAAGATATAATTTACTTTTTTTTATCCTATTTTATCGTAACAGTGTCTTCAAAGTAATAAATCTAAACATATGGAGCTAAAAGTCAAGTTAATTAGTCATGTTCACGTAAGGGAAAATAAACCAGTCGTTAAAAACAAAGTTGTTTTGTTTTAATTAAAATTCGTGTTTTGTAATGCCTAAAGTCATCCATTGCAGGTCTCCAATTCAAAAAGATAAGTTGTAAAACAAAATACCTTTCCCGATTCAATCCGTGCCAAAATAGCTTCTGGAGAGTCATCACCAGTTGATGCAAAGGGGGTTTTTCCAGCCAGCATTATGTATGCCAGAACACCTGCAATGAAAGAAAATGCAAATAGCATAATTATTTTTAAATATGTATTCATTTATTATTTCAAATAGGAACTTAGTACATATTGGCAGTAGGTAAAATAATTCTGCACTCATGTTTCCGTATTATTTGCATCACAAAAATCAACAGATTACTGTATGGAAAACATCACTCTGTCAGATTTAAAATTTACACTAAAAATGCATTATGTAACTTAGTAGACATTATAATAATAAATATGTACATCTCCCTTCCCCTCCTTATCCTCTCTTTCAAGCATTCTTGTCTTAATCCCTCCCGATTTACAGTATTTTAATGTTCTTAAAATAAATATAAAAAAATTGAATGATCTGAATTGAATTGATCTCTGATTATTGAAAAATGTTTATGAGTACATGAAAATAACATTTTTATATGTATTTATTTGATATGTAATATATTTTCTTTACTAACTTTCTATACTTTGTGGAAATCTGTTATTAGTTCTGAGTTTATACACTATATCTGTTTAGTTACTATAAATATGTATGTAGAACTGTTGATTTCCCAAATAAAATAAATAAATAAATAAAAATGAGTTCGGTTCCTAGTCACAAATACCATAGTACTAGGTGTGTTCAGAAAATAGTGTTTTTTTTTTTTAATTTCGCGGGTTTGGAGAGTCCGACTCTTAATTTTTTTGGCTGCCACAGACAAAGTAAACAATGAATACAGCTGAAAATTTTGGCATACTTCAGGGGCACATAAGCCAACATAATAAAAATTTAAAAATTGACAATCGGACTCCCCAAACCCACAAAATTAAATTCCTGGTTTTTTCTGAACACACCTCGTATATATATTTTTTTTTAAATGTGGTCCTGTGGCTAGTGTCTCGGACTCACGGACCAAAGGTCTGTGGTTCGAATCCCACTCTACCCCAACTTGATTCCATTTTCTAATAGTGAGTTATTTTCAACTCGTTGAAAATGGCCCTCAAAATTAAATATTTGGGTAAATCATAAGAACGCAAATATTTATTTAAAAAAAAAAAAAAAACAAATGGTTGTTTAATCATAAAGCGAATGGTGAATGTCACACAATGAACAAACTGATTTCTTAAAACAGTCAATGCCAGGAATCATTAGCCCTATAGATGCCTTAACATTTCGTTATTTCATATAAAAAATATTTGATCAACCATGTTTTGAGTATGCCCAAATGTTTGTAAACAGGCTGTATTTCCTCCCTAGGCAGTTATTTAAATTTAAGTTTGTTGCTACAGAGAAAACATTTTTGAGAAGGGAATATGGAAGTCAAGGCATTAACAGGGCTTATGACCTGTCATTTGCTGGTTTATGTGGCCACTTTACACACTGTGTAACATTAACCATTCTTTCCATGGTTAAACATCCACATTTCCTCAACTCTTCCGTATGTTAACTTTTGTGAAGTAAAAGAGCCGAAACCTTTATCGATGTGGGTGAGTTTCATCCGGCTGAACCAGTTCACTTACTAGGCAATTCCTGAAACCAACTTTTATTTATTTTTTACTCTTTATACCAGTTAGATTAATCGACAACGTTTTGAGTATGTCCAAATGAGTGACCACTTAAACCAGCCAATGACAGGTCATAAGCCCTGTGAATGCTTAGTCTTCCATATTCTCTTCTCAAAAATGTTTTCCCTCTCTGTTGCAACCAACTTAGATTTAAAAAAATCGCCTAATGATTTACCCAATATGTATTAAAAATTTTAAGAGCGTTGAAAAATGAGTTGTAAATAAATAATTATATATTAGAAAATGAAAATTAAGTTGTGGTAGTGGGGGGTTCGAACCTTGAGCAATCGTAAGGCTAGAATAAACATACCGAGGCTCCAAATGTCGCAGGCCGCATCATATCCCGCCCTTTTAAGAACTTCTGGTGCAACAAAGTTGGCTGTGTAACACGGAGTCATCAAAAGACCATTCTCTGCCCGAAGTTGTTTAGCGAGACCAAAGTCTACAAGTCTGATGTCACTTGGCTTACGCTCTGAAGTGGCAAACAGAATATTGGAAGGCTTGATATCCCTGAAAAATTAAAGTTATTAGCCTTAAACTTTCTAGGAGTCTTATTATTTCATAATCCGTTAAGACAGACCTTGCCAGGTAAATTAAAATTTAAAATTAATTTGTTAAAAGAAAATGTCAATTTAAGATGAGTGATGAAGTGGTAAATGAGAAAATTCAGCGGCTTTTTATTTTATTTGTTAATATGTAGACTATTAAGTCAGTCGGCTCAGCCCTACCCAGTATTATTTTTTAACCTACTTTTGGTGGAGTATTCCAGAATTAAAAGATGATAGAAATGGGAAAGTGTCAACCTTCTACTTGCGATTATAGCTGCGTCCGAAACATTATTAACTAGTGAATACCTGTGGACGACCCCATGCTGGTGCAGGTAGTGGACAGCGCGCAGTACGTGGGTGAGGATGGCGCGAGCCTCGAGCTCTGGCAGGCGACCACGCTGCGTGATGTGCTCCAGGAGCTCGCCCCCGCGCAACAGTTCCGTCACTAGCAGCAGGCACTTCCCGTCCTCATACACCCCGCGCAGGGATACGATCCCGGGCTGCTGGCTATACCTGCATTGCAGATATTCAACCTTTTACACATCTATTTTGATTATTTGTTTTTTGATTTTATTTCACAAGAAATATCTTTGATTTAGTTGTGAAGACCCAGCCAATACAGTGAAAGCTGTATATTTGTCAACCCCCCTATTCATAATATTAAATAATAATTATTATTTGTTATAGACAGGCAGCCTTTGCCCGAGCACCTATTTCCCTTGTACTGGTTTTTGTCTGCGTTCTCCTTCAACAAGGTTTTTGAACTGGTTGACCAAAATGGAATGGACAACTAGGCTTGGCAATTTATTCAAGTCTGAAACTACCCGGCTGTAAGGGAAGTTTTTCTTGGGATTGAGAATTGGAGGATTTAAAAGATACATCTCGTGCAGAGGGACACATTTTGATGCCAATTTTTTCCCTGAATTTGTTAGTATTTTACACATTCGTCGTTACTCCCACCGCCGGCACTGGCACATTTGATCACACAAACAGACAACATTGGACAATGTCCTTAATAAAACACTACTGAATCATCAGCAAAATGGACCTCATGATCAGAATTGGAATAACTATTGGCTGTTTTTTTTTATTTGATAGCAACTCTTGTTCATAACATTATCCTTCCTCCTCTTCCACTTCTACCACTATATATAACGTTTTAAAAATTTAATTATCGATAACTAGATTTCTTGCTGCTTGTTATATTTTTTACCTTCACCTGTTCTTTTTTAATTTGCTTTAGTTTTAACTTTGAGAATAGATGCGACAAATATCAATATTATTAATATAGTAATAAGTGGTTTAAAAACTAAAAAGCTGCTTGTTGTTACACTAGTTTCAGGGTCTGGACACATCACCACGGCGCCGTGCCATGTACGGTTGCTGCGCCGTTTCAAGGCGCACCCGCTCGGCAGTTGATGTTTCTCAAAATATTCGTATTACGGTTACAGTTATGGCACATTAGCTGAGTTTCAAAAAATTTTCAGCATAAAACCGGGGTGATAAAAAATGTTAATTGGGGGGAATACTTGAATGAGAATGTATGGAAAAAATGGGACCTGAACATTTCGGTGTAAAAAGTAAGAAAATGTCAAATTGAGGAACGTAAAAATGAGGTTTTACTGTAATAACAAACCTGAGTAGAATTTCTATCTCTTCCCTAGGATCATAGACAGTCCTATCTATAATTTTAACAGCATATTGTGTCTTACTAGTTCTATGTTCACAAAGTCTACACACAGAAAAAGACCCTGCTCCAAGTTCGCCTAATAATCTGAAAAAGAAGAAATTTACTAGCAAGAAAATCATTAAAAGAAATATGTCAGTTATTCGTGTGATGGAAATATCTAAAAGTTTAATTTATTTACAAAACTACACTGCAAACAGTATAAATATTTTAAGAGCTTTATTTATTGGTCTAGTTCACAATTTAAAAACAGATTTTTAGAAATTAGTTAGATTATGCAAAATAGATTGATAATGTTTAATAAGTTGGATCGGGCATACCTGTATTCTTCAAAAAAGTGATTTCTGTTAATCGCACCACTCCAAAATGTTTCCTGACTAGGATTACTGGCCTGAGTTGTGGCAGCAGTGGCAGTTTGGTTCGTTACCGTTTTGTCATTTCCTTCTTCTAGTAGGCATGGAGCAATAAAACTGAATCCTCTGAAAATATAAACAGAACATCTATCATTTTGAACCAATGCTAAAGAACAACACAGTCAAAATAATATTTCACATCTTATCTCAAATTCCAGACTCCACTAATTCAATTTGGCTTCTTTTGCGATACAAAGCATCACATTCACATGAAATGTGTGTAGGTGTTTCATCATCTGCACTGCAGAACCTACATCTCGAAGTTTCAGAAGTCGGTGTCAGGAGCTTACATAGCACAAACTCCAATTTTCCAGAGTAAGAATAATTTAATTTGGCCTTAATAGAACATTTTCAAATACACATGCCTTGAAATATTACATGGTTTAGCTCCCTTTTACATAAAAAAACAAACGTTCAAAATAGTAATTATTTGAAAAATAAAAGAAAAGAAATATTATAAATCTTAAAATGTTAAAATGTCAAAAGTTTATCGGAACAATTTGATTAGTATGTAACATGTTAAGTAAATTTAGTAAAAAAGTTCAATAACAATGAGGCAGGTTGTGGTCCTTTGGTAGTGTCACTGACTCCAGATCCAAAGGTCTGAGGTTCAAACCCCGCTCTACCACAAATTATTTCCCAGTTTCTAAAATGGTTGATTACGATTCCTTGAAACTTGAAAAAATGCTAGTTTATTGCACTGTTAAAGAGACAGCGTATTTTATTTTATAACATTTAATCTATAAAGCGAATGAATATAAGAAACACAGCTTATAGTGACAACCACGAACGAACCATGCCTGTGACTCATTAAAAAATCAGTGTTAAGGTGGTGGCACCGTAATAATTTTTATCAGGCATTACTAATTAAAGAAAAAAATAACACTAAAAAAATTTCAGTTACCTAAAAAGCTCGTGCGCATTGGCAGATGCCGGGACTCCTGGCGAATCTTTAGGAGTGCGAGAAGTGAATTCAGAGTCAAAGTAGAATGCATCGTCAGCACGAGACACAGCGGGTCGAAATGGCGGCCGTGTTGTCTTCTCTAGCAAGGCCTTCCAATCAATAGTTGAAAAGAATTCATGGCGTTTAATGTCTTCAATTCCATTTGCTCCGGCACCAAGCCTGTAACATTGAATACATGATATAAGGTGTCACGAGATATGGAATATATCGTCCGGCTAATGCCCAACTGACGACTTGACAATCCGTTCAATTGTTACGAGGCTGATTTAACACAAATCAAATTTGTGAATTGTACGTACTAGTTTTAAAGTTTAAATTTTGATACCTCTAAATAATAATGATTTTATCGATTCTTGATTTTGACATTAGCCCAATAATATTATTGTTTTATGATAAAACGTCCGAATTCCTGTTAGCAGGATATTGTGTGGTAATACACAAATTGGGTGAAATTTGTTGTCAAATTTTTCAACAAATATTTGAACCAAGATCTGCGCGTACACCTGTGATACTGTTAACTGTCAACTTCAACTGTCAACATGTATTTGTTGTTGCTTGTATGACTTTATTTTTTTCACTACACTTGCTTCGTTCTTGCCATTCTTTTCTGGAAATACTGATTTTCGGTAAGGTTTACGATCCATGTTATTTTAGAAACTTTATGTTTATTATCAATAGTCACATCATTACAAGATATTTCGTTGTGTGAAACTGCCTGTTTTCGCCGAGAACATTTACGTACTGCGCAGGCTTACGTGCAATTTTCAATCTCAGAAACTGCCCCGTGTAAAACAGAAATAAAATGGTCCAAGATTTGGCAGAAGAATAGGGAAATATCACATACTACGAATACCGATAAAAATATATGAAATGAATTTAGAATAATGAGTTGTATTTTCGAAATCAATGGGGATGGATATTGTGGAGAAATGTTTTCATACATAAATGTAAACAAGAAATCGAATAAAAATCAGTTGCTAGAAAAACGTGACGTGTTTGGCCTTGGTTGTTATGATGTCAAGATTCGTGATAATGTTCCAAACAAATTTCAATGGCCAGGCAC
Source organism: Micrasema longulum (assembly GCF_059751315.1). Taxonomy (NCBI): domain Eukaryota; kingdom Metazoa; phylum Arthropoda; class Insecta; order Trichoptera; family Brachycentridae; genus Micrasema; species Micrasema longulum. The sequence continues at coordinate 920,768 of NW_028277835.1, forward strand.
AAATAAACATGAATCGTTACGTTTTAGGGGCGAGGCCTATGGAATGACCGTTTTTGCGGAAATTCAAAATTACAAATTTAAAAATATTTTTTATTTTACTAATAATTAGCAAAATATTTTTTTTACTGGACAGTATTTCATAGATTTTTATTATTTTAGAAATTAAAAAAGAAAAACCTGATATTTCCATATTATTGTACAGGAAAGTGCACATGATCTTGTATCATTTCTGACCAATGTAATACGACAACCTATGGGTAGTAAGCATATTTTATTTAAACTTGCTGGCAAGACGTTGTTTTATTGAAAATGTAGTAAGTTTTTTTTATTTTTTTTTTATTTAACTTTTGTACATAATGTTATTTGTACATTGGCGGGCTTATTGCCAAATGGCAATTTCTTCCAACCAACCAATAAAATAAAAGTTTTATTTTTATAATTCAAGTTACAGAACATATTCAATAGAAAAAAAAAGATTAAAAAGCTAAAAGTATATAAAAATAGAAATAAACGTATTTGTTAATAAATTACCTTAAATCAAAACTATTACTCAATGGGAAAAAGGAAAAAAAGAGGAAAGAGGAAAAAGGAAAGGAGAGATTAAGGAAGAGAAAGTGCCTTGAGAATTAGAACGAAGAGGTAAACCATGAACTGATAAGCGTTGAAATTTTTCACGCAGGAGCGTTAGGACTATGAAGTACATTGAACAGAAGTGAGAGTTTTTTTTTTGTTTTTTCCTCTTGGCCAGTATTTTAAATCAAGTTTCTGCAAAATGGCTGCGAATATAATATTGTTCTATTATTAAGTTTTTTTCGGAAGAATGTGGCTCTGGATCTTCTATTATAAAGTAGCAATTATTTGCATTACGGTAAAACTCCAATTACTCGGATTAATGAGTGCCAGATGTTATAACACAAAAACTTACTTAAAGATGTACAGCAAAGTTAATTGCTTTAACGAAGAAACGCGCCGGCCGCCAGCACCCTTTTTCATTTGTCATTATAATATCTCCTTTATTTATTTCCTGATACCGATACAGATATTTGGCAATCCGGATGACTGGAGTTTGGATAAACGGGGTTCTACTGTATTATAACATAAACATTGTAAAAAGAACAAAAAAGTTTTTGTTATTATTGAAAGTTATTTATAAGATTACCGATTATGCGGGTTCCTTTTAAAGAGAGCTCTTAATAAAGACTGGGCTTCTTCACTTAGATTAGAGGGCATTCCAAGCTTAGCTTTTAATATCTGTGTCATGGTATCATGTCGTGTAGCACCGTGGAATGGTAAGTTACCCGTCAACATTTCAAACTGAAAACAAATTAATATTAAAAATAAAAAAAATTATATATACCTATTATAGAATAAGGAATAGTCCAGAAACCGCATACGCGCATCAAACAGAAGGCGACTAAACTACTCTTGAAGGAATAGGTTTACATTTTGACCCATTAGTTTCTTTGTAGACGTCGCTCAGTACGCAACTCCCGATTTGAATTCAACTATGCAGTGTTGTGTCGTTTTAAAGTGTAGAACTACTGTCGGGATCTTAAAGGGACAGTCAGATTGTCAAAGAAAACAAAATGGACATTTTGTTAGTAAACATCATATATTATTTAACATGACATAAAAATATTCGTTTTATGTAAAATGAAATTTGATTTATTTTTTAAGTTCAAAGTTCTTTAATTCAATTACTCTTATCAAACGACCCCTTATTTATCTACTCTGTTGTGTCAATGTTTTCGGGTGAACAATAAAATTTTAGAGAAATTAACAAATTGCTTTTTTTTTTACCTTACATTTGTGTTATGATTGTATTTTTTCCCATCTGGCAACATTACGCGGCGACTTCACAAATGCGCGCGGTAAAAGTGGGGGTGTTTTTGGACACAGTCTGATGTATTCAAATATGATTCTACGCTCCTTCTGGACTATTCTTAATTCTATGGTAACTACACTTAAAATGACAATCTTAATGAAAAATCCATAATGTGACTGAAAATAAATATAGTTTTGAGATTTTTATCCAGTACACATTCTGTGCGAGAAATAGAATCAGAATCTTTGTCAAGTGCTTTTGGCACAGAGGCTGCCCTCAATTAAAAATCCTTAAATATAAAATCGAGTAGAGATAAGTCTGCCTCGATAGTGAAGTAGTTGAAGCATTTTCCTACCATGCTCAGGTCCCGGGTTCGATTCCTGGCAAGTATGACACATGAAATGTTAGTTATAAGGGTGTTTTACAGTGTAATATTTCATTGTCTTTGGACCTGAAGCGCAAGACTGATCACCTTAGTTTCCTGACACTCATCATCGAGATATGATGCATTTGGTGCACTGATGCAGTACCCTATTTGCCACCAGGGCTACTATTTTGAACGCTATACCGAATACCAGCCCAGGGGTGGTACTCTGAATCTTATCTACCCCCTAGAGTGATTAATTTAGGGGTTTTTATTTTTTGCATGCGTTTACAAATTGTCTTATATATAGCCACACTGATGATTAAAAGTCATAATGATTTTCATTTAGAACATTATTGCGACCATAAGCAATACCTAAAACACTGAATTAGGTTGAATTAACCAAACAGTATTAGTTTATTTCCGTTATAAAAACAGTTTTATACATTATTTGACGTTTTATCATTGGTGTGGCCATATATGAAACAAAGTGTATTCGCATGCAAAAAATAAAAACCCCCGAATTTATTTCTTCACTAACCCCGCAATAAGATCCATAATAGCACCCCTAGGCTGGTATTCCGAATGGTATTGTGCACGGTGAGATCGCTTTGTTAGCGTGAATTTAGTACGTAATATGCGTTAAAAATGTTTCCTACGCGCGCTTTTGTGTTCAGAATACCACTCCTGGTGCGGATAAATGTGTAGTGATGATTCAATGTGCAAACCTTACCATAAGTACACCAAAAGACCACCAATCTGCCGCAAAAGAGTGGCCCTTTCTATTTACAACTTCGGGAGCCATGTACTCCACAGTTCCGCAAAAACTGTACGCCTTATCATTCTGCGGCAGTTTGGAAAGGCCGAAGTCTGTCAAGGCTATATGTCCATCTTGATCTAACAGAATGTTTTCTGGTTTCAAGTCCCGGTATATAATGCCCAAGGAATGAACGTGGTTCAATGCCAATGCTAATTCAGCGAGATAAAATTTCACATCTTCCTCTGTAAACATAACCTAAAAGAAAATTTAAAGACTTTAAATTATTAATTATAGAAATTATTTAAGTAAATTGTTTTTTTTTTAACTTTCTTTATGGGACACATTTTTCGTTTTGATTTATGTCATCCAAACCTTCTTAAATATTATCGTTTTTAAGATAATAAACATAATACATTTGAAGATCCGAGTGGTAGACTGATCTACCAGTGTATGTAATTAATATACTTTTGTGACATAAGATATATTGTTAATACAAAATTATAGAAAACATACTCCATTTTAGTGGTATTAAATCACTTTGTTCTAGGTGTCCTATAAAGGGTTAAGGAAGTGCAAATAGTACAAAACAATACTATCTATAAGTGGTTTTAAATCTAAAATTATTATGATGTAATAACTTATGTATGTAAATATAAGTTATTACATCATTACAATGGAATTCCATCAAGAAACATCAATAGATAATTTAAATCAAACTAAAATTATAAGATATTTTTTTGACATAGATAATGCTGTTGAGAACATAAAAGTCTAGACATTTATCGAGCTTATGATTTGCCATCAGCTGAGTTAAGTGAACACTTACACACTGTGTAACATTCGACATTCTGCCTATAGGTAGTTGATTTCCATTTAGATTTTCTGTATTTGTTTGTTTTGAATACTACATCCGAATGCTAGCCCACTATGAAAGTATGGAGAAAACTAGCGAAATCTATTGTTGGAAATGGGTAAGTTTTTTATAGACCAGAAATCTTTATATTGGAATGGTTTCAAAGCTAGACAATGGTGAGTTTTAACTCGAAATTTTTTACTAACCATATTTATTTCAACCAGCAAATGGCATCAAAACCACCACTTGATCACTTGACCCAGCCAATGACAGATCATAAGCTCTGTAAATGGCTAGACTTCAGTTTCGGACATATTTCAAAGCCATTATTACATAATAAAATTCTGCATATGAAACCACTTTATAATGATGTAAAATGTCTGAATGAAATTAAAAGAGAGTATAGTTTTATTCTGGTTTAACTTGTCTCTTGCATCTATTTGACTGATCTGGATGGCGGTAGGGAAAGTGTGGAGGATGTCTTGCCTCTACATCTCTCCATCACATTATGGGGACTTATGTACATATGTTATCATAAAAGATAAAACATTTTGAGTATTAACTAACCTCTTTGCTCAGACGAGAAAACAAGTCACCTCCTCTTAGAAAATCCAAGATCAAATATAATTTCCCGGCTGTTTGGAATGCATAGTGTAGTTTGACAATAAAAGGATGGCCCATATCTACCAAAATGTTACGTTCCATTTTGGTTCTTTCCCTGTCTCTCACTTTCAGTGTAGCTTTTCTCAAGACCTACAAATAGATATATTTATTTATTTTATTTAACACAAACGTATTATAATACAATAAATGTATACAAAATCCATTACAGATATGTTATTAGAGACAAGACTCATCACCAAACCAGTTGATATGGCTTGTCGGAGAAGATCCTTTACAAAAAAAACATATAATTACACTATTTATCTAATACTAAATACTAACTAAACCATAAGGAGTGAGAAAAAGAGACACAAGAACATTCAATAATACGATAATTAAATAGAAATACCAAAATTGAAGACATGAGTGGATGAAGGTGTTATATTGTAAAATTTCAAAAATGCACTTTTTTACATAGATGATTATTTTATGTACAGCCCTTGCATATAAAACCAACTACACCATCAAAAAGTAGCAGAAAACTAATTTTGAAAGCGAATGAAAGTATTACACAATCAATAATTGTACTGGCGTTCAAAACTTCAACCCCAGATATCTCTGATTTTTCATGTCTTCAATTATAATAAGAAATATGTACATAACTGGTATATTTTTTTTTGTTTACATATAAACTCCCGATCAAATACAGTAGTCTCGATTATCCGACCTGAACCGGCCGCGGCAAGGTCGGATAAGCGAAAAGGTCGGATAACACGGAAAATGATAAAAACGACTTTGAAAATGTGTTACATAATTTTATTTGCACATCGAAAACTTTTCAAATGTGTACATATAACATAACTGAATGTAACAAACTAAAACATCAAAATGCACTACGGAAGAGCTACGCAAGCACTGAGGACTGTCGCCTGGCGCGCGAATATAATGCGTGCAGTCGGGTAAAGGAAAAGGGCAGTGCCCCGGTAGGTCGGATAACCGAGACTCTACTTTAGCTACATTCTTATTTTGCCCTTGTCTCTCTTGGTAGCGCCATTTCTAAGGTAGGTTGGCAACAAATAGAATGTAACTTGAACCACATATTTTAGTGTACTTTTTCCATATTTGTAGCATATTTTCGGAATCACTACATTAAGCATTTTAAAAATCAATTTAATTTTATGAAATAAATTATTTTTTTCTGATTGAATAACTGTGACAGATAGATTTTTGGCCTTATTCCAGAAATAATTCCTATTTATTAATTCATTTCATTTACTGATATTATCTAATTTTAGTTACATAATTTTTTTCATTATTGATTAATCTAATTTCAAGTTGATTTGAATTTTTTTTTGGAACACATATTGTGTATAGACAAATCATATTATTTTTATTTTGATACATACGTACTTCTTATTTGCTGAATATTGATTAGTGTATTTCTGCTATTGTTATTTATTCTTTCTTTATTTATTATTGCTTCTGTTGAATTTTAATTGTTTTAAATTATGTAAATATATACTTCCTTTAAATTAATGAAAATTTTGGCTCAATGTGACTTATGCCCAAAAGGATGAAATATGGCAAACAAAATATTGTATAATTTTACAAATATCTTACAAATTTTCTTATTTTAAGTATAAAAATATAGACAGAAAAATGTAAATACATAAATGTTCACATAATTTATATTGATGGTTGGTGCAATATGTCGCAACCCACAAAACATGAAAATGACTAAAGTATGCATGCAGAAGTGTGTAAAAATGTATTCTTCATGTATTAATAAAATACCATAGCCAACTATTTGACCTAAGGGCAATTTGCGTAAGATTAGTTGCTTCAAAAATTAGGACACAATATGTCCAATCCCACTTAAAAACAATATGTGTCAACATCGGTAATGGTAAATACTTTATTTTATTCATTATACTGGTGAGAAAAAAAAACATTTTTGAGCCCTATACTATTCCTGCCGATTCTTATGTAAAATGACTTTCTGAATCCGAATATAACCCGTTTTCGGTAGAGCCCCCGATATTTTTATCACTTTTCGATAGTAATTTTATGGCCATGAATTTGATTTGCGAAAAACGGTTATTTTAATTGGAAAGAATAATAGAGGTGAGGTTATCAATAAGCTGAATCAGCTGAATACTCTTCATCATCAGTGGACATATCATCTGATGGTCCAGGTTGTGGCTTAAAGTCCGCGGTGGGGGGGTCAAAATAGGTGGGGGGCCTTACCTGAAAACGATGGGTGATGGTGGTAAATGGGGGTCATATTCGGATTCAGGGGATCATTTTGCATAAGAATCAGCAGAAATGGTGTCAGGGCCGATTTTCATGCTGACTGGTGCTATTAAAACGATACTAACCAACGATAACAAGAATTAAAGTAGGATCATTTACAAATGAGGTTAAGAGAGAAAACTTTTATACCAGAGGGTACGTTTATAGGAGAGCCTGTAAAATTAAGTGAATGTGGGTTGCAACATATTGTACTATAACCGTCGGTATATATATTTTTAATAGTATAAATTTGCATTCTGTAAGTATCACTAATAAAGTATTTGTACAAACCTTCATGGCATACAATGTTCCTGAATCTTGTCCGACGACTTTTCTGACGAGAAAAACTTTTCCGAAGGATCCCTCTCCTAAGACCTTGAGGAGCTCGAATTGAGAAGGATCGGCCTTTTCGTGACCTTCCTTGATGACCTCCCTCAACTCAATCTCATGTTCAGCAGAGTCATGGTCCAGGCCATGGCTACCATCAGCCGCTATTGTTGTTTCTCCGTCAATGGCCATGTGGAGGCTTTCTGCGGACTGGGATGAAGAAGCACACTGAAATTAGATTTAGAAATTAAATCAATCTCCTTTTCAGAAGAAATCTGGTTATTTATAAACTAAATTCGGCAAATGTAAGTATAATGAATATTGGAGTTTTCCAAAAACAGTATAGCGACAATATGTTAAGTATATCCAAATATTTGTAGACTAATACTGGAATTACGCCCACTTAGAAAGCCAGAATGGTGATTTTATTTCAGTTATTTCCCTTTTCTCTGTTGAGATATTTGTCTTAACAGAATACTGCTTTAAGAAATACTAGAACTAAATATATTCCAATGTGAATAATTTAACTGTCAACAATGTTAGTAAGACCAAAAGTTTGCAGATAAGGCTGAATTCCACTCCCTAGGGAGTCATCAACAATGAAATTTATTGTAACAGAGGGAGAATATACTTTTAAGAGTGGAATATGAAAGTCTAGGCATTTACAGGGCATATGACTTGTCATGTAAGATGAAAAGTCCACAAATAGAAGAGTTAAAGAAATGTGGATGTCAAATATGGCAGAATGGTGAATGTTAGACAGTGTGTGTGTGCTGTGGCCATTTGCCTTGTAAATGCCTAAACTTCTGTATTCCCCTTTTAAGTATTTTCCTTCTCTGTTGCAGTAAATTTCAAGTTAATTGCCGTTTAGACGAGGAAAAAAAAAGATCAAAAACATATCAGAACTATTCTTATTATAAGAGATTATAAGGCAAAGATATGTTTTTTAATACTGTGGCCAACTTGAATTTTCCACAGAGTAAAATAATATGTAGAAGCAATTATATTGCTACAATGAAAAGTAGCATTTTTACAAAAATTTATTTATAAAAAATAAGTAATTCTTAATAAAAAAAATATTAATTCTCAATAAAAAAGTTTTTCTCAAAAAAAATTACAAGTAAAAAAAAAAGTAACCCCTAAGAACATAAAAACATTCTTTTTCTATCACATATCAATAAAAGGCACCTTAACCTCACTAGTATATGTGAGTATTAACAACATTAACACTATTTTTTCTGTTAAATTAAATCTATTAAAATGTAAGAAATAGAGTAAACACTTAACAGAAAACTTTGATTAGATGACTACCGGTTACTTAGAGCTACACACTTACACTTCCTGTTCGGTAACTTTCATATAAATACAAGTTTAATAAAATTCTTGTTAGTATGAGTCACACCTTACAATCATACACCAGGCAGTGGCAGTAAAAACACATTAGTACGTATTGAGGAAAACCGTGTGGAAGATTTACCACATTATGATTAATCTACTGGTTGATAAGCATAATTAATAATACATTAGATGTTCTATGCTTAGATAACTAACAAAAAAAAAAAACTAAGAATGAAAGTAATATGAATGCCGTCGAATTGCAAACTCTCAGGCAAACGTGTGGTAAAACTATGTATGATAGGTGTACAAATGGCAAGATTCATGCATTATTTAAGGCTGACAAGCATTATCGAAAAAATCGAGAAAGGAGTGTGGGGTTCATAATCCATAATTGATGACACACACATGCTAAATAATTTCACCTGAATTAAAGGGCGATCACCGATGAAGCAAGTCAGCGTTTTCTATTGAATTCAATTAATTACATTCTACGAAACACGAGATCGACGTCCTGCAGTACATCAACATCGTCCCTAACATGGAGATATGAAGAACAAGTAACACTCACACTACACAACCAAGTGCTGTATCTTATTCGCCATGTAATAAATACAGGCATTCAAACAACTGGGACCACCACACTTAATCCTACAGTGGTGACCCCAACGCGAGTTTAACACGCCCCGTTGTTCCAATGTGATGTTCCTCCAGGATAGCAGGGTGGTACTCTATGGAACACTCAACTGCTGCAGAGATCTTCTTTAAACGCATTTGGAAACACTGCACTCTACACAGCATCTACGGAGTATCCAGTTGGACGACAGAAGACAACATGCAGCATGCTTATCTCACACAACTAAGCCGATCAAGCTCATCTTCGCAGATCTCGCCTAGTCTCAATTATTTTGCTCAACTACGACGAACACGTTCAAATACACCGAACTCGCTCTTCTAAGCTGACTCATCTATGCTGATCACACATCTCAACGATCACCCATCTACGCGGAATTCGTTCATCTATGCCGATTCTGCACAGCAATGTTTTAACAATGTCACGCCACAATGGCATTATTTTCAACAACCTACGTTGACTTCCACAAGCATTAACGTTTAAAAAACTACATAGAAGCATCCTGCAAGCATCATATCCAACCTTCGCAAGTCATGGGAAGAATCTTCATAATGCATTCACATATTCGGTTTGCACTGAAATTCTTCGTTCTCCGACGTGGACTACTCACTGCCACGAGAAAGTGCATCATCTCACTATGTAGATATCTGTAAATCTACAGTGGGATATTAAATTTCTCGGCATTGCCCATCTGACAAACAACATCTTGATATATCAATCAATGGATAACTTCTGTATTCAAATTTTAGTGATAACGATTCACTTAAAACGTTTGCACAAAAAAACATAAATAATTTCTGTTGTGCATATTTTTATATTTGCGATGGATAATTATTTCAAACACTGCAACTCTGCACATTCCAGCAGTTTATTCATACCAGAGTGCAACACCTTGATTTTCAGCCTCGTCAGCACTCCAGCCCAAAATCGACAAGAAATTCAAGAATAGATTCGTCATCACTTTACCTGGATAACTAACATCAGCAGTACTTCAAACTGAGATATAAGTATCCGACAAAAAAGGAAGCAACCTTCGCCAGTTTATCAAGAGAAAAACTTCATGTATCGTGAGATCTCTTTACTGGAAGGGGGTACTGAGGAGTTCATACTCCATGATTGATGATACACACATGCTAAATAATTTCACCTGAAATTATAAGGCGACGACCGATGAAGGAAGTCAGCGTTTTCTATTGAATTCAATTCATTAAATTCTGCAAAACACGAGATCAACGTCCTGCAGTACATTAACATCGTCCGTACCATGGAGATATGAAGAACAAAGGAACGAGGTTTATAAAGAGACCACAGGGCGCAAGTCAACGCCCAGTCAGCCCAGTTCAACCCAGTCACTCAGTTCCGGCATGTAGTTCAAGTGCAGTCTCTTCAACCCATCATCGCCGTATCACTTGCGCAACACAATTCACTACTTATTCACCATGTAATAAATATGCATTAAACAGCAACCTCGTGTCTTCTGTTTATCTATAACTGGGGTAGGAGCTCCAACCCTAAACCACCAAATCCTACAGGAGTGCTGAGTTGGTTTGCGCATGTAGAGCAAATGAACGGCGAAAGAATGGCTAAAAGAATTTACGATGCGAATATTGATGGATGCAGAAAACGAGGAAGGGTGATTAGGATATGGCAAGACTAAATTTAACAAATATTTGAAGATGGACGACATGTCAAAAGTCGGAATAATAGGCGTGCGTGCATGAGAAGATGTATGAATGTAGAGGAAGCGAGGTCTGTATGCAAAGACAGAGTGTTATGGCATTCTATCTTATCTGCCTACCCTCACGGTGAAACTGCGTGATGGTTTCTGTTTTTGTATATATTTTTTACTTGAAAAAAGTGTGCACTAAAAAGTATTTGGAAACATACTTTTTAGTGCTTAACGATTTTTTGAATTGGGTGACATTGTAAAGTCTAGCAAGGGATTTTTTTAACATTTATAAAACAAAATTAATTCTCTAACTTTAACAAACTAATAATCTCTAACTTTAACAAACTTAAAAACAAAATTAATAATAACAAAAGTACATATATAAACAGCTGTTACAGCTGTTTTCTATCTGTTATTTTACATTTGTAATTGCTTCTAATTAATTTATTAAATTGTAAATTTTTGTAAGTTTTTACATAATAATAGTAATTTTTAAAAGCCAGGTAAACGGAGAGTGCAAAATTTCATAAGGTGTGTTCAAACTGAAGTAGTTTAACAAATATTAATAAGTTAGAATGTAAATAACTTAATTTTATCTTCAGTTATCAGTAATCGCGCTATCAATTTTGGAAACCGCGAAACGCCCATAACAAGATATGAAGTGTTAATTTCTAAATTGGATTTAGAATATACATACCTACCTACATAATTGAAAACCATTTTTTTTATTAAATGTAATCAATAGCGCAGTGGTGCATTTATAGTCATTAATGCATTAAGAATAATTAACAGGTAATAATATATTGTATACGAACTAAACAATGTAACACCAAAAGATGTTTGACATAATGACAAGCAACTAGTTTTTATTTACGTTATGAGATAACCACTTACCACACTCTCCCCGATATTTTGGACTTGCCATGGATCAACAGAATTCGCCAATGGCATATTCCTGTCAATTCAATTGTAATTTCTTTTAATTTTGACAAAAATAATGGTAGACAGTCCCGCTTCACAATATGCCAATCAAGGCCGCCATATACACCATAGAAAAAGTTGATTTGGTTGATTGTTGATTTGATTGATAAATTTTTAGTGTTGCCAAAAAAAAAGTGTTTTAGTACAATGCGCAAAAACAAAAATAATATGTCATAATATTATGTATATTGTTTACATTTTTATTTATTGACACCCTACGAACTAAAAAAAACACAAATATGTATTGCTTTACCTACTTCTTTATTATGTTCCACATACCGATAAAAGTATGAATAAATGTAGTTTGGAACAATGATGAATATAAGTACGGAGACAATAACATTAATATTTGTAAATTGTGACATATTATTACATTAATATTTTATTATTTTCATACCGCGTTTGTAAAATCAATAGTTTTATACAAAATTGTTAGTTAAATAAAAAAATTTGTAGCTAAGGTACAAAAAGTTACATTATTTTTCCGTGCTTCATTTTACAATACGTTATAACCAATCGTCATTATTCACCGTAGCATTCATACATTTATATTACATATCTACTATGTAAAAAAATAAAAATATTACACAGTGGTTATTAATTTAGTCGGTCCTGTGGTTTGATGGTCAGCACGTTTGCCTACCATTCAAGAGGTCTCGGGTTCGATTCCCAACATGGTTGATATGAAATGTTCATTTAAAAGGGTGTTTTTACACTAAAATATTTCATAGTCCCTGGATTGGTACCTGAAGTGTAAAACTGATCACCTTACCTTCATGTAATAAAAAATATCAATATTCGCTGAAATCGGTGTACCAATGCAGTGCCATATGCACCATTAGGTGCGGAAAGGGAATAATGATGATTACTCTGAGGGATTTTATTACTCTCAGGGATTTCATTACTCTCAGGGATTTATAGGTGCACGTTTTAAAATCGAAATTGCTTAAACGTTTTTTTCGCTTTTATTTATTTCTTAGAAATTAGGTGTACTAACAAAACCCGGTTGTTTAAGCATATATCAGAATTATTTATTTTTTAAAATGATTTTTGCGTTCTTATATATGCATGAATATATATATTTTAAAGGAATAACCCGCTAAACCTCTATTCAGGGGCTTGTCAGCAGGTGGGGTAGAGAGGAATATGGAAGGAGTTAAGGAAAAGATACACCACAACACCCAGACCAATTGAGAAAAATATATTTCTTGGATTTTTTTCTTGCAACTGGCAGGAATCAAACCAACTGCGGCACGGCGCGGCGCCTACCAATTTACTCAAACGCTTATTTCTATTTCATAACTATACATTAGATACAATACGAATTATTAATTATCAGAACAAACGGCCTTTAAAGTAACTATTATATTATATATTGAAGCTTGGTCATATTAAGAAAATGCCTAAGGTTTAAAGAATAATGATAAGTACCAGCATACTTAGAACTTACTTTTCCACAAACAGATGCAGTATAATTATTTTTACTTATACATAGGTACTTCCTTAATCTAAGTGCAACGTAGGTATCTATGTATTGCAAAATTAAATGACTAGAAAGTGTAAAGTACATAATAATTCCTACAATCTTTGCTTGAAATAACACGCATACTCCTAACAGAAAACATTTACTTTCACCATTTAAGTACGCACCTATGTTGGAATATGAAGATTAGGGTGGTTCAATCTCTAATTTTTGGAAATTCATAACGGCCCTATGCGGAAAAGACGTTTATAGCCTACAGCTTAAGGGGAAAATAAACAAAAAAAAAATTTACGATCGCATTATCCGCAAGACTGTTGAAGTTTAGGTATTTTAGAATTTTCTTGGTGGTATTAAAAAAATGTTTTCTTGGGTGAGCAAATATTTTTAGATTTTTTTAAACATTTATCGCAAAGATATAACATAAACAAAATGGATGCAATTTTTTTTAGTAATACGTATTTAGCAGTTTCAGAAAAAAAATATGTTTAAAAAAAACCATCAAAATTCCAGTTGACGGTTATTACTAGTCTTAATAACTGGCATTTATTTTCTTTATTATTGCCATTTTTTCATATGGGTACCTGTTTCTTTTTGGTTTCTGCAGACAGAAACTGATGGTTCCGTAACTATTTTTACAATTCGTGTGGCTCGACTGTGACAGGAAAAACCCCTTGGTGGAAGGTAGTATGGACTCCTGAATAATCGATGTGTCTCTTATTGCTTCTGAAATCATTTTATTTGTAAATGTTCAGTTATTCGAGGTTCGGCCAGATTATCTCATTTAGTCAAATCCACATAATCTGTTGCGCAAATATTCTGGCAAATAGAATATTCAGATACTTGTTGCAAATGCAGTCCGTTTCAATTTGCAGACTCTCGGAATTCTCCCGAAAAGCATTTTTTCTTACGTGTCTTCTCTTGTCAGCTAGCACTGATAAAAGAACATTCTCAGGATACAAAGTAAGTCTTATTTTTAAACTGGCTCATAATAATTAAATGAAATGAAATGAAAGTCTTTTAAATAAGGCAATATAGAAATCTAGGCATCTACAGGGCTTATGGCTCATTGGCTGATTTAAGTGGCCAATTTACACACTGTTTAACATTCACCATTCTGCCCATATTTGAACATCTTTATTACTTCAATTCTTTCATCTGTTGATGTTTGTGGAGTTAAAGAGCTGACACCTTTATTTATGCGAGTGAGATTCATCTAATTGAATTATTTCACCTACATACTAGGCAACGTGGCCACTCAAACCAGCCGACGACATGTCATAAGCCTTGTAGATGCCTAGATTTCTATATTGCCTTCTTTAAAATGTTCTTCATCTATGTTGTAATATGTTAATGTTAATAGCTCCCCAGGGAGTTGAATCCAGTCCATGTCTACAAAAATTTGGCAAACTCAAAATATTGTTGAAATGAAAGTCGTTATTGTCAATTTAATCTCGGATGGATTATTGAGAGACGCATACAGCTTATGATTTATATTTGCGGTTGTACCGCAAATAGCCACAAATTTTTCGATGGGTTCTATTCGACAGACTTTAATTGCAACGTCCAAAGTAGATAGTTTCACAATTTCCATTAAGTATAGCTGATTAGTGTTCAAGCCTTTCTTATTAGTGACTGCAGGTAGCTTGCATTTTATTGAGGTGAATAAAACTACAGGCAGCTTCTCGCCATCTAACCATAACCATTCATTTCTCCCAAGAATCTTTTGAGCCAAATTGTAGTTCCATCTAAATTTGCAAAAATATTACAATGTGGAACATTATTGGCATGTAACTGGCACACAAACCACTGTTCCATCGAATCCAATCGCAACAAGGTTTGTAAGAACAATTCTTCCAACATTTACAAATATTTTTCCAATATACTCGGACTCGAGTATTTTTTCCAGACTTATGTGTTTTTCGTTTTGATTTTTCTTCCGCTTTTTCTTAATATTATGGTATCGTCTTTACGTTGGTCAAAACATAAATTAATCAGATCAGAATTTGGTACAACTGGCTGAGATGGAAAAGTGGTTTTTGTTTTTGTTTTCTCATGCCGAATTGAAATTCAATCAATGACGTTCGATATGTTGCTTAGTGATATTACGCCAAAATCTAGAAGTGCAGCTGACACGATAGCTACTCCTGCTCGATTAGAAACGCTATACTGATCTAATGCTCTTAAAGTGTGAGGTCTTTGAGAATTTAGGATAAACCTTCAACAATATTCGACTGTATTGGAAAGTCAGTAGCCTCCTCACAAGCTGGTTCCGTTTGCTCGTATTTTTTCTCTTATCATTTACATTTGTTACATTAAACATAATTTCAATTATTGTCTTAAGTGAAAACAATTTATTTGGTGTGTGCATGAATGTCATATACTAATATACAAAGAAATTGTCAATATTTCTGTACGTTCTATTTGTTCACCTAATAAAATAAATAAATAAAATGATCTTGTACTTAATTATTGGGATTGATGCTCGTTTTTTGGTATTTTCTAACTTCTTAACAAATTATTTACACGATGCAGAAATGTCTTTCTTATGTCGTATGTCGGTT
This sequence comes from Micrasema longulum, assembly GCF_059751315.1. Taxonomy (NCBI): domain Eukaryota; kingdom Metazoa; phylum Arthropoda; class Insecta; order Trichoptera; family Brachycentridae; genus Micrasema; species Micrasema longulum. The sequence continues at coordinate 936,455 of NW_028277835.1, forward strand.
TAAATGCCAAAATATGTACCAGATTTTATTTTCACGGGTAGAATGCATATTTGGTGGCATATCACAACCAGAAGCGAAAATATGGCAATCATTCTTAATATCGCTATAGTGCAAAACTAGTTCAAGTTCATAGACTCACAATTCATACAATATAATAGTAATTTATTTATCGGGAACAGCGGTCGCACATGTTATTCTGACGACTGCTCGCTCACTTTGATGCAGTTTTACGAACTGATTTAAGAGGATACGGGGAAACGGTTGATTATCAAAGCCATCGTAATATGTTATGTAATAAATCATTATGCACATTGATATTTATATTGCTGAAAAACAGTCATTTAGTATCCAAAATCATCTTACTAAAACATGACTTTTTTTTTTAAATCTAAAATTCAACCCCCTCGCTGCAAACCTTACACTTAAAAAATATTTTTTATTTTATTTTTCCCTTATTCTACATACTATATAACATCTTTTCCGCATAGGACCGTTTTGATAATTTCAATTTTTTTTCTCCGTACAACATCGATCCACCCTAATGAAGATACTGTAACTTCGTAATGTTTTTGTTGCATTCAATTTACTTCTAAAATATAGAAGGCTTTTGCTTATTAACATAAATGTGTATCAATTTAAAACACATTCACCTACCTCAACAAATGTCTAATATATATCTTGCAGTTACTAATAAATTAGTCATAAAAACAAAATTTCATTTTATTTTAGATAATTAATTACCTACAACTGTTAGGAGACAAATACCTACTTCAACAAAAATACTTACATCAAATGGGTTGTTACAGATAATTTTTTATATTTATTTATATAAAAAAATGTCTCAAGTACCTACTTGACGGGTTTATTGCTATCTTATATGAATTTCTTCCAACCAACTTAAGTAACAGTGAATAATTAAATATGCAACTCATTTTTCCCATATTGACAGAATGTGCAACAACAAGAAAATGTGAATCTTCTTTTCCTAATTTACTAAGAATTAGGAAGTATATCTGTTTATAATAATAAACTTAATATTTCATGGGGAATTACGGTCAAAACACAAGTTGCAGTGTTGTTTCGATACACATACCTACCAATTTGCGGTAAAATTACCAACTTTAAAAAAAAATTACAATTCACGCTTTATTATAGTGTATTGAACATCATTTAATAAAGTGGTAGCTATGGGCTTATTTAGGCTTTCCTTTATACAACTAGGTGGATAATGATTGTGATTTTATTAACCCCAAGAAACTCATTTAATAGGCTATATTTTTGTAGGAGCATAATTCTACGTATTTCGATATTTACAAAAGTATAATTAAATCAGCGAATTAACCATAAAAAGTATTATGAACATTTTATGCGCTGGTATGTAATATGAATTTAATCATTTCGACGGACGACATGCCTGGAATTTTATTCTAATATATTATTAAAATAAAATCTCAGGCATGTGTGTCGTCTGTTGAAATAATTAAATTTATTATCGTATTATGAGCCTGTACCAAAGTTTACCAATGTACCTAGTCAACTCATAGTAAAAGCGCTTTATTGCTCTGAGAAATTTTGTCTGTAACACACTGTACCAATAATAATTTTACATGACACTGTAAAGCATCGAAATGAACTTTTATACCCCATTGGATAGTTTAGAGTTAACACTACTCATTAAACATTACTCTCGAACCACGAATGGGGGAAATACGAAAGATCACAAACGTGTTCAAAACGAAGCCATGCCGGTTAGTTTTGTGTGCAAGCTCACCGAAGTAAATTCATAAAATTGTAAATTGAATAATTTGCGTTTATAGTACCTTACCTACATGTTATATATAAACTTGCAATTTACAAGGGAAATGTTATTATGGATATCTTAATTTTTCATCAATAATAGATTTAAAATACGATTATTACGGCAGTAAAAAACAATTTCAAAAGGATACCTACAAAAAAAAATATGTCAGGTAAAAATATAGAATACTATAAAATTTAGAGCACAGAAAAGATTATTTATTTATTCTCCATCAAATCTACTTTAGTTACATATAAATATATCTAATAATTTAGCTTTATGAACGCAATAATGTTAAATCAGACATTTAAATAAATTATACTTGAAAATTGAGTTTTTTTCTACAACTAAAATTAAACATTAGATTTTGATCTATTTGAAAAACCAAAAGTTAAAATAATTTCCATTGATATTGTTTTTTTGAAAATCATTTTTTTCAAAAGGTGCAATGTTTTTTAAAATATGTACATTTAATTGGTGTGATAATACTATACTGGCGTTGCATAAAACACGCCACATATGTATACACAGGTACATTTATATTATATTTTAATCTAAGTATTGCTAGTTTTGTTTCCATGTTAATATTATAACTGAAACGAAATAAACATGTCATAAAAAATGCTATAAAAATATTTTTTTCTTCCAACAAGTCGTTTTAACATTTTAGAACGTGTAAGCGAAAAGCTTGTGAACCAAAGCCGAGGAAATAATAATACATTGAGATGCGACAAAGACGTTATATGTTACCTAATCGGGGATTACGGAAAATGGCAATTTGGAATCAGTGTACTTATGGGTTTTCTTAAATTATCGATTGCATGGTTCCAGCTAGGAATCGTGTTTCTTGCTCCACCCCAAAAATTTTGGTGTAAAAAACCGCCAACGTTAGTTAATGTTACGAATATTGAATGGATTCATATGTCTAAGCCGGTAAGTTACATCATAATCTTTATCTTTCCGTTGTGCATTGTCTTTTATGTATGAGTACTTGGGTAATTTGTATGATGGAAAACAAACAATTATTTCATTGTTATGTCATAACAAATTAACTTTTCCGGAATAATTATTTAATAATATTAGCCTGTAAAATTGAATAGAGACCGCGGAGGTAGTATTTAAAAAATATAAATAATAGTCCCTATGTCCTTGGGTACCTAGGTATTTAAAAAAATGTTTCTTAAGTCTATTTTTTTTTCAGAATTCCAGTAATTCTTTCTGTGACATTTACGACCCTGAAGAACTGTTGTCTGAAAAGTTTTCAAGTAATTTAGACATTCATATTGTGCCGTGTACAGAATTTGAATACGATGTTTCAATATTTTCTTCGACTATTGTCAGTGAATGGAATCTCGTATGCTCAAGACAGTACTATGTCGATGTAAGTATTTATCACCTAATATTATAGAAGCTTATGATGAAATTTAAAAGGTAAAAAGACGGGTTCCACACAGTAATAAAAAAAATATTTACAGATTTTTACAAGAACACCGCCTGAATTGATAAATAATTAAAATATGACATTTGTTGGTTGCATGCCCCAGTATGCAAAATTTTCAATAGTAGGTATTGTTACTTTGGTAACCCTATACGTCATTGAAGTATTAATACATAGACGCGCCCTATAGAGTAAAATATTTTAAAAAGTAGTGACACGAAAACGTGCCCATAGTTAGGTACTGAGTTTTTTTTGCACCACAACAGGCCAGAGGGCCCAATTACAGTGGTGAATTACATCACAGAACACCCAGGCTTGAGAAAAATCTCCTTTAATTTTTGTGTTCTCATCGGGAATCGAACCCGCAACCATCCGTGTGTGAGTCAAGCGTCTTGACCACTACACCACGAAGGCCGCCAAGTATATTTATGCTACCAAAAATTGGAGCATAGGTATTTATTTTTGGTTTAAAAGTTTTTATGTTAACGTTTACAACCCAGATAGCAATTTAAACTTGCCTCAAGCTTGTATCAAGTTTGAAGTATCAAGTGTTCAAGCTTGACCCAAGTTTGAGATTGCAACTCTGTAAACTTGAGGCAAGTTTAAAGCAAACTTCCTAGTTACCATCCAACAAACTTGTATGATGTTTGGATTTATTTAGCAAAAAAAAAACAAAAAATACAACAAAAAAAAACAAAAAATAGAGAAAAAAAAAACAAAAAAAAACGAAAAAAAAACAAACAAAAAAAAACAAAAAACATGAAGCTTCTTAAAAATATTAATATTAAATAAAATATCTTGTTATTATTATTCAGTATATTTATTTTGAATGAATAATAAAAAATACGGGCTATTTTTGCCAAGAAAGTCAGATGATGTGATGACAAATAATTCAAGTCAATTGACTGGAGATCAGAGTCCGGTGCATTCTTTTGTCTCTCAACTCTGAAACAAATAAATAAAACTGAATTTATTTAAAATAAAACACTTTGTAAATTTATCACACAATAGTTTATTACATTAAATACACGACTAGTTTCGGGTAATCAGTATTACCCATCCTCAGGTGTAAATATAAACTAAACTAAAATACATACACAGATTAATATTAGGTACTGATAGTGTTGGATGGAAGGGGAAAGGTAATTTGAGGTGGAGGGGATGGGGTTTTCCTAATTATCGCAAATATTGAAAGCAGGGGTGACGAATTTTGGAATATAATATTATTAATCAAAGTTTTTTCTGAATTTAAATTTTTTTGAATTTCAATATTTTCTAAGTTGTTCATTGTGATTCCTTTATTTATAACCGAATGTAAGAGTTTAATTTTATGTGAATGAAACGAATGATTTGTATCCATAATATGGTTTGCGAATTCAGAAAAACTATTACTAGAAAGCCCGCTGAAACAATAAATAATATAAATAAAACTGTTTTATGACTTACTAGCTTTTCGACTAGCGGGATCTCTCATGGTAAAAAGTATCCGATATTCAAATCAAAATTTGTTGCAACAAAGGGAAAACATTTTGGGAAGGACATATGGAATTCTAGGTATTTACTAGGCTTATGTACTGTCATTGGCTGGTTGAAGTGGCCACTTTACAAACTGTGTAATATTAAGCGTTCTGCCTATGTTTAAACATCTTCATTTCCTCAACTCTTCCATCTGTTAACTTTTGTGAAGTATAAGAGCCTCTCGGGTTTAAGTATTGGTTAATTATATCGATACATTATCAACAGCCTTTTCGTTCTGTAAATAAAACATAATTCAATCAATTCAATTCAATAATAGTATAATGTTTGTGATATTTAATAATTAATCAGTTTTAACTATTGTAAGCACTATGCAGTGGATGAGATATTTATGTCATACTTACTTTTAAAGAGCTCTTGACAAGACGGCTTTGTCGAGTGACAGTGCAACAAAAACTCATTTTTAATGTTTTTTCCTCAGTGGCATATCAAAAACGTCCAATGATAAATGCGTAATTATAATGACATGAAACGATGAAACCCACGGGCAAAAACGGTGAAATATATCATTTTTCTACGACTTTGATAGTATTGCCAATCTGAATGTTGTTTGGAATCAACCACTTTTTTGGATATTTGTCATGCACTAATTTAATTCAGCGGCCTCCGTGGTGTAGAAGTTAAGACATTTGGCTCACACATGGAAGGTTCTGAGTTCTATTCCTGGTGAGAACACAAAAATTAAATGTGATTTTCTTAAGACTGGGCGTACCGTGCTGTAATTCACCACTGTAATTGGGCCTCACGGCCTGTTGTGGTGCCAAAAAAAATCGGTCTTCGAGAAAAGTCCTGGGATTAAATATAACAGTTTAAATAAAAAAAAATAAAAAAAGGAATTCTCTTCATATTTTTATGTATACGGCAATGTGTTGATCATCACTATATGACTTTCGGATTCTGAAATACCATTCTTGACATAACAAGATTCCAGCAAGTTTTGTCAAAACTTGTCTCTTTAAATTTGTCATAACAATATTCCAGTAACTTTTGATAAAAACTTGTCGCGTCAAATTTTCCTTTTCAACCTTCCATCAATCTTAAATCAAGTTTGTACCAAGTTTCACTACTATCTGGGAATCAACATGAATTTTTGGTGGATCCTAATCAGATTCTTTCCTTAAATTTCGACCCGTTTATTTCTTTTTACTGGATTTTTGGGAATACAAAAATAATATTAACTCTATTTATTATATTTTAAAAACGTATTCCTATCAGTGAAGCCCTGTTGCGTCACCAGGCGTTGTTTGACCTTTTCAAAAAATAAAATATGTATATTTAAATATTAATTGTTTTAAGCATTGTTAATCACTCATGAACAAAAATTTACCAATGAAAAGTAACACATCCTTTTTACAATGTTTATCCGAAAGGTTTTTTAACGCTTTCATGACACAAACAGGTATTTTGGTTTCGACTCTAAACGTCATGCTTGGCTGGTGGTCGAAAAACTAATAAATTTGCATTAGGCATGCCTTAGTGTTTGGGCATGAGTTAAGCCTCATCATTTTTTAGGGCTCAGGGCAAGTCTATGTGCATTAATATGTCAATGCCATACGGATTATAAAAATCACGACCGAAAAACTTGGCCCGGCTAAACCATAGACAATAAACGTTTTTTTTATCGCTATATAATAAATACAATAGTAGATAAGGCGTACAGACTTCTAGGGTTTATCTTACGAATCTCCAAGCCATTCTCATCACCAAATACATTAAAACTTCTTTACTATACTTATGTGCGAAGTCAACTCGAATTCGCTTCATTAGTATGGTCCCCTCAATATAATGTATATATTAATCAAATTGAAAACATTCAAAAGAAATTTATAAGGAGCCTGGAATATCGTTTTGGTAACATTGAAAATGATTACGGCGCATCTTTGATCAATTTTAATATAGAATCACTACAAAAAAGGCGCCTTAGATATGATTTAATTTTTCTTTTCAAAATTCTCAATAACATAGTTGATTCGCCATATCTTTAACAAAATATTGGTTTCCGTTGTCCTCTTCGCTATACTAGATTAAATTCCTTTTTTTATGTACCAACTTGTAAAAACAATTATACCTCGAATTCATTCATTAGACGTACCTGTAGAAATTATAACGGACTCAGTATTGATGTAGACATTTTTAACTGCACGTTGCATTTGTACAGAAAATTTCTTCATGGGGTCGATTATTTGGGATAGTTGCTGAATGTACATCTTGAGTGGTTTATGCTATGTATATGTGCCGCATGTAATGTATATGTTTGTGTATGTTTTATATGTGCGTTCATGTGTGTGCGTGGATGGCTCGGAGTGTGCATTCGGTATTTTTATTTATTTTAATTTATTACCTCCATGGAAAACGCAAATGTCAACAATTATCCTTTTTTCACTTAAAATTCTTATTTATTTTTTATTTTTTGTCACATTTAATGTTAATATCTTTTTAATTTATGAAAACTTAATTGGTCTTTTTATGTTAAAAAATTGTTGTTTTTAGTACTTATTTTGTATGACTATGTTTTCTAAATAAAATAAAATAATAAAAAAAAAAAAAAATATCACGGGCCAAAAAAATTTCAGTTAAAAAATAAATAACAATTTATAATATTTATTTGTATTATGAATGTGAATGGAACAATGTAAGGTGATGGCTTATTTTCTATTTTACACACTTTTATACTACTCTAATAGTATAATCTATAATATAATAATCTATAATATAATCTCTAATACTCTACTGTAATAGTATAAAATCACAATTTTCAAATTCAGAAAATATTGCAAATTAAATAAAATCTTACTCATAGAATTAAGAATAGTCCAGAAATCGCATACGCGTATCAAACAGAAGACGATTAAACTACTTTTAAAAGAGTAGTTTTACGTTTTGATCTATCAGTTTCTTTGTAGACGTCGCTCAGTACGTAACTCCCGATTTAAATTCAACTATGCCGTGTTGTGTCGTTTTAAAGTGTAAAAATACTGCTATGATCTTAAAGAAACAGGATGATATCACATTTCTTGCGTAATTAGCAAACGAATGTTTAAGTGGCAAATGCATTACTAAAAAAAAAGTCCATCTGTCAGATTGCCGAAGAAACAAAATGGTTATTTCGTTAGTGTTTCCAGGGTAGTAATTTTTTTACCCTACTTTACTCATCTATTAAGAACTATGAAAATTTTACCCCGGATTAAACAACGCCGCGTGGTGGACATTAGACCGACATTATCTTGAAAACATCGAATATTATTTAACATGATATAAAAATATCCGTTTTATGTAAAATAAAATTTGTTTTATATTTTAAGTTTAAAGTTCATTAATTCAATTACTCTTATTAAATGACCCTTGACTTATCTACTCTGTTGTGTCAATCAGTGTTTCTGCGTGCACAATAAAATTTTAGAGAAATTAACAAATGACTTTTTTTTTTACCTTACATTTGTGTTATTATATTTTTTCCCGTCTGGCAAAATTACGCGGCGACTTTAAAATTGCGCGCGGCGAAAGTAAGTGGGGGGTTTCGGAAACAGTAGGATGTATTAAAATATGATTCTACGCTCCTTCTGGACTACTCTTAATTCTATGAACTTACTATTTTAATCTGATATATTATGTAAAATTAACCAGTCAACATAGAAACATTTGAATTTTTTTATTAATGACTGGATAAAAAATACACTAATATTAAAAATCTTAAAAATATTTTTACATAATGTAAAAAATATAATACCTTTTACCTAAATCAAAAAATACAACATATTGTAATAATTAAAAGACATGTTTTTTTTTTAGCTGTCTCAAGTTATTTTTATGCTGGGAGTTTTACTTGGGAACATTTTCTTCGGGTTGATGGCTGATAAATATGGCCCAAAGAAATTTCTGTTTTGTTGCATAGCTCTGCAAACTATTTCAAGTTTTGCTACAGCTTTCAGTCCACTCCTATCAGCTTTTATGGTGGCAAGATTCTTATTGGCTCTATCTTCAGGGGGAATTGCAGTCATATCTTTTGTCATGTGTATGGAGGTTAGTTGATTTTTGTATATTATAAGAAGACAGTTTAATATTTCTAAAAAGCTTAATAATTATCTCAAAATTGAATTTGAGGTCATTCAAGACCATATTTACCGAAGAAAAATATTTTTATTAAAAAATAATCAGTAAAACAAAGGAATATAAACCAAAAACATAAATGATTTTCAAAATATATTGTACATAAACCCTTTTTTTTTTTTTTCATAAAACTTGTTAAAACTCGTAGTTTAAGAAAGTTTTTTTATATTCTCAAGAGTACAATCAACTCCATTATAGAATGAGCAATATTTATTAAAAAAACATAAACATGTTCTCACTGGGGTTACCCGTGTCAAGGACATAATATTTTTTTCTGCAACAGTACAGCCAAAAAATAATATTCTTTACAAAATATCTAAACAAAAGCATTGTTTTAAAACTATGTAAATATACTTTCAAAGGTTAAAACTTTATTATCAAGAAATGAGATAAATTTGGAGAGCAAAAGGAAGAATTCAAACTCAAATTATTACTGAATTATTGAAAAATATATTGTAAGTACATAAGTACAATTTTTTTATTTCGATTCATGTTAATAGTTTAAAGCTGTAGAATTGTATCCTTTATATTTACAATATTCATGTTTGCGCACACTTTTTATTGCAGTTTAATTTTTATTAATTAAAAAAAATACACAAATATTACAAATTGAATTTGTTTATATAAGAAAATAAAACAAAATTAAAATTTTGATGGTGTTTTTTTGAGGAATCCACCAACTTTGTGAAATAAGTCAACGTCTGAGGCAATACTACTTTAGTATACATATCTTTTGATATGCATTATGTTTTTTTTGGTAAAAATTTTTAACCAACTCTCAGTCTGTTTTTTGGATAGCTGAAAGATATTGCTTTTAGCAATAAGGCCACTAAAGTACTCATTCTTTATAATTAAAAAAAGATTTAAATTTAATTGAATTATTTAGAGAAAAAATCGGCTTACTTATTGGTATTACCATTGGTAGGTTGGTTTTGGATCGTGATAATAAAAATAAACAGTTCTTTCTGTAATCTTTTTCTTATTTTAGATTTTTTTCCTACGAACCGCTTAAAAAAAAAATGAAAAACAATTTTTACTTGTGTACCTTTCAATTAATAAAGTGTCCAACAAATGCGATTTTTTTAAGGTTGTTGGAGGAGTTTGGAGAACCATCATACCAATTTTGTACCAAGTACCTTTTGCAGTTGGGAATTCTTTAATGGCTGGAATGGCTTATGTATTGAGAGACTGGAGACATTTGCAGTTGACTTTATCAATACTTTCTACTGTTTATTTAGTTTTTTTCTTTCTTATACCTGAATCTCCAAGATGGCTTTTGGCTACTGGACAGAATGATAAGGCAATCGGTAATGATATAATTTTACAACATATGTAGAAATATAATTCAGTAAAACACACAGACATTTTTTAACAAATCAACTATTTTATGTCCGCTTTATTGTAAAGGTTGGATTTCCGGTAAGGTGAACATAAAATGATGATTTAAAAAGTTATTTTCACTGCAATATTTTAGTCCCTAGATTGGCACATGCAGTGTTCTGATCAAGCAACAAATGATCAAGATATGCCGCAATTGGTGTACCAATAAAGTGCCCTATGCATCATCAGGTGCGAATAAGGGAATGATGATAATTTATATCAAGCAAAGTATTTTGATTGATTTTAGGGTCATCTGAACAAATTAACTTATTAAAGTTTATATATAAGCACATAATTTGTGTACTTATTCAGTAAAAAATCATATATTAATTATATTATTAAATTTTATAGAAACATATTATATTATGTTATTATTATTTATTATATTGACTGCCTTAATTTACTATACGTATTAATAACCCTTCATCTTTTGTAAAAGTTCACTGGATATTTTTTTTAGTGCAATAAGGCTGCTCGTCAATTAAGTACTGTCTTATTTTAGCTAGCCAATTATTATTCTTACTTAAATAGATGATCGCCTGCTACACGTTATACAAGTTTCAAATACAAGATTTGAATAGGATGTTTTAAATTATGCAATTATTATTTTTCAGTAATACTTGAAAAAATTGCTCATTTCAATGGTCGAAATTCTGAAACTATTAGAAGTACTATTAACAATAATTACATCCAGAAAGATTGCCAGGATATGAAGAAAACTACATTAAGAGATCTTTTTGTGTCAAAAAATATGAGATTCAAAACAATTATTTTGAGTATTGAATGGTGGGTATTGTTTGGATTTTCATAATTTAACAAAATTGAAAAAAATTGTATGACACTACTCTCATAAATGTGTTATTTTATTTTGACAATATTTTTGGAACAAAGTACCTTTTATTTTATTTGTATAACGATTTAAAATAAAATTTTAGTGTTTATGAGTACAAATAATGCTATTTTACAAAAATTAAACAATAAAAACTATATATTGTGAAGGTACAATATTTGTAATATTTCAGGCAAAGAATCATAATATTATAATTCTATGATTTCAGGTTTATGGGAGGTCTATGTTTTTTTGCGTTTTCACAGCATGTGGGTCTTGTTGGCAAAAATATATTTCTAACAGTAATAGCTGGTGGTCTAACTGCAATACCTGGAGTTCTTATGTGCATACCGATGGTACAAAAGTTTGGTTGCAAAATAACAGTTGTTGCATCTCAAACACTAACAGCCTTATGTTTTCTATTGATCATCACAGTACCAGTCAATGCTTACCCACAAGATTGGCCTAGAATTGTATTTTCAGGATTGGGAATTTTTGGACTCTCAGTAAGTAAACATTATATCTATGGTCTTTAAGATAAGCAAGATTTGAGGTGATTCTAAATCTGAAACTTAGTAGGTACCTAAAAGGTGGAATATCTTTTAACCGAGAATATATCGATGGTGATCTGGTGATATATTTTATATCTAAAAAAAATTATATGTTACAGTAACTCATTTTAATATTAAAACATTTTATTTTTATTTACATTATGCCTAGTTCAATTGGGACAGTATAATAATGTCTTGTCCTAGCTTCAGACCTATTGTCTTAGTGTAAACAGAAATATGAAGGACAGGACAATGAACCAAGACATTGTCCTAGAGATAGAAACGCAGGCTATCTCCGCAGGGCAATGGCTTATCCCCATCATCGCTCGCATTATTTTGAATCCATTTTTGCAGCTGTTAGCGTTTGAATTACGGCCAAATAATTGTACTGTCCCACTGTCTTGTCCTGCATGGTCAAGACTGTTCACGGAGACAGGACAGTATTGTCCCGTCTATTGTATTTTCCTGGTGTGAATTCTGTTTTGTTAAATACAGAGAGACAGCTATTGCGATTTAAATTAATGTTACTTTACGATATTTTTGGGTGTTCAATAGATTATTTTATGGAAATAACGATTTGTTAAATGTGGCAGCGAATATGGCATCATAATTGATTTATTGCAGTTAATAAAAATCCTAAAAAAACAAGTTATGATGTATTGCCAGATCACTAACGATATGTAGATCAAATGAATGTAAATCTTAAATGACAAAATCACTTTTAAAAAATGGATTTTGAATAAGTGCAAACTTTGAACGAGTGTTTAAGATTTAAAAAATATCACTAAGATGGTTTGGTCATGTGGAACGAATAGATGAAGAAAGAATGGTAAAACAGATATATTATGGTGAGAGTAAAAAGTAAAATAGGATAGGGACGTTCAAGAAAGACTAGGAATGAGCAGATAAACTAAAATCTCAAGCCAGTCATGTCAAAAGCAGATACTCTCAAAGGGTGTGTATGGCAAGATGTGGCAAAAGCTAGGAAAGACACATGAGGTATTCTATCTGAAATAGCATTATTATAGAAATCATCATCATTCCCTTTCCGCACCTAATAGTGCATAGGGCACTGTATTGGTACACCAATCGCACCGTATATTGATAATTTTTGTTACATGAAGGTAAGATGATCAGTCTTACGCTTCAGGTACCAGTCCAGGGTCTATGAAACATTCTAGTGTAAAAACACCCTTTTCAATATTTCATAGCAACCATGATGGGAATAGGAGCTATATGAAACCCGAAACCCATTGCATGGTAGGCAAAAGCGCTGACCATTACACCACGAGGCCGACAAAATAAAAATATTATAGAAATAGAATAAATTGTACTTCTATTCAAACTAAATTTTAATATGTGAACATTTTTTAGGTAGGCGTTCCAGCTTTGTGTCTTTATACGGGTGAACTATATCCAACTGTAGTGCGTAATACAGGAGTAGGATACGCTTCCATGTTCTCACGCCTAGGCTCTATGGTATCTCCGTTTATTGTTTATCTTGAGAGGCTATCAGCACCCTCTCCATTCATTCTGCTCAGCATTTTGACCATTGCACAGACTGGTCTCCTTTATCCTTTGCCAAACACTAAAGGACAACCACTTTTTGACACAATACAACAAGCAGAATGCTATGAAAAGTAAGATATATATTACCTATGAAATTATTTAAAAACTAAGGTAATTTAAAAAAAAAAAATCTGATTCCAACATGTTTTCTTAACTCCGAGAACTTTCCTCTTTTATATCGTGAGCTTTTACTTTACTGCCCTCATAAGCAAAAGGGCAGCTATTTGGAAGTAACTTTTTAGCATTTATCAACTTAAAAATTAAAAAAAAAAAAACTAAATAATCTCAAGTAAAAACACAGTATGTCAATTGTTTCACAAGCATAAAACCTGTATGTGTGATATCTTTGCTTGTGTTTTTGCTTATGAATCTCTAGATACTGCATTATTGCTTGAAAAACTTACAAAAACATAACATTACATTTCATACTGAAATAATTGGTTTATCACTTATTTCTTTATATCAAATGGTTTGAAATTTCTTTTAGAACATTACCTCATATTCAATTCATTCTGTCCTTTTTGCTTATATTTAAAATTTGTTTTATGAAATATTTTCTTGAATAAAGCTATTTACATATCATCATAAGCTTGACAGCCCTGGGTGGGCCTCCACTCTTGCCGGTCTGCTGTCCTTCCTTTTCAGTTCCTCACTTCCAACATTGTCATATCTGCACTGATGCAGTCCATCCATCGCATTTTGAACCTTCCTGGTCTTCATTGTCCTTGTGCCACAGAGAGAGTTAGGTGTTTTATGGGGGTTTTAGTCGTCCCTTCTAATTGTATGGCCAGTCCACCTTAAGTATCCCTCCTTGATAGAGTTGATTACATCAGGCACTCCGTAGATTTCATATAGCTCCCTATTGTAGTGACGATGACTATGGTTGTTTTCTCACACAGCGGTTGGCAGCTATTATTCTCCTCCCGATTTCTTCTTGTGTATTGTCGACACTGGTGACTGTGAAACCTAGGTATGTAAAGGACTTAGATCACCTCAAATTTGTAGTTTCCCGCTGTAAACGTGTGGAGGCAATCATTAATTTTGTTTTGTCCTCATTAATGATGAGTCCCATTTTCCTTGCACTTAGTTCAAGCGCTATGAACGCTTCACGGGTGGTTTGGAGAGATATATATATTTACATGATAAAATAAATGTAAATCAAGATAAACCCCAGTTCTGTACTGACTATTGTTTTGTTTCTAGAGATAATGCTCGCAGATATTCATCCAATTTTAAAAGTAAATGGGACAAAAGAAGAAAACCAAACGAAGACATTTAATTGACATTTATTCACACAATAATCGATTATTATGATAGTGTATACTTTGTAACAATTAACATACACATGAATACAATTATAGTAAGCTAGATTAAATAAAACATGAATTATAATTTGGCATTATTTTATTCCACTTAGATTAAATTTTCAACCAATTGAGTCTTTCATAGAAAAGAGATTTATGTAATATAAGTTATTTGGTGATCCCTTTGAGCAATAAAAATAAATGCATAATTCAGTAAGGATATTAGGCAGAATATATTTACTAAAGTTATATTTACATAGGTGAAAGTGCTCCTACAATATTTAAACTTAACCAAATACATACACATTATGGTAAATGATAAAATAAAACTTTTTAAGTTTTATAAGTAATAGTGATGACTGGCTATGTAGAATATTAAAACTATTTGTGACTTGTAAATGTTCAAAACCAACCTCTGCGCAGTATTTTGAAGGAATAAAGTAAAAATGGATACAATCTTTTTATTCTGCAAATTTTAGTTTAGTTTCATGTTTGTTTGAAAACATAGCTTATTACTACAATAATGTAATATTGAACACATATAAAAAGCAATATTTTACATTTTATGTAATATGATTTGGTTTACTAACAATATCTTGTAAATAAATCCTTATTCTCAAAATGTAACTACCTATTTACATACCATATTACATGTACTTAGTGTAAGTATGGGTATTCCAATTTTGAACTGGTTTAAAAAGACGGTTCAAATGCTTTGAGCTGTTGAGCTGAAGCTCAAATTTATAATATATTTAATCATTGTGAGTTTCATACGTGTACGCAATGCTTTACAGAAAATTATATGTCCGGTCAGCTGACTCAGCACGTTAGCACCACTAGCGGTGATTCGGTGAATAATACATTTGTGTTTGAAAATATAAATATTATGATTGTGATTCGTGATGTCGTAAGAACCATGATTTAAAGTTCCCCGATATAGTATTTAATTAGGTATTTCATAAAAGAATCAATGCGCGAATGATGAATAGTTGCAGCGTCGTCGACCATTTCTAAAAAAATTAAGACAAAATAACATAAAACGGGAACAACAAAACGTAAACATGGGCCAGAAAGCAGAGTGTAATGCTCTGGCAAAAAGTACCTGGTCAGCACCATGCGAAGGTATTGATAAAAGGGTACTCGTAAAGTTTTGCTTTTGACCTAATAAAGCTCAGCCGAAATCAATAGATCAATAGTTATCACTACAGCCCTTATAGGGCACTGCAGATTGAACAAACACTTTACTAGAATGAACCTTACTGAAACTTCTAGATATAGGTTCTGCAGTGCAGATGAGGAAACACCTATACACATTCTATGTGAATGTGATGCTTCATATACATCATAAAAGGAGCCTCATCCTCGGGGGACCACTGGTTAAAT
The DNA here is from genome assembly GCF_059751315.1 of Micrasema longulum. NCBI lineage: Eukaryota > Metazoa > Arthropoda > Insecta > Trichoptera > Brachycentridae > Micrasema > Micrasema longulum. The sequence goes on from NW_028277835.1 coordinate 952,350, forward strand.
TTGAGGATGTTAAAGAGCTAGCCCCCTACCTAATAGCTTGATACTTTACAGATCTGGGCTTGGAGGGGGAGATTTAGCAAAATGTAAACTCACGCCTTCCACACAGTAGCCAGGCTCTTTATAAACCTGGGCTTGGGGGGCGAGACCTATTCACGGAGACCTGTTACAATAGGTCGTCGCAGTGACGTCAGGAGCTTGCATGGCCTGACCCCTACCACTAAGAATAAGAATACTCATGCCTAACTTAGTGTGAAGTAAACTAGAGACCTCCTTATGCATAAAAAACTTAAAATAAAACAGTCAAACTTTTTCAGTTTATGATAAACAATAATGAATTTGATTTAAAACTGGAATCAATATTTATGAAATAAGAGTTTTCTTTTTACAAAATGTTCAATACTCTTTTTTGGAATATTAAATTTAAATGGTTTAATATTATTAAATACTAAATATAAAATTAAGTATGGAATTACAAATTCTGCATCATTATGTCATGTGTGTGATTTATGATTCTTTTTTCTTATCCATTTTCTCAATTCGCTGCAAGAGTGTAGGGTGTGAATGATGCCATGAAGAATACAGTGAATCATAAATTGGAAAGCCTAAATTGTCAATGTTAAGTTTGATCAGGGCTTTTTTGAGGTTTTGAGCGTGTCCTAAATTAATAGCGAAGTTATCAGCTTGAAATTCAAATTTCCTGGAAAGCACAGTCATCAAGAATGTAAGAACCGCATTGTAAGGAGCAAGAACCAATTGCAAAACGGCTACCATTCCGACAAGAATCGGCTGCTGTCCATCTGGAAACCCGAGGGCGCGGTATAATGAAGCATGTTGGAACATCAAACCGAACGCTCCGAACATTAGCAACAGATTGATTTGCATTAGCACTAAGTTAAAGTGAATATGTCCATGACTCCAATGTCCAAGTTCGTGAGCTAATACTGCCAAAACTTCAGGATTCGAACAACCTTTCTTTTTTATGGCTTTCTTAGAGCCCTCTTTACGGGAAACGGATGCTTCAGTAGTATCAGTAACTTCCTTAGTTTTTGCTTCATTCTTAGAATAGCTTTCCAACAAAGTATCGAATAAAACAATACGCTTGGAGCCGAAGAGACCATAGAAATAAGCATTGCTGTGTGCGGAACGTTTAGATCCTTCTACCACATAAAGTTGGCCGAGGGGGAAATCCAAAGATAATGCTAATTTTTCTATGGATTTTCTCAGATCTCCATCAGGAAGTGGAGAATACTTGTCGAAGAGTGGTGCAATAACAGCGGGATAAATGGTAACAAGTAAAATAATCATCACACCAGAGAATACCCACAGCCAGAAGATAAACATGTTTCCTCCTCTTTGGATAATGAATACAGCGATAGAGGTTAAAGATATAGACATAAACTGACCAACAAAAAAGCTCTTAATACGATCCTTAAGGAAGAATCCAGGGGTCTGATTGTTGAATCCATGTTTCTCTTCGAGAACAAACGTAAAGTAAATAGAAAATGGTAATTCAATAACAGTACTAAAGGAGTTCACGATGATCATGAAAAAGGAGCTTGTTATAATCTCATTTTCTCGAGGCATTCCTAATAGAAGAGCAATGTTTTCTCCAACTTCCCAAAAGAGAGCCATCCAGCCAAATGCAATTACTCCAGTGTTGAAACAGCAAGAGACAAAATCTTTTACCATTCCAAAGTTTGCTTTATCCAATCCATATATACGTGCCATTTGAAATGTGTCATTATCGAGAATGCCTGTGAGTTCTTGTGGAATTCTCTTACTAGTTCTGAACACTTTAATCTGGAATCAAAATATAAATGTCAATTCTAACTGGTGTAATTTTTTAAGGCAATGAGATAGCTGTTTTTGTATTTCTGCTTATGAAAAATTTGTACTAAATTAAATAATAAAACTATCTATTGGCTAATCAGAGCTGGTTTAAGCTCTATCACAATATTAAAACAATGTTGACAATAGATACAATAAAACGGAAGTGTTTATTCTATAAAATGAAAAAATCATTCATAAAATTATAAAAAAATGATCTCTTACTATAAGTATATTCTTTAAAGTAATAACCTAATACAGTCACCCATATGGAGAAAAACATTCTATGATTATTGACCACGAAGTAAGTTACAGATTACAGCAATATAAAGAGCCGTAGGTAGGTCCATTAAAGCTTAGGGGCTTCTCTAGAGAATTATTACTCTGAAGTATATTCATATATCCATAATCCTTACAATTGTACAATTATTGTCAAAAAATCTAATGAATACTTCATAATTTTTCCAAATGTATCAAAGTATTATTACAAATATAAACACATGACATTACCCATTTTTTCATGTTAAAAAACACCTGAGAAAATAATTTTGTGCCGGAAATCATAAATTAAAAAATATATTTGCTTTTACATACTTGACATTTTTATTATAAGCGTTATAATCTAATGGTTGGAATAAGCTGCCACAAGAGCTGATTTCAATGTGTAGTCCCAATGGGTTCAAAAATGGACTAGATTTGTTTTCGGAAAAGTTAAAGTGCGCTAACAACTAACTTTCGTTTAAATAGATTTAAGCATATCATATGCATATAATAAACTATTCTCCTGGGAAGTGTCGAAGGGACAAGGTCGCGTGGACGTCAACCGACAAGATGGAGCGGTACAGTCACTGAGTTATCAGAATCATCACTGACGAATGCCTTTAGAAGAGCACAAGACCGTTCCAGATGGAGGGAGACAGTCCACAGACGAGCCATGCCTGGAGTCAGGCGTAATCACCATCCTCAGACATGAGGCACGGATTGAAGAGAGATGCATATAATAATTTTATACTGTTCTCTTGTAAGAATTAATTTAGATTTTAATTCATCAATATGGTCACCCTGCTATAATGTTCATGTTTATAATATAGAAAACATTTAACATAAATTTCTAAGATATATAAACTACAAACTAAAAATTCCAATACAAAATGTGAATTATGACTATTTATTAACACTGCTTAACCTAACAACACTTTCTGAAAGAAGAACTATTAATGATCTCACTGTACTGTATAAAATTGTAAACTCTCTTTTTGACACACTAAAAATACTTGAATTGATTTATTTTAGAGTACCTGCTGTCAACACTAGGAGTACTTTATTGTTTCATTGCTCCAGTACTTCTTCCAACCAACAAAACAATTCATTGATACCGAGACTGCATGGGTTAGGTAACACTTATGGAACGGCTGCAGACATTGTGTCCAATTCTTTACTATCTTATAAGTCCACAATATCAAGTTTATTTGTAGCTGCTCGTCAAACTATTATTGACAATTCAATTCCATAAATTAAAAAAATACTTGTTTATTTTTATTACCATATACTTATTTCATAGATACATATTTTTATTTCTTATTTTCTCGTGATAAAATATGCTTGCTTGTTTATTAATTTAACTTAAAAATGTCTTTCTTGCTTACCGTAACTATTTATTTATTGTTTGCTTTACAGAATTTATTTCATATGCTTATATCTTTGCATTTTTTGTTTATATGCATACTGTTTTTTCTTGCATACCTTTGTTATTGTTTTTTTTTTTACTTTGTAAAACTTTTTATTATTTCCTTTTTAACTAATTTCACATATTTGTTCTGTATATTCTGTGTTTATTATTTAGTGTGTTAGCATGTATTTCATTTTTATTTTTTGTAAATGCCTTTTGGGCGTTAATGAACAAAATAAACAAATAAATATGCTCGCTTAAAATTAATAATAATAATCTGAAATTCCTTGTTTCTTTAAGGCCTTTATTTCAAATATTAGTTAACTGCATGAAAGTTAATAAGCCTCATTCATACAAATACTATTTTAAAAACAAATTAATAATCGATTTCGGTTCCAATCTGACAACTTTGTAATATACAAGGCAATGAGTTTTTTTGTTGCAAACTTTGACAGCCCAATAAGTGAAGATCAATAAATTTTAGCCAACATTATTGTAGTTCATGTTTTATCTCAATAAGAAACAATTACATGTAAGAGTAATGATTGCTGTAGTTAAATAATAGAGTTTTAATATGTAATATTTCCGAAAGGATTATTTATATGTTGTTTGCAACATATTCTGTTTTAAAAAACGATAATATTTACCTGACGTGTCGTTAAAATTGTTTCCCACAGATATTCGAGCCACATAAAGAATATTATGACTATGGCCACGGTATTTCCGTCAAACGGATCTGTACTTTTGGGATCCATTTGGTAAAAATTGCACAAATTCAAAAATAAATTAACTGAACGGGTACAACAGGTCAACCGCCATAAGAACCGCACCGCAAAAGAAGTGAACTTAGTAACAAGTAACAGGAGGAGAGAGAACATTCAGAAAACATCATGATAAAATCAAAAGAAAAACATGACGGCATGAAAACATTTTGGGCTGCCATGATGAAAATAAATATTTGGAATGTTGATTGGTGCCTATAATTACAATAACTTTTTTTTTATGAATGTGTAAAGTTGCACAATCCTATTTTGTGAGATTTTTTACTACTCAATCGTATTATTTATAATATCAAGGTGATTTTTTTTTCAAATGTTAGCTATATTAGTAATGTTTTTGAAAAGTAAACAGTAATCTTATCTATCTATCTTTCATTTTCCATCTTCCATATAGGTATATAAAAATTCCATATATATAAAAATGAATCGCCGTGATCGCTGTGTTGTCTCGCAAAAACTCGAAAATGGCTGGACAGATTTACGTGCGGTTTTTTGCAAAATTTTCTAATTTACGTCTTCAAGGTTTACAAATAATAACATCTTCAATATATTAAGTAGAAAAAAAGTTAAAAGCATATGTGTGTTTTCATCGATTTTTCAGGGTTGCATTCGTTCAAAATGAAATATTGAAAAATTCAGGGATGTTGTTTTTTTGTATGTAAAAAAAGTATGTATTTTAACGTTTACAATCAGCAATTATTTTTAATGGATACTAAATTGAATAATTTCCTTACGATTTCTTAAATTCTACATATAAACTGATTTTTAATAGATTTTGAGTAATGCTTAAATAATTTTAACCGATAATTGATACATTTTTAAAAATCAGACACAAAATACACCACTTTCGGTAAGTAGCGCAGATTTTGACATTTGCAAAAAGAATTATTTATTTGAAAACATAAATTATTTTATGTTTTGGAATCCAACCATAAACAAGTACCTATATTAGTTAGCAACCGTCAAAACAAGGTCTGTTTTTGATTATCTTCTGCTTTCTGTATTTTTTTAATTATTTAAAAATAAATAGAATTTATCATTTATTCTGATACCTTTTCTTAATTTTCCTTCTTAATTTCCTACCCTTTTCATTTTTCAATCAATTTGCCGGGTGTGTTTTCTTTTAATTATTAGATAAATGGATTTTCCTCCCGCTTAGGGCTTGGATAGCCCATAATGGAGGATTCCGTGGAGACGGCTGCGAAGCCGTCTCCCGCACCAGTAGACGATCATAATTATGCTGACGCGAAAAAGAGGTGCGATGTGAACAGCAATGTCCTACCTAAAAAAACTAAAATTGTAGTCCCAGAGGCCAGCTACAATTTTTCTTACTATGGTTCATTTATTGTACATGTACAAAAAGCTTTTACCGATGAAAAATCTTCACCGATGCATCATATCTCTTTTGGTAACTTCCTGTCCCGTCACAACTTCAAAAACATTTCATCCGGAGGGGTAAAATCTCTTGGTTCATTTCGTATTTCCGTTGAATTTAAAGATTTCAAATCTGCCAACGATTTTTTAAATTCTGTGACTATTTCAAACAAAAATTGTAAGGCGTTAATCCCTTCTACCAAATCACTCGTTTGGGTTTGATTAAAGGAGTTCCGACTGAAATGTCTGATGATGATATTATCTTTGAATGTCGGGTTCCGTAAAGATACGGAAAACTTTTTAAAGCCCAGCGACTAAATTATAAAGATACAAAATATGGATTTGTAATTTGGAAACCGTCTCAGTCAGTTATTGTATATTTTAAAGGTCAGTCCTTACCCCCTCATGTTTATATCCACTACAACTCCACTCCTGTAGAAAAATACATCTTCCCCACTATTTTTTGTTTCCAGTGCTGCCGCTTTGGTCACAGCAAAATGGTATGCAGATCACTTCCCCGTTGTTTCAAATGTTCCGAGAATCATTTGGATGAATCCTGTCTATCTGACAAACCTTCTTAATGTGTTAACTGTCAAGGTTCTCACACTGCTATCAATACTCAATGTCCAGAATATTCTCGACAGAAGAGTATCAAACACCATATGCCTGCTGATAATATTTCGTATTTTGAAGCAGCTAAGATTGTTCCTCCTGCCAAACTTTCCTTTGCCGAAAAGGCTTCCTCCCTTCCTTCCTCTTCTTTCTCTCACCCGGCTAATGTAATTTTCGCTAGTAATACTTTACCTTCCACTTCCTGTAAAAAAACATTTTTACCTACCGTACTCCAAAAAGTCCTGAAAATCTCCATTTAAGTAAAGGTAAAGATTTACTTAAATCAATATTAATCTCCCCTGATGGTAATAACTCTGATTCTGACCATTCTAATGGTGTTGCATTCTCCTCTGATAAAAGATTTGATAATCCCCATGAACTTATCAAAACTTAAGTTAACCTCTTTATTAACATCTAATAAAATATCGTCCAACGCTGCCCATATAATAAATATTTTACTTCAAGCTGTTAACAATGGCTTGAATTCTTCAATGGAACAGCAGAAGTGCTGTATCTAATAATATTAATCTTTTACATTTATTAGCTCCATTTTCAATTTCAGTTGCTGCCATTTCTGAGACATGGTTCAAATCCGATCTGGTTTTCAGATTGGGTGGGTACTCGTATGTCAGATGTGACCGCTCTGATGGGGGCGGTGGCTGTGCCATCTTTGTGAAAAATTCCACATCTTTTCAGTGCATACCGGTCACCCCTCCTGATAATCTCACTGAAGTATGCGCAGTTAGGATTAACAATATTACATTTGTTTCATCCTATACCTCCCCAAATTCTCTATTTAATATTCAATGGTGGTCAAACTTTTATTCTTCCCTTCCTATGCAAGAAATCTTTTTCTCCGAAAATATGTAATACGAGACGGGTCAAGCTCCTGTTGCAGCAAAACCAGCACTGATTTTTTTTACCAAATCAACCAAATGCAGTATTTACTATTGATGGGATATCAGAAATAGACATGACTCTTCTAGCATTTAAACACGTCCAATGGGCAAATTCCCTGTTTTTTTTTTTTTTTTTATTATTTCTTAATAGATCATTAAAGAAAGCGATTTTTTTTTCAATTTTATATATCGTATTATCAGCGCTATGATTTTTTTAAGTTTTGGGCATCATGTTTTAAACATCCCGGATGACTGGGCAAAACTAAATGTATATGTTTTTTTAAACTCTAATCTGTGTTTATTGTAGTAAGCTGGTATTTACTTTATTTTGCCTGTCCGCCTCTTATTCAAATAGTTCGAACATATATGAACGGTTTATGTCAGAACTACCGGACGAAAACCTGACTTGGGAGGACGCACAGGAGCTTGTAGCTGACAGAGATATTTGGAGGCTCTTTGTGGAGACCAAATGCTCCAACTAAAATAATACAACATGGTCAGGTTGAAATCCAGTCGTCCAGTGGTCGTGTAGTGGACGAATCAGAGGTCCGAGGTTCGAACCCCGTTCTAGTATAAAACTACATATTCTAATAGAACGGCTCTTTACGACTAAAAATAAATAGATTATTTATGATAATGGTAAATGATAATATCAAATAATATCTTTTTTTAATGATACCGTAGATGCATGTTTTAAGTAGGTTTGTATGTTTTTAAAAGATATGGGAGTTTTTAAAACGTTAAATATTCCGTCTGGCGTATCGTTATCGTTTTTTATTATTTAATGATAAACACGGTAACACTTATCGGACATTGGCATCGTGGAATTTATATTTTTAATATTTAAAGCATTAACTTTGTGATTAAACATTTTATTAAATGTTAGTAAATAATTTCATATGACCACTTACGGAGTTTTCCATGTCTATCAGTATAGAGACGCACCCGTCTCTTAGTCAGGATACTAATAACACTAACATGCAAATCCCACTATACACCTTCACCATAGTAGTTGGACAAAAAATAAAACCAACGTGTTCATTCGACATATGTTTTTAGCAGCTAATTATAATTTTTTTAATGTTTGATGTTGTGGGAGAAATACCTGAAAAAATGGGAGAGGGGGAAGGGGGAGCGTGAGTTTACCAGGTATAAGGTGACTATTAGATAGGAAAAATTGTATGATTGGTAATATTAAAAGGTTATTAAATTATTGATTTAAGGCACATTATTTTTCAAAGCCTTCCTGATGTAAAACATTTTTATATTATTTACTTTTAATCCCAGAACATCAAATATTAAAAAAAAAAAAAAACGGTGCACGTTAGTGTTAGCTACTAAAAGCATGTATTGTATCAGCACGTTGGTTTTATGATATTTTAAAATCTTTATTTTTATAACCAATAGCTGCAGTTGCTAGATATAATATTAAAAAATAAACAAATAAGCCAGATTTTCACAAATAGCACCATGGAAAATTGATTAAATGAAACATTAGTGTAATTAGTGTCTTGACACAAATTTTGAGTCTCGAGACTCAAGACTGAACATAACTAGTGGATTTCCTTCAAACTTGTACAGAAAGTCTCTTATTCGTTACCTGCGAGGGTTGCTAGCAAGCAATTGTAGGTAAATTACGTGCTAGCATGCGTTCTCTACTCCATAGAGAGCGTTTATAATTCCATTGCTGGGTACGTATTCTGATGGGAAGTTAAAATTTATCTTCAATTTTATCTACAAAGTAAAATTAAGTTTTCTGTTTGAAAATTAGAATATGTTTATATATTTTTTTTTTAACATCTTAATTACCGGTTGCCGACGAAGATACTTTGAATTTTTATACAAATAAACACACTTTCGTACATACATATCGATATTTGTTTATACCGTCTCAGTATATTATACCGATGAAGATAACCGTTCATAATCGCGGCCCAGGGCCCCGATTACAATGGGAAGTAAACAGAGTTATCTTCGACTGTCTATAAAGAAAAACAGATATTTGTGTACGAAAATAAGTTTATTTATATGAAAATTTAAAGTTTAAAGCATCTTCGTCGGTAACCTATAATTGAACATGTTTAGAAGAAAAAAATGTTTGCATATTCTGCTTTTCATACAGAAAACTTAATTTTACTTTGTAGATAAAATTGAAGATAAATGTTAACTTCCCATTGTAATCAGGGCCTAGGTTTCGGAATTCCGAGAGTGTCGATATTGAAAATCCCTCAATACTCTCAAAATTTCGAATCTCGAATGATAGTTTGACGTCTTCGTCAGAAAACCGGTAGACATACAAAAATCGGTATGTGGAGATATACGATTATTATTTGACATTAGTTAATTATGGAATTTCCTTTAGAATCCGATTTAAAGTATTTTAAATGTTAGCATGAAAATACTTACAATGAAAGATAAAAAAATAAAAATTCTCTTTTATTAAAAAAACTTAATAACTTATTAAAGTAAATAGGAGTTCTCATTTATCACAGAAAACTATAATGATTAAATGTTCTTATTCTGATTTAGCGCCGGCCTTAATTCACTCATGGCAGTTGAGTTGTTGAATTTTTTCTTTCCGAAGTTTTCTCCCTCCTCTATAGTATTTAGAAGTTGACACCCCTTTGTCTCAGGCATGAGAAGACACAAGCCGGCACCGATTAGGGGGACGATTCCGAAAATTACTGGAGGCAGCCATTCCGCGTTACTTCCCAGACCAGCCACAAAGGGAGCGACCATCGATCCTACTCTTGCCAGCATGGATGATAATCCTATACCAGCATTCCGAACCACGGTCGGGAATAATTCTGAAGCGTATAGATAAACAACAATGAAGGCTATAAACATGCCAACATCTCCGATGCAAGCCAATACGACTTGTCCAATATGCGCCGATTTCGGGATAATTGCTATTGCAAAGAGGCACGCCGAAGTCAATACCAACGTCCCGATCATCAATGTCCTTCTTCCCATTCTCTTCATGAGAGGAATGGACAGTAGCGTTCCAGGAATAGTGACCGTCGCGGATATTGCCACGTTCACAAATATGTCTCCAGCTAGTTTCCCGATATATTGCGACACCCCAAAGTATCCAAACCCACAGACGAGCCAGTTGATGGCCATGCAGATTGTGTTTTTGCGGATGTTGGGGGTTCTGAATAAGTCCAACAGATTTCCTTTCTGCATTTGCGATTTGGTTCTTGTATTCTGATATTCATTTATGGAGGCAGAAATGTTTTCGGTGGGTAGTTTATTCCTAAAAATTAAATACATCTTTTAATAAAACAATTAAATGTAACTGAACAAAAACTGTAGTAAACATGAACACAATACGAGAGTATCAGAAAAATATCATATACAACTTTCTAAAACGAGAAAAGGACAATCGAGACTAATAAACCATAGACTGAAATTATACAATAAACTACCAGACAAAATTAAACAAAAGACTCAAACAACCTTTACAAAAGATAATAAAAATATTATTATTAACAGTAGAATGTGAATTTTAAAAGTAAAAATATTTTGTTAAATGTATGTAAGGGTTTATCAATGAAAATTTTAAATAAATACTTTAAATAATAAATAATCAATTAAATTTAACTTCGAGTCCTCTTTTAAAAATTCCCGTTATGATTAATTTTATCTCCTTTCTCTCTCTTTCTTTCATTTTTCTGTCTCTTTCATACAATATTTTATAATATAAACAGCAACGCGTGTAATTATAAGTTAGTTTAATTCTTGACGACGAGGTAGTAACCTCAAAGCCGGTCGAAGTGTAACTCAAAAAATAGTGGTTTATACAAATTTATAAACATATAAGTGTACATAATTGTAATAACGCATGTCTATAACACAAATAAGAGCTGATGCGCGCCTCAATGAGGATCATCAGCCCCTCGGGAAATTGGATACAAAAAATGTTTTCTTACGCGCGGTAAAAATTAGATCATTAAATTGTAGTTGTAATTAGATCATAAAAAAATAATAAAAAACAATTTAATAAAAACGAACAACATTGAACGACGTCGCTTGTTCTTCCGACTCAACCAATAATAAGAGAGTTGTGATAGATTTTCGGTTTACGGTTAGTCAACAGACCAGTCAGCTAAACTCACCGAGAAGAAGACATCATTTGAGACGTCACACGCGGAGTAATTTAAAAAATACAGAACTTTAAAAAATCATATTGTTGATAATACGATACATAAAAAGAATAAAAAAATAATTGGTTAAGTTTTACAGTTTATGAACAAATACAACCTTTTTTTTAAAAACCACCAAACTTCTTCATTACAACCAACAAAATTTATCTTATAAAGATCTTCGGCAAGAGATATTTTGCTGAATAGGTTTATAACATATTAAGGTTATTATCATAGAATTAAGAATAGTCTAGAAACCGCATACGCACGTCAAACAGGAGGCGACTACAATACTCATAAATTAAATATTTAAGTTCAAACTTCATTAATTCAATTACTTTTATTAAATGACCCCTTACTTATCTACTTTGTTGTGTCAATCAATATTTCCGCGTGCACAATAAAATTTTAGAGAAATTAACAGATTGCTTTTTTTTTTACCTTACATTTGTGTTTATTTTTTTTCCCACCGTGCAACATTACGCGGCGACATCACGAATGCGCGCGGCGAAAGTGGAGCATAGTGGGGGGATTATTGGACACATCTCGATGTATTCAAATATGATTCTACTCTCCTTCTGGACTATTCTTAATTATTTGGTTATAATATTAATTGATCGGTCCCATGGTGTAATGGTCAGCGCTGTTGCCTACCATGCAAGAGGTCTCGGGCTCGATTTCCGACATCGTTGACATGAAATATTTTTTTAAAAGGGCGTTTTCACACTAGAATATTTCATATCCCTGGCCTGGTACCCGAAGCGTAAGACTAGTCATCTTACCATCATGTAACAAAAATGATCAAGATACGCTGCGATTGGTGTACCAATGCAGTGCCCTATGCACCATTAGATGCTGTAAGGGAATGATGGTGATATAATTTTATACATTTTTATCTAACTTTATTTATTACATAAATAATATTTAACATTTATTAAATTTATCTATAGAACTCAACTACAATACATGCTAATTACGATTATAGAATGATTTACCCACTAATGGTAGAGACGCCCCTACTTTTTTTACATTCGAATCACTAATGAAACGTCATTTCCTAAATATTTCAGCTTTTCCTCCCCTTTTCCTTCCCTCTTTACCACCTCCTCTCTTCAAAGTATAGTGCAGATATTTAGTAAATTTTCACTTCTTAAAAAAATAAATATTTTTATCATTATTTTGTGTTGTTCATATACCACTGATTTTCTCGAATTGAACGGTTTGGGTAGGTACGAAGGAATTGCCTTAAGGCAATATACCCGCCCTTATGCAAGTATGTAAACTGTAGTGTTTAAATAAATAAAATAGTTAAAAAAATAAGAAAAGTAATTTACTTTAAAATATAACGTTGTTTGATTGACTATTAGACGAGAAAGTCGATTCAAATACCTACATACGATATAAGTCTTAGTATAAAATATACTATAAACAACAACAGAACTATGTAAACCTAGCTTCCTCTTCACATAATATATATAATTTATCCGATTTTTGACATGTCCTTTTTAGTATTTGTTAAATTTGATGGCGCCATGTTCTTTTTAGTCTTCCTCGTTTTCTACATCCCTCATCTTTCGCATCGTAATTATTTTTAGCCGTTCTTTTGCTGTCTATTCGCTCTATATGACCAACGCAGCACTCCTTTCTCGGTTTTGCCCATAATGCTTGTTCCAATCGTGCATACTGACGAGATCTAGACATCTGAGCACCTGAGAGATCGCATTTGAACTGCATTCAGCCTACTTTCATAATTTAATTTCCTAAATAAGAGTCGGAAAAGCCCAAGACGAAACGTGTCAAATTTAAGTAAACACTGTATAAAAACATAGCTTACACTTTTGCTGCTTTTTCCATGACGGTTATAGCTCTTTCAGTTTCTCCAATAGCTAACAACCATCTCGGAGATTCTGGAAGCAGCCAGTAATATGACAGCATCAGAACTGAAGGTATTGATATAGCCAGTTGGAAAACCGACCATGTTCTGAAGAAGTACCCAAATCCGGCGAGCATCAGATGTCCAATGTTAAAGGGTAATTGGTAGAGAGCAGAGATGGGTTCCCTGTACTCTTTGCCCATAAACTCCATAGTCAAGACGTAGCCGACTACCATTGTTCCACCTGTAGCCGCTCCAAGGACGAATCTTAAAAAGGTAAAAGACCAGAACTCCGGAGTTTGGGATGAGCCTAATCCTGCTATCAGTTGAAGGATTACAGCGCATACCAGAGGACCTCTTCGACCATATCTGAAAAAATACGAATAATTCAAACAAAAATACATGTTTCTCATAAAGATGCATTTCACATATAGCCTAAATTTAGTGAAATAAATTATTAATTTAATGGTATGAAATTTAATTTGATAAATTCCATTACAGCACTAGGTTAAATTTATTGTATTGAAGATTTATGAAAAATAATTTGCGTTACCAACGTACGTAAATATAAAATTTTATGCTTTATTTTCAGCTAATGAGTTATTTTTCAGCACAATAAATATAACAAGGTGCAATAACGTCAAAGTCAAACAGGCATTTTTATTGGTTTAACTTCTCTTTTTCAAAAACCGAAACCAAATTGTTAAAATTAAAATCGATTTCGTCGTTGCAGAACAACAATGCATGTGATTTTCTTCAACTTTACACAATAGCAGTTTAAATTTTTGTTGACACTATGTCACAACTCTAAAGTACAAAATTATATCCTTTGATACTTGTGTTAGTTGTGTGTATTTATTTATTTTCAAACCTAAAATATATGAAGCCTTTTTTGTCGCAAATCTGTCGTTGTTCTAGGTTCACAAATTTAGTAAGGAGGACTTAATAGGCAATTCAGTCTAAATCTATCTTTCAAAATAAAAGGGTTTTTTAATTATGGATATTTCAGGAAATATTCCGAATTCAAAAAACTTTAATCTCACTCAGGAAGTCAGTTAAAGATATGTTCAGATGGAAGAGGATGATGTTTTATTATTTATTACACACTATTTTGTTTACATAATGTATGGTTTGTTTAAAGTTTTGACTAGCTAGAAGTTTCCTTAGTCAGGACTTTTTTTACTGTTAGTGTTCGGTACAGCCATAAACGTAAAATATATATATATATTTTTAAAAAAGAAACTTTATATGAAAGGAACACTTGGAGTATTTTACCATTATTTTATCATACAACCAGAAATTCGTGATGTGGACTAAATCTTAGAATATGGTCTATGGTTAGAAAATTAGTAAATGAAGAAAAATAAAATGTTAGATCTGTGTCCTGTATATATTTTGAACACAATTTATATGTTGTTATAAGAATAAATGAATAATAACTAATGCAATAAGTCAACTTTTGCTGATTCTATATTTAGAGTATATTATTAAGCTGTGAAATTTGCCGTTTTCATTTTGTATAACAGATAAACGATATTCTAAAGTCAGAAGAAAATTTTTATTTACCTATCTGAAATTGATCCAAACACGACACTGCCGATCAATATTCCCAACATAAGAATCGTTTGATTAAGGTCGGCGAGGGTTTTTTTCTGGCAAACCAGATCCCAGGACATGTTGATCGTCTCATGGAATACACTCCTGTCATAATCCTTCTCATCACACGGGCACTTATTTGTCTCGTTCATTCCACCATCTAGGCAGACGAAGTTCACAGGAGGAGCGAGGAAGACAATGCCGAGCTGATGGAAGGCAACAGGAAACTTCGTGAGGAATACGATGAGGCAAAGATATATCTGGTATTTCCCCATCGAACCGATGGCCTTTTGTATCGCGTCCTCATTTTTTTCTTGGGGGATGTCATCTGTGCTGCTTTCTTCTAAAAATAAAAGAATAAAGTATTTGGTAAATACACGGAGTTTCAGGTCAATATGTCAAGAACTCTAAGGAACATTCCCGAAAATCTGAAAACTATTAATCCAGTAATTACAATTTCAAACAATAGGATCTTTTCACGTTTTTATATTATTTTTATTTTTAAATAAGCAAAAAAATGCAATGGTAACGGTATAAATATTTTTGTCGTCCGACGCAGACGTCGGATAAATGTTCTACAAAGGTTTTACAAAACATCCATAATTTGAATTACCCGAAAACGTGCGTTACACGCCCTTTAAGACAAACGGCACGAATGACGTTTTGGCGCATAACTTGTACTCAATGTTTATTTGAAGCGCAGTCGGCGGTCATAACGCGTGACGTCAAAATGACGCGATGCCAACTGCGAGCCGTTTTGTATGGGCTCATTTTTAAACCTTAAAATTATAAATGAAAACTGGTTTTGAACACATTTATAGTTATATCATTAGAATTGTAAAAATTCCCTCTAAATATTGTACGTTATTCCGGGCTTGTGAAAGAATGATGAATAAACCAGCCACAAATTATTTAAATGGCTAGACTTCCATATTCCCTTCGTAAAAACAATCTCTCCGTATCTTTTGTGCATACATTTCTAGATATAATCGTAGAGTACAATACAATACTTGTTTGCAAAGATTTGAGTACATTCTGTTAATGATGACTCGTATGTTAAAAAAAGAGAAAAAAATTGTAAAAATGATAAACACCTAAAGGAAGTCTTTCCGAACGACCCGGCTTTAATATTCCACAAAATATAAATGATAATTAAAGTATGATCATAGCCACGAAAAAAAAATGGTGCAAGAATTCGAAGCGAGTTAAACATCAGAAAAAAATATGTAAATGGGTACATAGTACAAGAGTACATATGATATATTATTCAACAACTGACAGTCACAAAACGAAGGTTAAAATTTTCCTAGTAAATTACAATTTTATTTAAATCCATCAAATGAGATGATGATAAACTTCAAGTTGATCTGGAATAATATATATATTATGATAAATATACATATTAAAACAACAGTTGCATCGATCGCCTAGGTACCGTCAAACATGACAATTTTGCCCACTCCCGAAATCCTTAATAAAATCAAGTTTTAACGTAAGAAAAGTTACTGGTATCATAAAAATTACATTTGGTAAGTATATTTTGATAGTTCCATGGCAAAACTAAATATTTAGTTTACCGCCAGCTTCAGTTGATCACTTGAAATTTGAAGTTAAACTTGAAGGTCTGTTTGTGTATATCTACAAATATTGTCAAAACTTTTGTTGTTGCGGAGTTTTTGTTAAAAGGAGGCAAGTAAGCTTTATATATTTCATTACATACATAATAAAGACGCTATATAACGTATTTCTGTATATCTATTTGAACAAACACAATAGATTATATTTATATTATACACAGGTTGTCGCTACAAACTATATTGAAAAAACATTATCCAAGAAAGTAGAAAAAAACAAAGTAGAAAATATGAAAGAAAATGAAGTAAATGGCAAAAACATGATTTTAAACGAGGTAACGGGATGTTTTGTTCAAACTGGCCCATAAATCAGATTTTTTGGCAAAGATTTAACAAATAAGATTTAAAAATCTGATGGGGGGGTTTCAACTCAAATACACGCTGAAAATGACAAGGCAGTTATTCTGTTCATTTAAACTTTTTATACCACACAGCAATTAGTAAACAATCCATCCGATTTTTCTCTGCCATCAGGATCAAAAGATACCTACACCTTATAGAAGAGAACATTGAAAAAAATGACATAGCGACACGGAAACAACAGACTTTGATGCCTACTCAGTTGTACGAATCAACAGATTTCGAGACATTCATCATAAGTCATTAAGACGAATATGAACGTGCCTCCGAATCTTCGGCCGACGAAAACGAAAAAACAGTGTCTGATCCGCTTGAAATTAATAACGATGAAGAAGTCGCTTTCGTTTAATAAAGTTTAACACTGTTGATACGCAAAATGACAAATATTATGTCGGTTAAGTTATCAGCGCATCAACTACCACAATTTTAATATTGTTATGTCATTTGTAAGACGCAAACGTAATGGAGCTTTGTGTGATCTTAAGTTGGGGATATTGCTGATGTATTTAATTGGAACATAGTGAAATCTTTACCTGAACCTGTAATATTGCGTCAAGGTTTTCATAAATTCAATGCAAATCTTAAAAACTGCAAGATTGAGTCATTTTCTGTGAGTAAATTAAAAATTGTACAAAAACCCATTTTAATTTTTACCATTCAAAAATAATGTAAGAATATCCGACCACATTTTAGAAAGTTTTATTTTTAAATTTGCCGGCTTTTTGTGAAATTATGAAGACTTATTTTTTATTTTAATTTTTTTTTGTATAAATATTTTTAACAGTCTAAGAAGAAAATAAAACATACAAAATATTATGAATTCTGTACATAAAATACAAATTGTAGGTATAGGTAATCTAGCAAATAATTGCACTGCTGTACAAAAAAAATAAAGATCGTTTTTTTTTCTACAAACACATTTAAAGAAAAATCGTTTTGGGGGCAATCTCCCTTAATTACGAAAATCGCATCAGAACTGAAATGGTTTGTAAAAAAATAATTGGCTTATGCATAGTCAAACACGAACAAATTAAAAGGATTAGAGATAAACTCCTTTGGTTATGTTAAAAATCCAATTATGTGCCAACCCTGGCTTACAAATCCACATTGTATAGAAAAATTGAGAAAATAGTTGACAATTTTGCCCACTGGTTTTTTTCATTGATTTTATAATGGTGATGCCTCAATGATGCTATTGTTTAAACATAAACAGTTTTTTTCGCCCAAAAAGTAGTAATAAACCGTATGATAAGGATGATAAAACCAAAAATAACAGTTAATTACCAAGGGGGCAAAATTGTCAACAAGTGGAGATAATTTTGCCCAGCATGTTTTGTCTTCTAAAATTGCATAAATAAAAGAAAAGCAAACGTTTTTTACTTGTAAAAATGCTCAGAATAATTAGTATCACCATTCAACAAAATGGATAGGAGTAGTCCTATACAAAAAAGTATGATATTGTAAAAGTTTGTTAAAACTGGGCGAAATTGTCACGTTTGACGGTACTGCAAAGGTTTGCTTGCTTCATTGCTACAAAAAAAAACCGAACTAAAAACTCTGATACGAGTAAAATGGAATATTGAACATAATGGTAATCAAAAACACAAGCATTGCAGCAGTTCAATGGTTTTTACTAAGGTAAAATATTTATTTTTATTTTTTATGTATCGTATAATCAGCGCTATAATATTTTTAAATTTTGTATTTCTGAAATCACTCCGCGTGTGACGTTTCCAATTCTCTTCCGCTTCTTCTTGGTCAGTTCTGACGATTGGTCCGTTGACGGTAAGTAAAACGGAAATCTTCTAAAACTCACTTATCATTGCTGATTCATAAGAACTAGTGACGAAGTTCAAAATAGTTTCGTACATTTTCAAGAAACTTTTGCAAACAATTTAATGATCTAATTTTTACTGCGCGTAAGAAAACATTTTTTGCATCCAATTTCCCGTAGGGCTGAAGTTCTTCTTCGTTTAAATTCGGTCCTAGTTCAAAATGAATAATTTGTTTACTATTATTATTAATATTTAAAGCATTAACTTTGTGGTCAAACATTTTACTAAATGTTATTAAATATTTGTATAAAACCACTTACCGACTTTTCTATGTCTACTGGTTTAAGATAAAATAGTTTATTATATAATTTAGGTAACAATTAAAATGCAATTCTTGTCCTTCAGTTTACGTTGGAAGAACATCAAGAAATTTCAATATTCGTGTTAAAGACCATATGAGGTGTCTTCACAATAATAATTTCTTCGAATTCGCAAATTACCTAATTTATTTAAATCATTACTTATAAAAATACAGGAGTTAAAATCTTACATAAAAATAATAAAGAGTTTAAAGTAAATAATATGGAAATATTTCATAAAAAAAAAAAAATGTTCCATTGATCAATAATCAAACCACCTTTCAATATAGTCTGTTATACGATGTTCCACTGTAATGGTCACCCGAAACCTGTTAAGCTCACCCCCTCCCCCATCTCTTCTACTTTTTTTAACTATTTCTCAAACAACATAAAATATTTTCATAATTTAATCAGTGCATATTGGTCCTAATCAGTGCATGTGCTTATTAAAATGCATGTAGTGTTGGTTTTATATTTTTGTGCAACAACTATGGTGAAGGTTTATAGTGGGTTTTGAATGTTGGTTTAATTGGTGTCCTGACGAAGAGACGGGACGTCTCGAAACCGGTAGACATAGAAAAAACGGCGAGTGGTTATAGACAAATATTTAATAACATTTTGTAATTTTATAAAAATAAGTATCCGAGTTCTCATAACTGAATGTTCGTAAAATTTTGAATTTTGGGGCCATTTTCAGTCAGCCGTAAATATAAGTATTTATTTATGCGTCTAATGTCACAACAAACTTAATAGTTTGTTAATAACATCTTAAGAACTAATACAATTTAATAACATTTCGTTTAATTGAATTTTTATTAATTAAATAAAAATACTTTAATTGAATTAAAAATAACTTTTTAATTAAGGGTAATACACTGTACAATTTCGAATCCTTGTTTAATGAGTTTTGAGATTCTGTTTTTCTCGACATTAACAAAAAAAACAAAACACACAACAAACCATCACGTCGCGCCGTTTCCCCGTGCGGTGGCAGAGAATATAGAACCATATCACTCTCTTTACAAACAGACCTCGTTTCCTTTACATCCATTCATCTTATTCGACTTTTGACATAGTTAAACCGTTAAAATAACTGTACAGGCATAAATATTTTACATTACCTGGTAAAAACCGTTCTAATTTTTCCATCCTATTGAAAACTTTTAAAACACTAGTAAAACCTTAATAATGTTAATACGTCCTTAGACATTGCTTACCTCTAACAACTGATAGCGATATATGATAATAAGTTATTCGAAATTGTGAAATATTCAACATGAACCATAAATATTTTAAAGTACGTATTAAAATGAAATTCGCGAGGGACAAAGCGATAAGAGACTAAAATAAATTGTAAGTAGGTACCTAATACATTTGATAAAAAAAGCTAAGCGTATGATTATCTTTCTTAACAAATAATAAGGGTAATCAAGTTATCATTTATACTATAAAAAAATTTAACTCTGATAAAATATGAGGAAATCATAAGTTTTTACCATTTTTAAACGCCTTTTTTTAAAAATTGCCTTACTAAAAAAAAGTAAATAAAAAATAGATAAAAACAATTATTTTCCAAGAGATTTCTGAAAAAAAAAGTACAAAATTAAAGTATAATTACGTTTTGACCGACAGATTGCTCCTCTTGAAATTTAGACTAAATATATAAAAAGACAAAGCATTTCAGTAACAAAAATTCTAACGGATGTTTAAACATAGGCAGAATAGTGAATGTTACACAGTGCGTAAAATGGCAATTTAAACCAGCCAATGATAGATCATAAGCCCTGTAAATGCCCTTATATAAAATACTTCCATATTATCTTCTCAAAAACGTTTTCCCTCTCTGTTGCAACCAATTCAAAAAATATTTTCACTTTATTAAAATTGTCTAATTCTCACGTAAATTCACAGCAAATATTTTAAATGCACTGATAAATAATGTTGGCGACATATCAAATCACATTGGCTTCATGCCTTTAGTAATCGACAAGCAAATTGCTCTTTTCTTGTCGGCCTCGTAGTGTAGTGGTCAGCGCGTTTGCCTACCATGCAAGAGGTCTCAGCTTTGATTCACGACATATTTATTTAAAAAGGTGTTTTTACACTAGAATACTTCATAGTCCCTGGACTGGTACCTAAAGCGTTAGACTGATCATATTACCATTATGTAACAAAAAAGATCAAGATACACTGCGATTGGTGTACCAATGCAGTGCCCTATCCACCATTAGGTGCGGAAAGGGAATGATGATAACGATCGTATTATTCTTTTCGTGCAGTATTATTATTTTGGGAGCAAGAAATTTCACAGTTGAATTGAAATTTTCCGCAAAAAAATAAGTCATTAGCTAAATTTGACAAGTCAAGCCACTTTTCCCTTGACCGTTCAAATATTTGAAAAAATAATAATGCTAACGCTTTTTATTTATTTATTGATGGGCTTAAACAGTCCATTCCAACAATGGTAAACACATTTTCTTATAATAAATACAGGTACAAATGAAAAATACAACTAAATGAAATTAAAGCCTGGACAAAAAAATTACTACCTCTTGAGGTAAAAAAATTACTACCTCTTGAGGTAAAAAAATTACTACCTCTTGAGGTAGTAATTTTTGTCTCGACAAGGTCTGGTCTATCTGTGATTTTTTAAATCGACACAATTGGGACATTGGTGCATGCAAGCCATAGTTTGTGATGTGTTGATCAAGGAACAGCACATTATTATTTCGCAACCGGCGGATAGGAACATTGAATGCCACTTGCTCCAATAACGATGGTACATCAATTAAGCCATTCAGTAAATTAAACATACACACGGAGTCAGTGTTATTTCTACGTTTTCGCAAACTTGAGATTTTTAAAATTGACTCATAATGAAATCGTTATAAAAAAAGTGGACCCTTTTATGCAACAAAAAGAGTCAGTAAATAGTTTTTTGAAAACTTTTTAAAATACTCGTTAACTTAAGGGGTTTCTGAATATTACCATTAAATCAATATTTTGTATGAATATAAAAAGAGTAATCGGGTGTTTTATCCTATTTTATTTTTTATTTTGGAGAAACAAATGGCTGCAGGATATATTCGTTACAAAATTAAAAATATGAGCATTATTTTAATTTGACACTTATCATTTTCCCCTTCATTTCACGAACGCATCTGATATGAAATTGTATTTATACAATTAATGTTTTCCTTAAGGTTGTAATTTATAATATGTACCCACATACTACTTACATATGATATAAATTTACTACTCATAAATTTCATGTGCTGCAAATACACATCACCTGAAAATAGTTTTGAATCTTAATTAGTTTTATTTCAATTGGTCGAGGATAATGAGGAATTCCAGCTCAACCCGGAATTAAATTTAAAAAATGTTTTCGTGTACATGTGAATATTAAAACATTTTGGAGTAGGATGAAATATCTCAAAAACGCACGCTAAAATAAATAAAAAATGTTCGTTAAAAATTGTAAATAATGACGTCACTCCTTATATCTACGTGTAGTATTTCCGGTTTCCGCTTTAAAGCCCCCGCACCTTGTAAGGAACGTTGTGACCATAGAAAAAAAGAGTATAATTTTCATTATACTCTTTTTTCAACCAGAGATCATGTCAACTTTCTAGGTCTTTCTAAATCGAATCGTTCGTAAAAAAAACCATAACATAGAAATGAGCAAATTACGACCAACTAAATGAAGTAATCAAAGCAATATTTCATAGATTCTTGTCAGGTCAGTGAAAGTAAGAACGCCAACCGTTTCATGACGTCACTACTGAAAAGTGACACACTGATTACAGTCATTTGGCGCGGTATTTGATAAATGTAACCTTAAAAAATCATATCTTTGTTAATAACGCACAAAAAAAATATATATTTTTGTTTAGTTAAATAGTACGCTAATAGAAAATAAACAAATTAGAAAACGGTGGAATTCCTCATTGGACCCTGGCAACTTCCCCGGAACACACGCCGTTCCCGCTGACGCGACGGCGACGGAGCGATACCGGGCTTACAACCCGGTTGCCTGCTTCAGGGTTTCAGCCGCCAATGCTACCTACTAGCGACCCCGGGACAAGGGATCTCTAGGCAGCGATATCTTTCTTATCGCTAGGAGCTTATCGCAGATCGGCCGCGGCTGCCTACCCCCGGCCATTCTGCGGTGACACCTGCACCTATAGATTACAGTTGTGACTGGAGCGACTGCTACGGCAGAGAGAGTGACCCGCCGCGCCTATTACAGTAGCATTCGAATGCAACTATTGAAATCATACTTAACAAATCGGAAGCATTATACCTTTGAAAATGAAAAAAAAAGTAAAATAAAAACAGTAAATTTTGGAGTCTCACATAGATCTATTTTGGGTCCACTGTTATTTTATTGTATTTATTTTATTTGGGATTTTTACAGCTATTACATAAAAAAATAAGTAGAAAAATATTAACAATACTAGAGCCAATTAAAAAAACCCACTGTAAATCTAATGACATATATATAAGAAAAGAGTTTACGTAATTGTATGTGTGTAACGTTTCTATTCATGTGTAGGTGAATGTGTGTATGCGTGAATGAATGAGGGAGAGGGTACATGTGCGTGTGGTAATGAATGAGGGATAGGGTGCATGTGTGTGGGTGCGTAAGTAAAAAAAATAATTGTTTAAAACTTGTAATTATATTAAAAATGGTACAAGAAAGAGCTTGGTAAAAAGTTTGAAACCTTTTTGTAAAATTCAAATCAAAGAAATGTTATAAATTATATATTTATATTTTATATATTAATGACTTATCACTGTACAACACAAAAGGAAAAAAATATTATGTATGCCGACGACATTGGACTATTCTATAAAAATCAAACAGACGTATTAACAAACAATGACATAAACGAAGACCTTACTATGTTGACTAAATGGACAAACACAAACTTACTTACACTTAATGAAAAAAAATGCAATATTATCCATTTTGAAACTAGAAAAAAATGTAAAAAAAAAAAATGCTTACATAAATAATAAACGACTAACTGAACTTGAACATGTTAAATACTTAGGACTAACAATAGACATGGACAATTCATATCAACAATTTAATTAGCAAAGTGGTGACATTAACGAGTCTTTTTTTTTAATCAAAAACTTTGTTCCAAAAACGGAAAAAAATCTAATGTACGAAGTCTATGTAAAAACTTAAATTTGTTATATGCAACTACTATGGGGAACAGGAAATCAAAATGACATAAACAGACTACAAAGACAGCAAAATAAAATATTGAAGTTAGTATGTGACCTACCCTATCTAACAGCAACTAAATAACTTTTTTAACAAACTAAACAATTAAATATAACTGAACTTTTTAAACTAGAATCCTTTAAATTTATTCCTAAATAAGCCACAGATGTAATTGTAGACGAAGAATTGAAACTTGAAAAAAACTATAGTAAACATGAACACAATACGAGAATATCAGAAAAATATCATAGACAACCTTCTAAAACGAGAAAAGGACCATCGAGACTAATAAACCATGGACTAAAATTATACAATAAACTACCAGACAAAACTAAACAAAAGACTCAGACAACCTTTACAAAATATGTTAAAAATATTATATTTAACAGTAGAAAGAATTTTTTCTTTTCTTTTTCTTTTCTTTTCTTTTTTTAATATTAAGTTCACAGAATGTTTAAATGTTTTTATTTTCTTTTTTAATATTAATTTCACAGAATGTTTAAATGTTTTTCTTTTCTTTTTTAAAATTAAGTTCACAGATTGTTTGAATGTTTTTATTTTCTTCTTTAATATTAAGTTCACAGATTGTTTAAATGTTTTCTTTCCTTTTTTAATATTAAGTTCATAGATTGTTAAAATTTGTTAAAATTTTTATTGTTTAAATGTATACTATGTATTGTTACAAGAAATGTACTATTTTTTTTATGTACCGTCCCAAATGAGTTTTCTCGTACAACTCCTGGGAATATAATATCATGATATTCATGTCTTATATGTTTTATTAATAAATAAAAAAATAAAAAAATAAAAAGTGTGAATTTTAAAAGTAAAAATATATTTTTTTAATGTATGTAACCCGTAAGGGTTTATCAATGAAAAAATTTAAATAAAAAACATGGAATCATAAACACTCATCCAGGATTCTCTAGGCCGCGATTACAAACTCTATTTCCATCGGTATAAAGTAAAAGCGATATTTATCTACGAAACTGTGTATATTTATATGGAAATTTAAAGTATCTTCGCGGGTAACCTGTAATTTGACAAGTTAAAAATGAAAAGCTGTGTGCGTATTCTATTTTTCATACAGAAAATGTTTTTAAAACTTAAGTCAAGAAGCGTCCATATGAAAACGATGATTTCCCTGAACATGCCCATCATTAGGACTGTATTGGCGTATGGATGTGCGACACTGACCTTGACAGTAAGGTCCGCTGAGATGCGCACATATTTGAAAGGAAAGTTCTTCGCCAAATCTGTGGTCCTGTGAAAGATGGAGAAGAGTGGCGCATAAGGCAATAAGCCGAATTGTACAGCATATATGAAGACTTTAGTATCTCAACCCACATAAAAGAGATAGACTGGACACGTACAAATAATGTCTGATGCGCGAGTAACTTAGAGAGTCATGACTGGACATCCAGGGGATAAAAGAAGGATTGGAAGACCCAGACTGAGTGACGAGTGATGAGACTGAGGCAGCACAGACTCTACAAGTTTGAGGACAGGCGGGGTCGAAGGCAAAAGTTGAAGAACGTCAAGGCTCGATTTGGGCTGTAGAGCCATCGAAGAAGAAGATAAAATTGAAAATAAATTTTAACTTCCTATTGTAATACGAGCCCTGGTTCTATTTTACACAAAAATCTATATTCTTCCTATACCCGGACACAGGAAATCATTGGGAAGTGTTTTCTACTCTATGGCTGCTCTCAGTTAAAAAATAGGACTGGTACCTGAAGCGTAAGACTGTCCACCTTACCGTCATTTACATTTACATTTTACATTTTTTTTGCACCACAACAGGCCAGGAGACCTAATTACAGTGGTGAATTACATCACAGAGCACCCAGGCTTGAGAAAAATCACATTTTAATTTTTGTGTTCTCACCGGGAATCGAACCCGGAACCTTCCGTGCGTGAATCAAGCGTCTTGACCACTACACCACGGAGGCCGCCATGTAATATTTGATAGAGATACGCTGCATTTGGTGTTCCAATGTAGTGCCCCATGCACCATCGGGTGCGAACAGAGGTATGATGATGAAATTTTTTATAACTACATTAAATTGAAATTTACTTATATGTTTCAATTTTGGTGGCCATTTCACAATTATAAAAAGGAAATCAAGTTAGGGTAGAGTGGGGTTCAATCCTCGGACCGCTGATTTGTGAGTCTGCAACACTAGCTACGGGACCACAACCCGATTCGATATGAAATATCAATCGTTTTATAGTATCGTGCGGATTATTAGCATCGTATGAAATGAGCCGTTCGCCTATCAACTATTATGTAACAATTACATAATGTATGTGCAATGTGCATTATATTATGCATGTGCGTATATGTATTTATGTGCATATTTATAGGACTTTGAGTTGAGTATAAATATATCTACAAAATCTTAAAAAGTACATTCAACCCCGTTGATCGCAACCTCGGCGAGTGCGGATTCAGTTTAATGCGATATTTTTCGCAATGTAGTGACGTTCTAATTCTTCTTATTCTTAGAAGTGGGGGTGAGTGCTATGCAAACTTCTGACGTCACTGCGCCTTGTGAAGATCTATTGTAACGAAAAGAAACAAAAAATAATTGAAATGGTAGAAAATGGTGAGAAAATTGCAGTTGTAGGTAGGGATTTTAAATTGCCCGAGTCGACAGTGCGATCAATTGAAAAAAAAGCGTGGAGAAATTGTTTTTGAGGCAAGCAATGGTTGGTTTAGTCGGTTTAAATAACGATCAAACTTGCATTGTCTTCAAATAAAATTATAATCAGCTGAAAAATATCCGAAAGAGTGCCGTGAAAATCCCCCGTTGATCGCGAAATTTCGCTTATCGCGGCCATGTCCAGAACGCATCCCCCGTGATCAACGGAGGTTACCTGTATCTTTAATCAACGTAATGCGTAATCGTTGGTAGGTTCCTTATTAAGAACTAGGTCCCTCGGTATATTCGAGAATCTTAATGTAAAATCTATAAAACAACTTTATGTAAAAGCTCTGTTACTATACGCACACAAACACTATTCTCTACATTTCGTTACAAATACCAGAGTTACTAAATACTCCACCCTGATGCAGAAAAAAAAAAAAAAAATACAACCTTCGGTCAAAGAGGATTGGCCTACTACTCGGTTAAAGTGTACAATCTACTTCCATTATCCATAAGGACAATTAGTAAGAACTCTCAATATAAAATTGCTATTAAGAAATAAATAGTGGAGGTGGGTTGCGCACGGATCGATGAGTGGATCAAGCCAAATAGGTAAAATGTGTGTACTGTTTATGAAATTTGTTCTATTGGTCTGTATAAATTGGTTATGTTTGTTATGATTATTTTAGTTTATATTGTTTATTAAGTTAATGATAATTAGTTTGGTTAGATATATTACGTATTTTTATTATCATTATTATGTTAATTTTGTTAAATAACTAATTTAAGGCATGTTTCACATTTTGTAAAATGTTTCCCTCGGCACGGGAAACCCCAGTGAGGGAACATTATTATGTATAAAACAATTGAATACAAACAATGTAAAAGTATAAATAAATAAATAAAATAAACAAATAATAATTGTTTTCTTTTAAAAATTATTTTTTATGTGAAGTTAGGTTAGGATTGTAATAAAAAAACTGAGTAGCCCTTTGGTACGAATAGTGTCAGCCCTTGCTTCTATAGCATACGTCACGATGAATCTCAGTAATCTCACATGTCGTGTATATATATTCTGACCTCACCATCGGTACGCATATCCTTATTAATTTCTTCATGTTACCTACATTACTCAGACACCCCGACACAGTTGATGCTTTGTTGACCTGTTCAAGGACTTCAGCGTACAAATCGCTATGACTTGAGATTTCTACTCCCAGATATCTGAAACTCATGACTGGTTCAATGTTCTTGTTGTCGGCCTCCGTGGTGTAGTGGTCAAGACGCTTGACTCACGCACGAAAGGTTCCGGGTTCGATTCCCGGTGAGAACATAAAAATTAAAAAATGTGATTTTTCTCAAGCCTGGTTGTTCTGTAATGTAATTCACCACTGTAATTGGGCCTCCTGGCCTGTTGTGGTGCAAAAAAAATGTAAAAAATGTAAATGTAAAAAAAAAAAAAATGTAAATGTAAAATAGTCATATTACTCATTATAGGTTGTCTGGATTTGGTAAGATGTTTTGTTGACTGATATTGACATGTTTAGCCTTTGTGATACAAGGTGGAGTTTATACAGAATTATTTGTAGGTCATCCTCAGATTCGGCTATTGTACCTGCGTCCTTTGTCATTATTTTTTGTTTGTTTTTTTGCTATTCATTTTGTGGCAGGCAAACTCACTAACTAGTATATTATAAGGCCGACTAATATGCACTCGATATCCGTTTTCAGGTTTTCTTTTTGAGAGTAGCCATTGAGTAAAAAAAAACTCGTCAGGGTCTAGGTAACATTCAGATATCTAAAAATATTAAATATTTTTTATAAATATAACAAAACGCGTATTTTAAACATGGTATCTACACTTGCAATGAGGAAGTTCAGTGTCTTTTTATTTGTTAATAGGCTATTAAACTAAGCCAATGTTTTTTTTTATTTTTTATATATTGTATTATCAGCGCTATGATTTTTTAAAAGTTTTTCTGAAATAACTTCGCGTGTGACGTCAGAGGTTGTTCTCTGTTAATTCTCCCGATCGGTTCGTTTACCGTAAGCCAACCGGATATCCTTCATAGCTCTCATATCATTGGATGGTTCATATGATCCAGTGACGTCGATCAAAGTAGTGCGTTTTTACTGAAATATTTTTTGTTATTTTTTTTCGTACATTTTCAAGAAACTTTGCTGTACAATTTAACGTTCTAATTTTTACCGCGCTCAAGAAAACATATTTGTATCCAATTTCCCGTAGGGCTGAAGTTCCTTATTGATGTGTTTAAAAAATAAATATTCATTGCGTGAGTTT
The DNA here is from genome assembly GCF_059751315.1 of Micrasema longulum. NCBI lineage: Eukaryota > Metazoa > Arthropoda > Insecta > Trichoptera > Brachycentridae > Micrasema > Micrasema longulum. Next base: position 981,444 of record NW_028277835.1, read on the forward strand.
ACGGATAACATTATTATATTATCTGTCATTGTTTAAATTCTTTGACAATTGTGTTTGATGGTGTCCAAAGGTATTATGACACAGATCTTTATAGTTAATTTAATAATAGGTATAAATCATTATAATTTATGCAGGCACATACAATTTAAAATACTTTATTACAGTTTAATGACCCGTTTAATGAATAATTAAATACTAACTAACCATCAATATGCAGCTTAGTTGTGAATTCAGCTAACCCGAAGTTCGAAGACAAAATAATTATTTGTTTTGAAAACAATTGTATTACGCATATTAACTAATTTTTACAAATTATATTTGAGTATATCCGAATCTTCGTTGGCGAGTAGGTATTGGAATAATCTTACCAGCAATAAAGGTTTTAGCCCCTGTACATTATAAAAAGCAAAAGATTTGTAGGAATACCGATATTCAAACATAAACAGAAAGCTGAATGTCTAAAAGTGAAATTAAAATAATCCTTCAAGTCAGCCAATGACAAACTACTAGAATTTCACATTCTTTAAAAAATATATATATATTGAGATATCTGTCAACCTAAAGAGTATATATATTTAGTAATTATCATATTTATTAAAAGCATGTTTACAATTTCCACATGCAGAATAGTGATTTCAAATGTGTGCGCCGCGTTGCCGCAGGGGCGGGCGCCGCAAATGTCTCAAGACCTTATAATGAATTATATTTCTTCTTCTTCTTCTTCAGCCTTATTCTCTCCACTGCTGGATTAAGGCCTCTTCCAAACGTCTTCATTCCTTCTTATCACCAGCTTTCATCATCCACGCTTTACCGGCAATAGAGGCAATGTCGTCGACCCATCTTTTCTGTGGCCTTCTAACAATTCTTTTGTTTGCCCATGGTCTCTACTTTATTATTCTGGGTATCCACCTGCCATCATTTTACCTCGCCAAGTGTCCTGCCCTCTGCCATTTTAATTTCGCTGCACGATCCATGATATCCACGACTCCGGTTCGGCGCCTTATTTCTTCATTCATTAGTCTGTCTCTTAGACATACACCGAGCATCTGTCTTTCCATGGATTGTTGCGTGCATTTTAATTTCTGGCTGTTTTTTTCTGTTACATACATGGTTTCTAGTCCGTATGTTGTCGTCGGCAATATGCACGATTCATATGCCTGTCTTTTTAAGCATATAGATATTGAAGTATACATGAATTATACTATAACCCTTTACCTATGGTGAAGATTTTGCAATATTTTACGGCGCCTTTGTAAAAATCAAAACATTTTGACTAATCCTGATCGAACTAAAGTGATAAAGAGCATGTAGAAAAGAAAATATTGAGATTGGCAGTATCCAGTTTAATTCCACGATTTAAAAAATGTACGGCGATTTGCAGACTGATCCATATCATAAAATACTGATTTAATGATAATGAAACAAATAAAAAATAAATGAACGAATTTGTTTTGTTACATTTTTCTTTCTTTTACACGGGTACTTTTACTCAGAGTTGGAAACCGTGAGAAAATCTTATAAAAATCCAAAAAAGGCTCTACGAGTAAAAAGATTTAGAAACCACTAATGTAGGGATATTTTTATCATCACGGTATCTTTCGTTCTTCTTCGTTCTAGTAACGAGATCCCAAGATAGTAAATATTGTGTTAATTAAGATTGTTTAGGTTAAGTTTAATTCAATGTATGTTTTGTCTATAAAAATAATCTATTAAGACTTCCTTAAGCCTGTTGATTGGCTAAAAAAAAATAACCCCTTTAATACCCATTGACCGCTCTAATTTTTTTTCCTCCTCTTTCACAGTAGTAGCTGCTCGATTGTGGAATAATCTACCCACTCATTTCAGAGACGCCCATTCTTTATTTACATTTAAACCATGACTAATCTCATTTTTCTTTCCTTCCTATTCCTCCTCCTCTCTCCATAGTATAGTGTAGATTTTGAGTTTATTTTTGTTTTATACCTTAAATATATGTACATTTTATTTTCTTATTTTAACGGTTTAGGTAGAAAGAAAGAAATTGCCTTGAGGCAATATGCCCTTATATGTATATAAAGTGTTAAATAAATATTTCAAATATGAGGGCAGAATACTTTTTATTTGATGTATTTTTATAACGGCTCTTACGGCACGAGAAAACAATTTTTCTCGCGTATTTTGTATGTAAATACGCGAGATAATACGGCCGCGAGAGCGTTTGGAATACAACCCCTGACCTGGTATTCCGAACGCGACTATAGCGTGGCATAGGGCGTTTTTACGTATTAAATACGCGTTATAACACGCTGTAAATGCGTTTGGAATACTAGCCCTGTAGCTCAATCACAAATAACTATCGACGTGCTAATAAGCGACTTGATAACAATTTCTTCCTATTGGTTGTTTATCGTATTCGCGATCACAATGGAACATCCGTGAACACCTAACATAAAATGTCGTATAATCCTGCTGCGCAATCACATATTTGAATCACGTAAAATATTCCAAAACTGCGATTTTTAATTATTTATTTTTTTATTTATCATGCTATTTATTGCATTTAGCCGGCGGCGGCGGTTGGAAAGCCAAATTTCAAGAAAAGCAGTCGCCATAGTAGTCATTGGAATTTAATTTGATGTATCTGTGGGGTTCATAGTCCATTGATCGATGACACCCGTGCTAAATAATTCACCCTAAAATTACAGTGCGATGACCGATGAAGCAAGTCATCATTTTCCATAGAATCCAATACAACCAATTATGCAACTCTAACAGTATTGCACAGAAAGGCAGTGCATTAACATCGTCCCTACCATGAAGAAATGAACAACAATAGAACGCGGTCTATAAAGAGACTACAGAGCGTAGTCAACGCCCAGTTCAGTTCAGCATCAGTCTGCCCAACAAGTCCAGCTCAGCCAGTCTGAAGACTCAGCTCAACGCAGTCACGCACTTCCAGCATGTATTTCAAGTGCAGTCTCTTCAATCCATCATCGCCGCTACGCCAGCGCTACACAACCAAGTCTTATTCGCCAAGTAATAGATTACCAATTAAACAGCAGCATCGCGTCTTCTGTCAATCTGTAACTGGGGTAGGAGCTCCAACCCTCAGCAACCTCACCCTACACATTCGTGCTAGTTTGGAAATTTATTAAAACTGTTTTTTTTTCGGTTTTTAAGGTATTAAGACGCAAATATAATTTTTCTGGGTTATTGTACCGTATGTCGATTGCGTTCTTTTTCGACTTTTCTGAACACAGCCCAATAACTCAGACATTCTCAATCCGCACTTTGTTTTGGTTTGGTTCAGTATCGTACACGTATGGTAAAAATAATTTATCAACGAAATTGAATAATATTCTAAAATAAATTTAGGATAGGTAGGTATACCTACTAATAATAAAATTATATATATTTAATAAATATGGTTATATGATATATTTGGTATATTATTTGGTTTATTTGAATCAGGTTGTGGTCCCGTGCGGACTCACGGAAGAGAGGTCCGAGGTTCTTACCCCACTCTATCCCAACTTGATTTCCATTTTCTTATTGTGAATTGTCTAAAACTTGTTGAAAATGGCCACCAAAATTGAAAAAAAAAAAACAAACAAACTAAAATGATTAAATAGAGACTATTTAACAAGAAAAGTGATAATTAGTGGGCTCGAGCCTCAGACTACGGATATAAGTTACTTGACTCACTATAAGTTAAGTTGCACAAAACCTTGGTAGAAAATTTAGAGGTAAATAAAAAAAAGCCCTTAAAAAACGATACAATTTCTAACAAAAAGAGAGAAACAAAACGAGGTTTTAAATCGGTAAGTTTTGGTAAGTAATAAAATGTTTTTTGCGAAAATCTCAACAATATGACATAAACTAAGAGTTTCGAAATATTATACCCTTTATCAATATGTATCTTTTTTGAGTGATAACAGTGACCGTGAAAATTGACACACCTACTGTATGCTTTGACTTAATTAATAAAAAAACGATGCTCAATATTCAACCATTAATAAATCATTATAAGCTTTAAATGGATCAGCTAACTTGGCTTCTGCGCCACCCAAAAATATATATTTATCTACCCACTATCTATGCAGATAAGAGCTAAGTTATGAATAGGTCATAAATAATACCAAAAATATCGAAAAGTCAAATAAACGCATCATAAATTATTTTACTTTCATTTTTAAGTAATCTAATCTCTCTCTTTTGCTACAATGTAGACATTTTTTCGGAAGATCAAAATATTCAGTGTTTAGTATGAGTTGCTTCAACGACATAGTAAACAATATTATTTAGTCAGATGTATGATTTATTATACATACAATAATGTCCCTGAAATACCAATAACGCTGACAACATTCCGTTTTATGACCTACGAGTAGGTAACAACGCGCAACATTTATATTTGGCGAATATTAAACATTATTAGAAGCCTAGTTTAGGTTATCTACGATAGGCATTTAAAAATTAGACTACAGGTAATAAACCCAATTTTAAATTAAAGAAGAAATAGTGCCCAGGCCAGTTCTAACTGCGGGGAAATTGCATTTTAATCAATTTGATAATGTTGCTTGCAATTTCACGACGACGCGGCGACTGAAAACCTAATCAATGCATAAATTTTCTACTAATTGACTGAACTACTAGATATTTAAAAGATACTTGATTTAGAACGATAGCTTTATGAAATACGTTAAATTTCAATTTCAATCTTGACTTAAATGTAAATAAAGAAGGGGCGTCTCTAACATTAGTGGGTAGATTATTCCACAATCGAGCGGCTACTACTGTGAAAGAGGAGGCAAAAAAAATAGAGCGATGACAGGGTATTAAAAGGGTTCTCTCGTTACTAGAACGAAGAGATAGTCCGTGTTGTGAAAGAGGTTGGATGAGCTCTCTCAGATAAACAGGCGAAGTGGGATTATTTAAAATATTGTGAAGAAGTGATAGAATGTGAATGTTTCTTCTATGCCTGATGCTGAGCCAGTGTAGTTGCGTGCGATACTTGGTTATGTGGTAAAATTTGCGAAGATTAAAGATATAACGAATACAAATATTCTGCAATCGTTCTAACTTATCAAGCAATTCAGAGTTAGCATCTGGATAACATACATCCGCGTAGTCAAGGAGTGGAAGAAGTAAGCTCTGGACTAATGTTTGCTTAACATTAATTGGCAAGAAATTCTGTAATATTTTAAGTGAGTGCAAACTGCTATAAAGTTTACGACTAACTTCGTTAACCTGATCGTGTCACTCTAAATGCTTATGAATGATAATACCTAAGTTTTTGACTGAAGTCATGAATGGAATTTCTGTACCATCTATTTTGAAAAAAGGAAGTGTGGAAAAATTCACTTTTGAATACATTTATTTACTACCAACAAGTACAATTTGGGTTTTTGTTGGATTTATGAGAAGTCCATGTTTTTTTGTCCATGAAGAGATATGGTCGAGTGCAAGTGACATTACTCTACGTGTTTCAACAATGTCGACGGGCTCGAAATGAATATACAATATTGGGTATTTCCTGGAGAGACCACATCACTAATGACGAGGTTCTCAGCAGAATTGAAGAAGGGAGGCACCTAATCAAAACCATCTCCGAGAGGCGAGCCCAATGGATCGCCACATTATGCGCTATAAGGGTCTCGTGACATTATAGAAGGAACAGCTGAGGAGAAAAATAGAGGGCGCCCCAGACGCCGACGGGAGTATTTAGAGCTAGTTTGCGAGGATTTGAACTGCGCCTCACATGTTGAGCTAAAGAGGGCTGCAGAGAATAGAGAGCAGTGGAGGACGAGATGCAGGACTTTGCTGCAAAGAGGAAAGGAATATGGAGACTAATCAATTGACTTCTCTATTCCCTTCTCGAAAATGTTCTCCATCATGTAATTTTAATAAAAAAATATTATCAGATCCTTATAGTGAGATCCCTAGGTATGTAATATCTTCCGAAATCTTTCAAGTTGAGTATAGGACCCTATTTCGCACTGGCTATTTGTAAAATGATATCTCTTGGGAAATAATTTGATCTCATTATATAATTTGCGACGGCCATGGCGAGTGATACCGCGGGGTCATGATTGTAATTTATTATCTCATCTGTCAGATCATCGTACGAATATCAAGTACCCATTAAACCAAATCGGGACATCGGGAGGTTCCTGATCGTTCGTCTTAATAATCCATATTTGTATAAGAGTCGCCAAACAAAAATCAACTTTGACTTTCTTCATATGAACTGATATCAGTTACACGGCAGAATAACATTTTTTTATTTAAAGAATCTGTTTACCTGCTGACTAGGATATCCAATTTAGGTAGAGTTCTTTTTATAAATATATTATACGAGCTGAACTAGGCAACGTTTTATTTTTGCTAGATTTAAGAATATACTCGTAAATGGATTAAATGAACACAATCGAAAGTTTGATATCAATTATTGTATTTACTTAAAATTAGATATGTACATATTTTATTATTATTTTTGTGTTTTAGATTTAGATAGAGCTATAAAAACACTCAGGACAAAGCTAATGATTTTTGCTAAAAACCGCTCGTAATTTATTATATTTTTCGGTCCAGTATTTATTTAGTCTATCGAAAATACATATGAGCATTGCCTTTGATACACAAATATTTATGTGACATCACTTAACTTTTTACACGTCGTTAAATAATGACACGAAATGAGTTAGGTAAACGATATTATAAAAGAACACATACCTACTTATAACTATAAACTCACTAAAAAATGTGTAATTCAAATGTTTTTGACACCTGGAAAAATCTTTTAATAAATATTGACAGGGGATTTAGTTATAAATGTGTTGTCTACATAAAACATGTAGCTATGAATATGAATTTGTTTGTAGTTAGTAAAGTCGTCGCCAAATAAGAATGCCTACGTTAACTAATATTTTACATTGCGGACACTTTATGTGCGTAGGCATTCTTATCTGGCGAGCAGTTTACTAGCTACTAATTCATAATATACGTATGAAGTACAAACACGTCAAGTACGTCTATAGTAAATATTATGATTACGGTTCCTTCAGATATTATAGTGATGATATATAAAATAACAAATATTTTTGGTTTGCCGACCCTTCATATATAGAGCCTACTCCTCGTACAAGCCAAAGTTATCACAATGTTTTTTGTGCCATTTCGAATATAAAATGTACGAGTATGTATAAATAAATAAATAAAAATGGTTTTGTACAATATTTAACAACGTAATTTATTTAAAAAACGAAATACATAATTTCACATAACATTCCCAATGAGTTTTCAGAAAAAATCATTTAGGGGACAGGCACATGACAATATTTATTTATGGACGTATTTACAATATCGTATACATATTTTTTATTGATCAATATAATCACATAATTGATACATGTTTCAATATCATAACTATAATATAAACTTTTATAATTTTTTTAATGTTAAAGCTGTTACTTTCCTAAAAAGAGACTAGCTCTTGTGTTTGGAGAGTGACTTACACCATCAGAAAATAATATGTAATACAATAATACTAATTAAAAATAGAAAGCTGTTTTTACTTGGGTTCAAAAAAAATTTCTTTAAATTTACTTAGAATTTGTTTACTGATATGTTTGTTTTCAATTTTTTTATTTCACCGGGGATATTATTGTAATTTTTTATTCCTTTGAAAACAAAAGTATTTAGACCATGACTTATGTGGAATTTAGGAATTTTGATATTATTTTGGTATCTGAGTGACTTATACCCGTATACAGAGACAAAACTTAAGGTGAGGAAAGTAGATTCTAATTTCAAATGCAGAGAATAACCCGCAGGTGAAGACAATAGAATGTACTCTCCTCACCTTAAGGTTTGTCTCTGCATACGGGTATTATTCATCTTAAATTCGTTTATTTTTTGTAAATTTGTATAATATCGTATTAAAATAATACCAAATAAACATTCTCGGCCATGTTATACGTCAAGAAGGCCTCCTGCATGTCATAATGGAGGGGATGACCGAGGGGACAAATTCTAGGGGACGCCCACGCCGAGAGTACCTGGAGGACCTATTAGAGGACGTGCGCTGCTCATCATATGTTGACTTTAAAAGAGCCGCACAAGACAGGGAGGAATGAAGGAGAATAATGAAAGTAATTGCTGCCAGCCAATCCCAGGATTGAGACCAGAGAAGAAGAAACATTCTCTGGATGAACTAAAGCATTATTTATTCAAAGTAGGTACTTTTCTAAAGAAAATAAAATCACATGTCCTCTTCTTATATTTCAAAATTGCTACTGCAAATCTTTGTGGCAATTGATTAATCCTACTCTTGGTTTAGAGGAATTTTTTTTTTCAAATTTTGTCGTGATTGTAGAACAAACGTATGTGCGAAAAATGCAACATTGACTTTCTTTATATTTGATCTAGAAAAGATTTTGTAAAGGCTTTGTATTCCAGGAATAATAATGCCGCCACGTGTGATAAGAAAATGTTTTATTTTCACTATAACTGAGAAAAACAGTAAAGTGAGTACATTTTGTGTGTTTCATTCGTAAATAAAATTTAATTTACGAAGTAAGTAGATATTGTGGTTTTAATATCAACATCATACAAACGTCATTTTATTATTACGTAAGTTGGTATCACCTGGTTTTGACACAATTTTTGCTCATAAACAGAATTGCGTCACGATTAACATTTTTATGATCCCCCTATTCGCATCTGATGCTGCATAGGGCAGTAAATTAACTTTTAAAAGGCTGTGCTAAAAAATCCTTTACACACGGCGATGTAACATCGTTTACCTCAAGCAAATGACAGAATATTCTGAAGTTCGGACATTTGGAAAAAAAAACATACAGTCATACTGTTGAATAATTCATTTTCCATAATTCATAAAAAAAAAAACAAAATGAATTTAAAATCACGAATACGCCGGTTACATAATATGTAACTAGCGGTCACTTCCGCTTACTGCCGACTTACTAACCGTCTGATTGAACAAATTTCTTCTTTTGTTTTGGTCTCTTTCACACAAACACCGGCCACAGAACAGCGTCTCTGTCTTCCTTGTTATAAATTCTATTCTAGTGCTCTTTCTTATACAGTAAAACAGTTTTTTGTGGTATTGGGATCACATTCTTTCATATGATTATTCTTCACAGCCACGCAAGAGTTAATGCGCTAAATGCGGGACATCTCGATCATTTGTTACGTGAAGATGTGGGAGAGATTCTATCGAATTATTTTATCGTAATCATGCCCTCGTTTTTGCATCTAATGGTGCTTAGGGCACCGCATTGGTATATCAATGGCAGAGTATCTCAACCATTCCAGTGCGAGAAGTTGTAGCGTAAAAACACTTTTTCAGGTAAACATTTCATGTAAACCATCTCGGAAATCGAGCGCGAGACCTATTGAAAGCGCTGATCACTGAACTGGAATTATTTCATCTTTTATTATTTTTATTACAGTCGGATAATTTGAATAGCGCCATTTTTGTGAAAATCACCTCAAGGGCGCTGAATGAAACGTCTGTAAATACATTTCAATTGCAGAATGGTGAATTTGACACGCACTTGCAAAGGTTTGCTTTTGACCTAATGAAACTACGAAACAAAGAAAGGGTTATCATTAGATTCCTTAGGTGTTTAATAAATTTATTAAATACACGTCAGTCGTCACCTGAAAATACCATAAATATTTTTGTATTATGAGTTAATGAATGTGAAAGTCGGACGCGTGTAATAATAATTACTAATCAATTGCTTGATGTGTTTTCAATAATTTGAGAACTCACATGTGACGAGTGAGCTGTAACTAATATTGTACGTAGCGAAATGAATAACGTTCTAAACACCCTACCATGTAGAACGAGTAACTGTTATAAACATATTTTATCTTATAAAACACTGAGTATTATCTCGCTCGTATTACATCATTGCAGGGTACACGTCCAAAGCGGACTCATAAAAAAATAATTAATTTTACAGAAAAGCAAAAAATACTATTAATTTTTACTGATTTTTACTTGCTCAATAAATATGTTTAATAAAGTAGGTTTTCAATTAATGTAAAATACATTTTTACATACAATACAATAGAGAAAAGCGAACAAAAACGTCCACTTTAAATAAAACATCTCATTTGAACACATTGTTATATACAGGATGTTCTTTAAACCCTGTCACATCCGAAACCACAATGATCAGTATGGGCAAGAAGCCATATTAGCATATTCAAAAAAATATTTAGAACCAAGAAAATTAAAAAAAAAAAATATTTAAAAAAACAAATAGTTGCTCACATCTGCAGGGGAGAAGTGAGGAGAGTGCGGCGCGGTATCAGACTCTTCCCTCCCCCTCCTCGTGTCTCCCCTGCAGAAGTAAGCATCCTTTTTTTTTTTAAATTTAATTTTTTTAAATTTTATTCGTTCTACAAAAATTATTTAATGTGTCAATATGTCTTCTTGCTCATACTGATCATCGTGGTTTCGGATGTGACAGGGTTTAATGAACACCCTGTATGTATACACTAGATTCGGCACGTCTTGATTTCCATTCATCTTAAGTTCCGGAACTTAACTTGTAGTCAGTAAATGTGAAGCATTGTAAAAAAGCGCGACATACAGCTTTGAATTCACAGTAAACTGGCATAGACAGTTAGTCTTTTTTACTCTGTTACGCATTTTGCATGGCAACATTGACGCGACAACGCTCATTTTTCAGAACGTAATTTCAAACTATCGTTCCATAAAATTCTCTGTTTAGGTTTATCTCAGTGTTTGAACGTACAAGAACAACCTTATTGAAATATTCCTCACATTTTTGACATGGTTTTTGTCAGCTGACTCCACATATTTTTCTTACAATTTATCCGACAGAGAGCCACATTTTGTTAATTTTTCAAAATTCTACAAAAATGTTTTGAGTATGTCAAAATGCTTGCAGACTGGCTGTATTTCCTCCCTAGAGAGTTATTCATATTTAAATTTGTTGCAACAGAAAAGGAAAACATTTTTGAGAAGAAAAGGTTTCAGTTCTTTTACTTCACAAAAGTCAATAGACGGAGGAGTTGAGAAAATGTTGATTTTTAAACATAGGCCGAATGGTGAATGTTACACAGTGTGTAAAGTGGCCACTTAATCCAGCCAATGACACGTCATAAGCCCTGTAAATGCCTAGACTTCCATATTCTCTTCTCAAAAATGTTTTCCCTCTCTGTTGCAACAAATTCAAAATTCTATTCTACTTAACTCATTAACGAAAAAAAAATGGCATTGATATCTCGAAATATTGAAAAAATGCAATTAGCTCGTTTCCGCCGTGTACCCTTCAATCGCAAGTTCTGAAATGTCGTTAATTGTATATTATGATTATAATGTTTCGGCCTTTTTGACGTCAATTCGAAGAGGAGATAAATGGAAGTGACATTAAATGTCACGTCCATATATTATCATTAGTGACAGTATTTCCTGTTCATTGCAAATTTTGTTCATATTGATGATAGCAACCAAACCCCTTTTTTCAGCAATGTTAAAACCGGATACATTTTGAAACTGAAGATAGTGAATGTTCAATCGAACTGAGCCACCTTGAATAATGAATAAATTCAATTTCGTTGATCGTTGATCGAATCGAGTTGATGAAAAATGATCTTTGACATAATTTAAATGCAAATTTAGTATTGTACTAACCTTCACGTTTCATTTTGATTTAATTCCAGGAAGCTGCACTTGAAAATCAAATAATCGAATTAAATTTACTTCGGAAATATTTCACTGTTGCACTTTTGTTTTGATTAACCACGTCAATTCACTTTTTGTGAGCTAACACTTGTTATGGCAAATTTGTTCACGGAAATCGAATAAAATTAATGGATTGTTTGCTTCTGTGTTTTGTTTGCTATCCGCCGTTAGTGCGAAGGAAGTTTTCGCTTGTTTGCTGAAATGAATATAGCATCTTTCATTGAGCTAATCTACTTTATTGTGGAGGCTTGAACGAGCGGTCTGCGGCCTGACGACCACTGTGACGGACGCTTAAAGACCAACTATTTACAAAATTTAACGTTCCCGCCTCGCTAGCCTGATCTCTACGAAGCCAGTACCTGACCAGAAATAAAGAACAGTTTATATTCAAACTACGAACAAAATGGAGAGAAAGTGAGTATCTGCCGTTATCACTCCTAATTCATAGAGCTCGCTGGAATTTGAAAGAGTAAACAATATATTCTTTATCGCTTTAAATTGTATGCAGTATCGTTAATCCGTTAGTGCCATTGTATTTTTTTAATGATAATATGACATATGTTTCTGGCTAGTATTACTAAGAATGGTAAAAGCCATAATAAAGGAAAAAAAAATATGACAAATTAAACGACATGACCCGCAATATTTTTTTTGCCTATTAATAGTAAATAATATGTTTTCAAGTATTAATCATTAAAGATTACAGGTACATAAAAAGTAAGGGAAAAATTACATCATGAATTAAAAAAATGTTTTTTTAATTTGATTTATTACATATAATTTAGTTATATTTATAAGGTTTTTTAGAAAAAAAATATGAAAATTTGTTTTGCCTTTATTTATTTTATATTTATTATTTTATTTACGGTTCCATGAACCTATAACATAATTACAATAAAACCATTGAAAAAAATACAACGAAAAATAACAGAATATTAAAAAAGAACAAAAAAATCGAGAAAAGTATACAATGATATACATATATAAAAAATAAATATTATATCTGTAATAAATATAAATATTTACCTATAAAAAAAAAAAACAAAGAAAATAGCAATTTCAAAAAAGAGGTAGAGAAGAAAAAAGAAAAAGGAAAAAAAGCGCTTTAAAAGGAAAGTTAAAAAGTTTACTTCATGGTTTATATAAATATTAATACTAAACAATACTTTTTTTTTTAAATATGTTTTTTTTATGCCATTCCTCTCCAAAAAGGAGACAAACTCTTGTGCTTGGAGATCATCATCATGATTTCCCTCTCCGTACCTAGTGGTGCATAGAGCACTGCATTGGTACTCCAATCGTAGCGTATCTAGACCATTTTTGTTACATTGAAGAAAATGTGATCAGTCTTAGGCTTCAGGTACCAGTGCAGGGACAGTGAAATATTGCAGTGATAAACCACCATTTCAACAAATATTTCACATCGACCCTGCCAGGAATCGAACCCGACATCTAAAGAATGGTAGGGGAATGCGCCAACCACTACACTACGAGGCCGACTTATCTCCAATCGATTTCCTTTTTCAGGTTTTTACCTGATAGTATCCATCGAGTCGAAAACGCTCATCCAGGGTTCGGGTTCCATTTCACACGCAGAACTGTATTCTTGATTCGCCTGGATACATCCTCACCAAACCCTGCACCGCACCTGATGGTGCATAGGGCTGTTTTTTTTTTTACTTATTACTTTTAAAATGTTAAAAAAAAAAAAAAATCCCTATTCGACCGACGACACCTTGCTTCATATAATGGTCACACTAATGATTTAACTACAAAGGCGAATTTAATCTAATTCAGTGTTTGCGGTCGCAATAATACTCGTATTCTTAATGAAAATCATCATGTTTGATTTCACGTTTTCATATTTATTTTCACTAAAAATAAAAATCCGTAAATCAATCACTCTTTAGGGGGTACTGAAGATTCAGAATACCACCCTTGGAATGAAATAAAAGATTCGACAAGTACATTAGCTCCAATAGAGAGCTCTTTAAAGGATATTAAAGATAAAAAATCAAATAATTAAAAAAAAACATTAGTCCGGTTTCTTTTGGGTACACCCACTCGAATATGTTATTACTTTTTTTCTTAGTCAATTGAATTGTCCAATAATAATATTACATTAATCTACAATGAAGATAGACTCATTAGTTATTGACGATTTCAATTATTTTAAAAGAAGAACATTACTAAAGCTGTGTTCAACTAATATTAATTTTCAAGATAAAATCTGACCTCTCGATTATGTTTTTATCATATAAAATATGTTCTCCTCTTTCAGTAGGATAATTATGAAATTAAAATCCGTTTTTAAAAACTGTTTATTTAAATTGAAATTCCAAATAAAATAGTGTTTTCAGATCTAGTTCGTTCATATAAATATATTATGTCGCTGTGAAAGGTTGTGTGTATGTAGCGGTAAGAGGTTCCTACTACTTTTAAGTATTTAGTCTAGTCTGATTCCTAGACCGACTATAAAAGGCCAATGATCCCACCCATACAGGTTGATTTTGACCTTGAAGTTGTAGTCAACTGTGTCAGTCTGTAAAAGGTTTATGTCGAAGCCCATCGTACAAAAAATCGTCGCTCAAATGTTAGAGATGAACAAATTGATCGAATAAAAAAATAATTCATTTGATGTTGTTCATGAAAAAAGTATATTTGTCTTTTTTTAAAGTAATTGTGTTAAACACACTGCAATAAGCTTGTTTTTGCGTTGTTTATATCAATTTTCAGAAACAGAGTTTCATGATTGCATAAAATAACTGATAAAATCGATTTGATCAGTGATCAGTAATTTCAAAACACTAATGAAATTAGTTTGACAGCTGTCATTCTAATTAAGCTATATTTTGAAGGACTATAGTTATTAATATACTATAAAATTATTATATTAGGATAATAGCGTATCTTCTATAGTACATTTTCGTAAATCTAAACAATCTGCCTAAAAATGACACTCTCAGTGCTTTAAATATTATTGTAAAATCTGTACATTCTTGATGTTGGATTACAAAACATTACATTATTACTGAACGAATCTACGTATTTTCGTTACACCGGTAATATCTGTTAAGTGAACTCTGTTTTAGTTGTTGTTGTTCCGAGACTTTATCACCGAGATAGACGGGCAGGCTATCTCCGCAGAACAATGATAACACCACCGCGTGCATTGTCCTCGTCTGAACAAGCACGGACAGGATTTTATGACAATAGCAATTTGATCGACGTGTACGTATAGCTCCCGGGCATTTTTCCGGGCATGTTATTATTTAGTTCGTTTTTTTTTCTTCTAATTTTCGTATTGTCCCAGCGTTTTGTCCTGCACGGTCATCGCTGTTCATCTGGGACAAGACTATATTGTCCTATCTTTTTTATTGTCCACTTGTTCTTCGGCTCTTTTTGCGTGAGTTGAAAAATCTTATTTACAAAAAAAAAGAAAACGTTTAAAATAATATAAAGAACTCGGAAAAAAACCGAGTATTCTTATTGTTTTCAAAAATCTCTTTCATTTTAAATAATGTTTACTTTACCTACTGATAGTTTAGTGGAGGATTTTATTATTAAAATATCATTTATAAGGAATTTGAAAACAAAACATAGGTTAGTCATTATGTGCTACGATATTATTTTTGCAGGTATGTATAACATTCACAACAATCAATAATAATCGTCTGATAATATTATGATCTGTCATGCTGAATGCTGACGCTTGCCGAGGCGAAATGGCGGAATGGAACAAAAGAGGAGTTGAAAGGCTACAAAAGAGGAAAACGAAAAGAAGAAACATTGCTTCGAGAGCCGGCAGAACATGGATCATAAAAGCGGGTTACAGGTAGGAGTGGAGACGTTTGGAGGAGGCCTTTAACCAGCATTGGAGAGAACAAGGCTGAAGAAGAAGAAGAAGAAATATGTCAACAAATTGGTGGGTTTGCTAACTATCTAACAGGTCCTTGGATTAGATTCCGACATGAAACATTTATTTAAAAAAATATGTTCCCCCCAAAATATGTTTAAAAATTCATCCAAACACTAGCAAAATGTTTAATCATGCCCTTGTACAGAATTTATTTAAAACTTTAAGTTCAAAGAATAAGTATTTTGGCGGACTTATTGCTAAAAGGAATATCTTCCAGCCAACCAAAAAGAGACTAGTCAAAAGAAGAATTAGTCATAAATTTATACTAAAAAACCCATCAAGAGATATTTATTATTTAGAGATGAAAAATTGGATGGGGAGGAACCTATAATAATAATACTAAGCCTTTAAAAACCGTACAAAACAAAATTATTAAAATTATACTTCGTACAAATTCAACTTTTCCCTCCAGCCAATTATTCCAGGAGGCTGAACTTTTGAAGTTACGAGAAATCTACTACCAGCGCTGTCTAAAATATGTTTTTTATGCACCAACATTTATTTCCTAAGAAATTTAATTGACCCAGTCGAAGATTGAATAGTTCACTTGACATCCCTTATTGTAAATCCAGACTCGCGCAGACACTAATTTTGCATAGCTCCAAAACTATTCAATGCATTATTTGAATTTGTTTTGATTTAACATAGGGGTTAACTAAGGATTTGTTGAAATTATGGATAAAAAAGTAGATTTAAATAGCTTATTTTTTAAATGAATAGTATATAACATGTACTTTGTTGTGGGGTCTAGAATTTCAACCGTCCATGCGCTCAGTAGCTGCAAGACTTGTTGTTATCTAACTTCCAATTTTATAAATTTGATTTTTATTTCGTTTTTAAAATATCACTTAAACTCTAAACTTCATTGTCAAATAAAATTTTAAAAAATAAAAATGTAAATAGGGGCTAGATTTCTTATTGTCCATGAGCTCTGTAGCTTCAAGACGTTCTGTTATCTAGCTCATATATATCATAATTTTAATATATCATAATTGGAGACGAGGAACTAGAATCCCAACCGTCCATGCGCTCTGTAGCTGCAAGCCGTGTTGGGATATTTATTTATTGTACAGCGCCCTTGAGGCGATTTTCACAAAAATGGCGCTGTATAAATTATCCAAACATTATTATTATTGTTATTATTTTCAAATTTTTATCGGCCAAAAAAATGTGTTTCATTATTAGCACTTATTTTTTATTTATTGAAATCTATCGTAATTGTAGCATTGATTGAAATTTAAAATAAAATGTATTCCCACCCACACCTATTTTTAACTTATATATATCGTGGTTATACAAGTAAAAGCCATTTGCAAAAATGACGAAATTCAGATTATATACTTTTTGACATCGTATTAGCATAATGCTTGACTGGTAAAAATGCCAAGTTGATCCGACATTCCAAAAAAGAATTTAATTTGTAAAATATGTGACTATTTGATAGAAGCTCACAGATTTTTGACAAGTAAAACTGACCAACACACATAGTCACTTTTATTCGTAAATTTAAGATCCAAAGAATTGACCAAGCAACAGTTAGTCAATTTTACTTGTAGGTGATGTCACCAGTGAAGAGTTAGTTAGAGTTAGTAGTCAGTAGTTAGTAAGTTAGTATACGTTTTGTATTTGACAGATACGGTTTTTTAAATAAAAAGTTCATTAATAAAATTTATTCTTTAGATTATTACGTAACACTTCTTAATTATTTGTTCATTTTCATTTATTTTGTATTTCTGTGTTGATTTAACCTTTATAAATTAAAAAAATGGATCATTGAAACAAAAAATTCAAAAACGTAATTTATAGTTATAAAATAAAATTCTACCTCCCGAACGAAACAAAAATGATTATCTGGCAAATTTCATGACATCTGCCAAATTTCATGACAAATTTTACCGGTAAAATTGACTTAGTTTTTCAATTGATTTTTTTATGTAAAAGTGATAATGTTTTTTAAATATGTTTATACTTGACATTAAAGTTGAAAGTACCGTACATATAAAGTAAAATTACCAACCGCCTACTTGAAAAATATGATCTTTGATAAGCATTTGAACTCTAGAAAAACACTAAAATGGCTCCCCCGAACATTATTGATTTTGTCACTTGGTCAATTTTTCTTGTATGCCCACGATATATACCCATTGTAAAATGCAAAAAACAAAAAAATAATTTAAAAAATAAAATGCAACGAGGAAATTCAGTGGTTTTAAAAAAAATCCTAATAGACTTAAGCTAAGCTAAAAAAATATTGTAAATCGTATTATCAGCGCTAAAATTTTTATCATTTGTATTTCTGAAAAAAATCTGCGTGTGGCGTCAAAGGTTCTTTTCTTTTTATTCTCGATCAGTTCTGCCTATTGGTCCATTCACCGCAAGCAAACCGGAAATCTTCCACAACTATCTTATCATTGGTTGATTCATATGAACCAGTGACGTTGTTCAAAGTAGTCGTTTTTAATAAAAAGGTTTTTTATTATTTTTTTCGCACATTTTCAGGAAAGTTTGGAGCACAATTTAATGCTTTAATTTTTACCGCGCCCAAAAATAGATTTATTTTATCAAATTTTCCCCAGGGCTGAAGTTCCTCATTGTATTTATTTGAAAAAAGGTGTACACCTCGATATTATTGGCCCTGTATCCTGTACCTAAAGTTTTTGGCTAATTATTATTGCAACATAAAAAAAACATTGACAAATATTAATATGAGTCTTGAATAATCATGTGTTCCATATAATATATGCATGGCAGCTATAATTATACAGAATGTTTTAAAGTTCACAGTTCACGTCTCAGTTTCATGCATATAAATATTATTATTATTTATCATAGCGGATCCGGGCTACAGTTAGAACATTAAATATTTGAGATAACACAAACTAAAATAATATGAACATTTAAAATGACTCGCACACTATTTAAAGGATGTGTGGTGGGAGAACGATTTGATAACTAAGTATTTTAATTTAGTTTTTCTGTCACTCTCTCGCAGACGCCACCCCGAATACTGAGCGAAAAAGAAACTAAAATAATTACAATCGAGGTCTCGTATTCCTGTTTTTCGCACCCCGAAACTGAAACGATTTTGGTTTTTTTAAGAAAGAGGATTGGAAAGAAGTTTTCTGTTTTGATAAGAGTAAGTTCTTTTTTAAAAAAAAAAACATCTTAATTTGTATACCGTATGCCCGAAGAAGGCAGATAAAACAAGGCTTTTTGAAGTGTTACCTAACTCCCATAAGAAACAATGTAAAAATAAACATTACACTAAATAAACAAACCGGCTCAGTTTTGGGGTGCGGAAAACTGGAATACGAGACCAAAATTTTCTCGATTAAAAAAAATCCCTAGACTTCCATATTCCCCCCTCAAAAATGTTTTCCCCCTCTGTTGCTGCAAATTTAGATTTAAAAATATTTAGTTTTTTACTAAGTTGAGAATCAAATAAGGCATATTACAAAGGGAAGTAACCTAACATTTATCTTCAATTTTAACCCCTAAGTAAAATTAAGTTTTCTGCATGAAAAATATAGTATACGTACAGTTTTTTTTCTAAACATGTTCAATTAAAGGTTACCGACAAATATATGAACCTTAGACTTTAATACAAATTTACAGATTTTGGCACATAAATATCGATTTTACTTTATACCGTCTCGATGTGTACCGATGAAGAGAGCGTTTGTAATTGCGTCTTAGAGATCTTATGCACGTTAGTTCAACACGCTAACTAATATACCATAAGGTGTAGAGTATCCAATAAATTTACTTGTTTATGTATATATTGTATCTTCTTCCAAGTCGGTCCCTCAATGCTGAGGATCGTGATCACCATGAACACTTCTGATTAGTCTGTTCCACTCCAGCCTGTCCTCAGCCCGACGAACTGACTCATCAAATTTTAGCTCCGTCGCCACCATTATTGTATACGTATATATTATTTAAATACAAAGTATTATTATAACGAAGAGCATAAAATACAAAATATGAATGAAGGCCTTGGGATGTGCCCAGTGAGCTGTTCATAAATAATAAAAAAATATGTGAAATAAGAAAATAAAACAATAAAAAACTACTCAAACTTTTCAATGACAGGTCATAAGCCCTGAAAATGTCTAGACTTATAAATTCCTTCTCTGAAAGGTTCATCTCTGTTGTAATATATTTTTATATGAATATAAATATTTTTAAATCCTGATTGAAAAATAGTTGATTACCCTCCGCTATAAATATGTTGAGACATGTGTAATATTTTTATTGTTATCAATACGGCCTAAGCCAATTACAACAGTTGCATGAATAAACATATTTAAAAGAAACTGAACAAAAACAACATAAAACTTTGTAGCAATGACGAACAAGGGCAATAAAATAATGGTATGCGATATATTCATAAACATGATCAACATATAATACTTTGAGCTAACCCATGCCAATCCATCTTCATCCCAAACTGTGTTAATGGCAAAGAGATCTACGAAAATCCGGAAGATCTATCCCAAAGTGTGTGACGAATCGACTAATCTGGTAATTGGGGCATAAAATCAAAAGTACGCATTATAATCCATAAATACAAGCAAATTAGCTTATCTTATTCGGGATTTGAAATCATTTTATAATATTAAATGTACATTTAAGGCTATTGCCTGAAATAATAAAATCATCACTTCGCCTCACTTGTCACTCATCTTGTTTCGATAACTTAGAATTTTGGTTCACAGTGACATAATAGCCAATCAATTTTGAATATATATTTTATTTCACAACGCTCCTGCGCAAACTAACCTCAAGGTGTAGAATCGGCGGCAATACTACAAACAGGACTCGAAAAAAAAATTAACAAAATGATTGCCAAACGTAAAAATTGCGAAATCTCAAAATGGCCGTAGATGTTTGAAAATATAAAATGTAATAAAAGATGCAATAATTATTATTGAAATAATTGACAAATATTTGTGTTTTCTTTTTTGTGCTTGCAGTTTTATCTTAATCACTATTTTTTTTCACGTGGGCAGGTTATTTGTTTTTTTAAAAATGTATGTATTTTTATTGCACCAGAACAGGTCAATATTACCATTGTAAATTACATTACAGAACACGCTTGTAGTGGTTTGAGTAAAATCTCGTTTGGTTATTGCGTTCTCATCGGGAGTTGATCACAGAATCCACGTGAGTCAAGCATCTCTGACATTATATTGAAAGGTAAACTTAGTAGGATATTTTGCCATTATCCATTACAATCAATATTATGTCATTTTAGGTTGTACATCACGTGTTTAAGTACAATCAAATCTAACCACTAACGTAAAATAGACACGTTATTTTCTAACTAAATGCATCTTAGTTTTAACAAATATTATGTTGCTCTCAACAATATTTAAAAAATTAAGAAGGCAACTACCTACAAATTGAAATGCCATTATTGACGCGCTTGTAAATATAAGTCTAACTAAACCAAACAAAAATATAACCTAACATGAAAAAGGTTTTTATTGAATACACATCAGATTTGATAATTGGTTCTTAATCTATGCTTTCTACAGGTGGACATTATTAATGAAAGCTGCCTTTTCCTGTTCGCCTTCCCAAGATGGGTATGTTACATATTTAAAATACATTTTTTGTTTTATTTGCTTAAAACATTTATACGAATTAATATTTAATTGACAAATAACTCTTGAATACTTATTTTGAACCTCACGTTATGTATTTTTTCCTGAGTAAGCGTTTTTTTGTCGTTTCATTAAAGAATATATTTTTTTCTTTCTTATTCTTGTTTTTAAGGGCGGATAAATAAAAAAAATAAAAAAAACAATATTTACTTGGGCTAATTTTTATCCTTTTTCAAAAGTTTATTATTCATTATATCAGAAACATGCTTTGTAAAAAATATTACTTAAAATATATTTATTTAGTTTATAATAAATAATTGCGTTGGTGGGATTTGAACCTTGGAATTGTGATTCCATGACATTACTGCCACGGCATACTATCGTTGAAGTATTTTAATGACATAGATGTTCAAACATTGGCAAAATATCCAATATTATCTTGTGTAAAAAATGATCACTTAAACCAGCCAATAAGCCATGTTGAAGTATTTTAATAACATGGATGTTCAAACATTGGCAAAATATCCAATATTATATTGTATGTAAAATGATCACTTAAACCAGCCAATAAGCCAGGTATATACCCAAACTTCCGAATACCTTCTAAGATATTTTCTCCATATTTTTGAATAAAACTGAACAGAAACTATATGCATGTTTTTAAGTACGTAGCCATCGTAGCATAAAAGAAACTCATAAACATAAACAAGTTATACATTTATTGCAACAAAGAGGGAATACGTTTTTGAGAAGGGAATATGGATGTCAAGGCATTTACAGAGCGTATGATCTGTCATTGACTGGTTTAAGTGGGCACTTTTCACACTGTATAACATATACCATTCTGCCTATGTTTGAAATACGGCATGAGGAATAATTATAATATCCGAAAAAGGCCCTTCATATAATTTTCCATTCTCACAGAGAAAGGGACGATGAAAGTAACAGAGTTGAATTCAATTGAAATCGCGATGTATGAAATCAAAAAATTAAGCATTTTAAAAGAGTTACTTGTTTATTGGCAAAATCGGCAAAAAAACTTGCTTTTTAATACGGGCAAAACCGATGGGAAAACCCTCGGTTTTGAAAATGATTTTCAGGTAGGTATTTATTTATTTATACATCAACGGTTCAAAGAACCTTTTATAAAAAATAATAATTTACAGAAATAATCACAGAAGTGCACAATAAACATGTAGTACATAGTATGCAATAATAGAATAGTTAAAACTAAGAAATTTAGTGAACATAAATTACAAAAAGTAAAAAAGAAACATAACATCTCTAAATAAAAGATAATAATAACCTTAGAGTATAGATGTATATACTCTAAGATAATAACCATGAGAAAATCTTATGTTCTAAATATAACACAGTAAAGCTAAGAATAGCTAGATAATAATAATTTTAAAAAAGAATACAACATTAGAATTTCAAAAAATATAAGCTTTTTGAGCAATAAAATAAAAAAAACTTAAATTGACTAAATAATACCTTTATTTAGTGAAATCATCATAATCAGTTGGTTGGAAGAAGTTGCCATTTGGCTATAAATCCACCAATGTACAATTTAAATTATGTCTAACATGTTAAATAAGGAAATTAAAAATCACGTTTTCCAGGAAACAAAGTTAAATTAATAATAAAATTAAAAATAAATCCATTATTTTTCTTATAAATAACGAGTGAGAATTCGTTTTAATTCAGTAACAGAATTTGTATTGAAAATATCGAAAAATTGTTCTGATTCATTTCCATACCCATGTATTCTAGGTTATAGTGCATTTCGAAGTTGGTCCGTGAATTGTTGCAAAAAAGCAATGAGGAAGTTTAGTGGTTTTTTTATTTTTTTTTATTTGTTAATGGACTGTTAAACTAAGTCAAAAAATTTTTTTTTTAATTTTTATATATCGTATTATTATTAGAATATAAAAATCTTGGGTGGTTGTAAGTTTCAAGTTGTAATAATTTGCCACATTACAATTATTACCCAGCGAATTTCTTTATATCAATTAATGTTATAAATAAGTAAATAATTTTTTAATAATAAACTGTATAAGACGAAAAAAACAATATTTATACCACATTTAGAAAAAAAAAACACATACAGTATTTTGGAGACGATAAGAAGCATCGGAAGAAGCACTCCAAGATGCATCAATCAATTTTTAGAAAATAAAAAATGTTTTGGACTAAAAAATTACTGAATTTCGGGAAAAATACGGTAATTTGGATAATTTTTATATTTTAAAATTTTATTTAATTTGATAGATTATACCTAACTATATTATACTGAAAATTATTCACTTCTTGGCTAACGATTTTGTGATGTTTTTTTAATGGATTTTTTAATTTAAATACATGCATCTCAGTTTCGTAGTTGCCTAAAATAATCAAAGTTTGTGTATAAAATATATTTGATAGTTTTTTTTTGTTGTTTTGTTAATTTTTTCTCGCGTAATGAGGAAGTTCAGTGGTTTTTTGTATGTATTTTTTGAATAGAATATCAAACTTTTAAAAAAAATGTTTTGATGTATCGCATTATCAGCGCTATGATTTTTTAAAGTTTTGTGATTTTGAAATACTTCGCTTGTGATGTCAGAAGTTCTCTACGGTGAGTCGTCCTGATTGGTGGATTGGCTTCCCAGTAACCGGAAATGTATCAGAACAATGCCATTGGTTGATTTCGGACAACTAGTAACGTCGTTTAAGGTAGTTCGTTTTTGTAAAAATAATTTTATTAATTTTTTCTTACATTTTAGAGTTAATATTTTTTTTACGATAATAAATTTTGACATTTAAAGTTTAGGGCTATTTCAACGATTTGTAAACAACTTACTACAAATGCGAATCAAGTTGTGGTAAACCGGAGTTTTAACCTCGTATCTTTGATCCGAGAGTCCGCGACGTCCGGTCACAGGACCACAACCCGGTTTAACGACTTTTTGTGAATAACAAAAATAAACAATAAGCCGAAATGTAAATTTTATCTAAAAGTAATAGAAAACAAAGTTGTTTTTATTTATTTTATTAATGACCCTAAACTTTATTATCAGTGTTACGTCACATATGTATATGTAAAAACAATATTGTAACACAGGGACATTACATAATTATTGAAGAAACTGGTTATTCCATATTCGTGGATTTGACTTACCATCACTTGTCTTTTATTTCTATAATAAATCTAATTGAAGTTTTACGAATTGTAAGCAGATATGAAAACAATTGCTTTTATATGCATTGTAAATGAAATGATTAAATGGTACAATAAACAATTTCATATGTAGAATAATCATGTTTTTTTACTGTCGGGTTTTTTGGTCACTATAGGTATTTTTTTTTATTTAATCAAAATAGTTGTACATTTTTTGTATATCCTACACATATCTACATAATATTTTTATATTATAAACGTTCCTACTTCACTAATGGATTAATATCCTCGGGTTTAGGAGGAAGTTCGTTTCACAACTTTTATTAAATATTTTTCTATGTTTAAAAATATTTTAACCAAAATACTAGTTATTAAAAATATTTTTTTAATAGACAAATTAAAAAATCAATAGCTTCTAGGTTTGCGTCTGGAGCGTGATTGTTAGACCAATTTTAACTTTATTTGAGTGATATTCGCTGCATTGTTGCAGACCCAACGCAACCTTTGGTAGGCGATTTATAATGGAAAGAACACATGCGCATAATGGAATAACCTTAGAGTAATAATATGCCACTGTCTAATAGAGTCACCCATACTGACAAAAACCGTTTTATGATTATTGACCACGAAGTTTGCTACAGCTTACAGCATTACAACGGGCCGTAAGTAATCAGGTCGAGAATTACAAGCGCAAACCGAAATCATCAGTTACGCGTTTTTTGTTAAATTAGAAACCAAGTCAATTAAAAATTTGGAACGCCTTCGTTCTACCCAATAAAGCTAAAGGACCTCTCTTTAAGCGAGAACGAATGAGGAAACTCGGTGTTTAAAAATATATATATATATATATATTAATCGACCCTTAAAATTAAGCCAACATTATTTTCAATTGTATCGTATTGTCATCGCTGTGATTTTTAAAAATTTTGAACTTTTGAAATTACTTTGCGTGTGACGTCTCAAATTTTCTTCCCCTTCTTCTTGATGAGTTCTGCTGATGCATCAGTTGACTTACCGTAAACTATTACAACTCTCTTATCGTTGGTTGATTCGATAGGAATTAGTGACGTCATTAGTTCGTTTTACAAAAATAATTTTTATTTTTTTTTACGTACATTTTCAAGAAACTTCGCTTTAAAATTTAACGCTTTAATTTTTACCGCGCATAAGAATACATTTTTTATATCAAATTTCCCGTAGGGCTGAACTTACTTATTATTACTCTAACTAAGAGGGAACAACTAATGACAAATAAATTAGTCAAAATACATGTGTTTTTTTGTAAAGGAAGTACAATACATACTGCCATAATACATAATGACATTGGATTTGATTCGATTTGATTATACGAATCACAGAACACAAGTTACGTAGTATGATCATCATTATTACGAGTCCATGTTTCAAGTTCAATACAAATATACTGTACGTTGATAGTATTTCCACTTCGATGTTGTTTGCCCATTTTGTGTCTAGACTGGGACACGATCCAGATTTACACAAATCGTTGCGACGACTGCGGCACGGTACAAATCTTAAGTAGGTGTTACAAAAGGTTACGCATAAATTACATTTACCCGCCTTTCAAGTGATACAACATACGTACTTTATACCTTTTGCACGATGCGGGAAAGAACGGTTTGTCTATTTTTATACAATTATTTAAACAAAAAAAACATTAATAAAGGTTTTATATACATGCTTCTTAACCATTTTATCCCGGGTGTTCATTAAAATGTACACTAAATTAAGATTTATTTACTCCAAAATCAAAATAAAAAAGTCCAGTTATGTTTTATTATTATTGATATCCCTTATTACGTCTCTATTTTATTAACTGAAGCTAGTAGCCATCATTTCGTTTTTTTTTATTGCCGGTTTTAGAACGAAAGCTTGCCATCCTTATCAATGACTCTATTTAAACATAATTTTGTTAATATTTTACAATTATTAAACTAATATGATTGAATAAACATGTATACATGTTTACCAAGTCGACGCCATATACACCGACTTCAGTAAAGCCTTTGACAAGGTTTGCCACTCTGACTTGTTGCTGAAACTTGATCGACTGGGAATACGTGATGAACTCTTGAAATGGTTCATTAGTTTTTTTTATATAATAGATAAATAGCGTTTAAAATAAATTCCCATATCTCCTTAAGTTTTTTTTAGCAACAATCAGTGTACCCCAAGGATTGCACTTAGGACCTATTTTATTTTTAATCTATATAAATGATATTGTTGAAATTTTTAGCGACGTAAAATATTTACTTTTTGCTGATGACCTCAAACTTTATTGAGTTGTAAATAATACTGATGATTGCAATACCTTACAGATGAATCTCAACAAAATTCACGAGAGATGCAATAAAAATAATCTGTTTCTCAACATAGATAAATGCCAGGTTTTTCCTTTTCTAAAAGTAAGAAACCCTTAATTTTTAACTATTTGTTGAACCGTAAAACAATTGAAAGAGTTGATTTCATTAGGGATCTTGGCGTAATTTTTTACGATAAACTTACATTTATCAAACACATTGACAGGATCCCAAATGAGGCGCTAAGTATGTTGGAATTTATTTGCAGGGTTACTAGCAATTAAAAAAATATAACACTAATCAAGTCACTTTATTGCTCCCTGGTTAGAAGTCGTTTAGATTATATTTATCTAGTCTGGTCGCCCCAGTCGCATATTCTGATTCACCTGAGCGCGTCCAGAAGAAATTTCTAAAATATATTAATTTTAAACTACATATTCCAGCTGCTTTGTATAATTATAATCAATTGATATCATAAGTTCTGCCCAACATGGCTTCATGTCGTCAAAATCGTCTCTCTCTAACTTAATTTTATATGAAGACTATATTTCTAAACGTTTTTATTGCAGAAGCAAGTTGATTCTGTATATACAGATTTCAGTAAGGCATTTGATAAGGTGGATCATAAGATTCTCATACAAAAATTATCAATGTTTGGTGTAAGTAGTCCAATGCTGTGTTGGTTTAAAAATTATTTGACTGAGAGAAACCCTTACAGTGAAAATTTGTGGTATTTTGTCAAATCCTTTTCTTGCTACTAGCGGGGTTCCACAGGGATCGCATCTGGGCCCATTATTGATTTTAATATTTATAAATGATATAGTTGGCATATTTGAAGGAGTCGAAGTATTATTGTTTGCAGATGACATGAAGATTTTTAGGACTATTAACAATGTTGATGATTGTGCTATATTGCAAAACAATTTAGATAAGTTATCTGTATGGTGTTCTATTAACAACCTTCAGTTGCATATAAAAAAATGCCATATCATGAGATTTTTCAGGATAAAAAATCCTTTATTTTATTTGACTACTCAATCGGTAACACTGCATTGGATTCAGTTACTGAAATGCGGGATTTGGGTGTGATTTTTGATCAGAAATTGTCTTTTATCAGTCACATTATTTATTATATACATACGGCCTAAGCCAATTACAACAGTTACATGAAGAAACCTAAATGCAAGAAACTGAACGAAAAGAACATAAAACTATTTAGCGAAGACAAACAAGGTCAAAACAGTAATAGTATACAATATATTAAAAAAAACGAAAGACAAAAAACTTTGAGCTAAACCATACCAATCCAACTTCATCCCACACTGTTTAGTCGCGAAGAGATCTACGAAAAGCCGGAAGATCTATCCCAAAAATTTCCAAGTCGTGTGATGAATTGACTAATCTACACATTCTGGACATTGGGGCATAAAAACCAAAGTTGCTCTTAGAAGATTTTATAAATAGCAGATTTTGACTTCTGGTGACACGGTTGGGAACATGAAAAGAAATTGATTGCAACAGAGATGGGACATCACTTAAAGCATTAAGTATTTTGAAAATGCATATAAGGTCCATCACAGTTCTACGTCTCTCCAATGAAGACAGATTAAGAGATTGCTCTATTTCAAAATAAGAATAATTACCCCTTTGTAATCCGAGCAATCATGCCACTTTTCTTAGAAAACGGTGTTGGACAGACTCGATATGGTCAATATGAGTCCTGTAGAATGGAGACCGAATAAGAGAAGCGTATTTTAGATGGGGTCGAACTAGTGAGCAATAAAGAGTTTTGATGGTATTAATATTTTTGAAGTCCGCCGTCACTCTATTGATAAAACCGAGAAGTTTGAGAGATTTGTTTACAATATTATCAATGTGTTCACGATAGGAGAGTTTACTATCTAAAGTAATGCCAAGATCCTTTATTGACGAAACCATTGAAAGGGAAGTATTTTTTAGTTTGTAGTTGCATTATATAGGTTTTTTTCGTCGCGAGAAAGATATTATTTTACATTTGTCAATGTTAAGTTAAAGACAACTGATGTCGCACCATTCATTAAAACAATTAATATCATGTTGAAAAAGAAGACAATCATTGGGAGATTCAATCAGTTTAAGTACCTTGTTGTCATCAGCAAAAAGCCAGAATTTTGTATTTCGAAAAACATTGATAATATCATTTATATTTATTTCGAAAAACATTGATAGTATCATATATTAATGATATTAGTAGTAGATTTTTGAAGAAGCTTGGGTTTATTTTGCGCATCACTAAGGACTTTAAAAATATGAACACTTTAAAAATTTTATACAGCTTCTTGGTGAGAAGCATCTTGGAGTATAATTCTACAATATGGAGCCCTTATTGGAGCCCTTATTGGAGCACCAAAATACCATAGAAAGAGTTCAGAATAAGCTTTTGAGATATGTTAATTTTAAATTAGGAATACGTAATGAATTTCGTAACTATGATTATTTATTAAATATATTAAATTTGATTAAATTAGGGGACAGGAGAACTATAATTGATTTATTAGTTCTATTTAAAATCGTTAATTCAGTATTGGACAGCCCTGAAATTTTGGCCCTCATTGGTTTTAAAGTACCAGTTAGAGTGACTAGGCTAGTTCAACTTAATTACTGCAACAATCATATCTCAATATATTCTAGCAATTCAGTATTAAATCGTCTACATGCGCTGGGTAATAAACATTCGGATTTAGGTGACATATTTTTATTGAAATTCCCAGCTTATAAACAATTACTTGTAAAACATTTTAGTGTGGAATCAATATTTTAATTATGTTCTTTCTAAGTAAGCATTGAAAAAGTTGTTACTGTATATACTCCACTGTAAATACTTATGTATGTATGTAATGTAAAAGGTACTTGTACCGTTATTATTGAAAGAAAAAAAAACCACCACTGCCACAGAACGCCAGTTGCTCTCGGAGCTCGGCTAAGGGCTGTATGTTTGCCCGCTTTGTGAGCGTTGGCAAATGTATTTTTCATGTTTTTAGCTATTATATTTTATATATTATCACTTTTGACTTCAAATATATGTAGTCGATTGAAGCAATTGCCTATGAATGATCCATTTCTAGATTTTTAATCCCTCATTTTTGTATGTGTATTGTTTTAGCACAGCGCGCGAGGAATTGAATGTTTTATAATCTCTAAAGTAGGTATAAATCATAAAAAAGTAATAATCAAAAACTTTCTAATAATTATTTAAGTAAATTCCTTGCGATGGCGCCGATTCATGGTTACAACGAAGGGAAGAGAGGATATCAAGTGTCTCTTTTGCTCCAACCTTAGCCCAGCTAGTACTGGTCGATTATCTAGTGCTGGCGCGTTCACAAAACCACAAACGTATTTAAAATCTACAGGATGTTGATTTAAAAAAGTTTATTTAAATTTTAACCAAATGTGATATTTAAAAAATCTCTGTTGGATATGAGGGTTGTGTATTTGAAAAAAAAAACAAGGGGTGTAGAAAATATATTAATTTATTTTTACACGAATAAATTTTTTATTTAATATTTTGTGTTAATCATTTTCGACGAACTAAATAATAAAAAGGCCTTTTTTGTTGCCGGTATTTTCGGCAGAATTTTGTTTTGGGAGATACACGTTGGCCACGCACGGTGTTGAGGATAATCATTGTCCCGCGGAGATAGCCTGCCCGTTTATCTCGATGGTGATGCCTCGGAACAATGTTTTGTCCTACAAATTGCTGTTTACACGTGCAAAATAGTCCATAGGTATTGTTATAAACAAATCTTATGAGTTCAGAAAGAATTTGTCTAAATGGGTTCAATTAACTCAACTGCACAATGCCTTTGAGTGATGACATTGCGTGAGGTCACCAGAGTGAGACGCAATTGGTAAATGGAGTATACCCGTGTAGTTACAACACGGATGTCACAGTTTAATTCAAAACCATCCTGTTTACAATAATTGGACAGTTCAACTACGAGTTTTTCCAAGATTCTGAATAACAAACTATTCCGGCTATATAAAAATGTTGAATATTTTTATGTGTTTCATAATCATCGTCAAACCCTTATCCGCACATGTGGTGGTATTTTGAATCTTCTCTATCCCTTAGAGAGTGTTAATTTGAGGACTTTTTTTTGCATGCACCTAAACTTTGCTTCATTTATGACCACACTGATGAGTAAACGTCAAACGAATATAAACACAAGAAACTGTATGAAATTTTTCATTTAGACCATTATTGCGACCTTAAGCATTACCCAAAACACTTAATTATGTTAAATTGATCCAACCGTTTTTTTAAATATTTATTTATTATTTTTGCACCACAGCAGGCCAAGAGGCCCAATTGCAGTGGTGAATTACATTACAGAACACCCGGCTTGAAAAAAATCACATTTAATTTTTGTGTTCTCACCGGGAATCTAACCCAGAACCTTCCGTACGCTAGTTAAGCGTATTAACCACTACGCCACGGAGACCCCATTCGTTTTTTTCATTTTTTAAATAGTTTTATAAGTCATTTGACGTTTAATCATCGGTGTGGCCATTTTATTCATTCAAGTTCAAATGTGAAACGAACTCCCTCTCTAAACACAAGTATCTACTTTATTAGAGAGGTAGAAACGTTATATATAAGATGTTCTGTATATTTACCTATTTTGTATTTCAAAAATGTATTTTGTAAAAAAAAAATTATTCAATAAAAAAAAAGAAAAAAAAAGTGTCATATAAAAAAAATTCCCTAAATTAACCACTCTCTAGGGGGTAGAGAAGATTCAAAATATCACCCCTGGGCTGGAATTATGAACGTATTCATAGCGCTTATTTACATACTAAAAACGCAATATACCGCGATATAAATGCGTTCATAATACCAGCTCTGATTGCGCATAGAGGACTGCGTTGGTAAAATAGAAGCGTATTCTAATAATATGTTACATGCAGGTTAAACTAGACCAGGGACAATGAAATGTTGCAGTGTAAAGCTGTTTCAGAAAAAAATCACCCAGGACCAATAACTTCTAAAAGTTTCTTCACTCGATTTCCTTTTTCAAGATATGTTCTTGAGAGTAGCCATTGAGTTAAAAACGCTCGTTCAGGGTTCTAGCTCTATTTCACACTCATGACAAAAAAAACCCCATGTGCCATTATGGATTATGGTAGTATTTATTTATTTTACAGAAGCATACATCCAATAATGATAAATTACATACTAAAGATAAGGTTGAAAGACAGACCAGCGATGTATCAAAATAAAAGTCAGACATGAAATTATGGTACATATTAAAATATATATGTAAAAGGGTGTGTTTGTATGCATTTGTGAGAGTAAATTTTCAGGTATGCGAAAGCGTGTGCATCATTAAAAAGCAAGTGGGAGTGTATCGCAGATAGAATGAGTTTTAATTTATTTTTATATGAAAAAAATTAGGGGCATGCTAAATATATCAATAAATGAAAAAATAAAAATAATTTGAACAAGAACAATCGAGGAAAGAGTGTTGTGCATAGTTAGTGCACCAGACTGGCAGATGGAATAAATATTTATTTATTGTCACGCGAAAGGGGAATTCATTTTGGAGAGTAGGTTTGAAGAGTCTACTTTGTTATTTAATCATTTATATAACTGCATTAATCAAGATACATTCCGCCTATTTTTAAAGGTAAAAAAATCGATTTGTTTGGCAGATTGGCTGAAGGCTGAAAGTGTTTTATTGTTTTTATAATCTAGGTATTTAAAAAATATTCGTTGAACATTTTCAATCCTTTCAATGTATGTTATTTACATTTTTTTTCGCACCACAACAGACCAGGAGCCCTAATTACAGTGGTGAATTACATCACAGAGCACCCAGGCTTGAAAAAAATCACATTTTTTAAATTTTTGTGTTCTCATTGGGAATCGAACCCGGAACCTTCCGTGCGTGAGTCAAGCGTCTTGACCACTACACCACGGAGGCCGCCATGTGTATTGTGGCCTCCATTATGTATTGTGGGCTCCAAACAACTGATGCAAATTCCAAGTTACTGCGTACAAAAGTGTTGTATGGATTTTTAATTTAAGTTCTTTGAATGGTTTGAAAATTCTTAAAATGAAGCCCAGCATTAGGTAAGCTTTTTCAACGATAGAATTTAGAGACCCAAACTCTATGCACCTTATGTTTTTCGTTCATCGCGCCCGCCCCACGCCGCAAAACGCTCGCCACTATGGCCATAGACTTTATGGTTCATATTATGCTAGTTCAGGAACAACGATATAATGATGCGCAAATCCACTTTCTTGAAACGTTTTATATTATTTGAATCTTTTTAAAAATCGATCTCGGGACCTCTTGCAAGGTAGGCAATAATTGCTAATACCAATGCATGACAAGTTGAAATTATTTTCGTCACAATATGTTTTTAATTTTAAGCATATTTTCAGTAGTCTAATAATTAGTTTGCTAAGAGATGACCTCATGTGTATCAACTGTATATCTTATCATGGTCAGTTCGTGGCCATCTGGCCTTCTATGGCTTTCTAGTTCCTTTATAAAAATAATGTCAAAGTATTATTTTAAAGCGGTTAAATTGCATCAAATAATAATAAAATAAAAATAAGAAAAACTAAGAGAAATAAAATGGAATTTGGTAAGAGTTTTTGGAGAGAGATACAATAAAAGGGACCTTTTCTGAAATAAAAACATAATAATTGTAACGTACACGTGGTATTTGAATTCGGTGCACGTTTCAAAGATATAAATTTATATTAATAAAATGTATAATTAAAGAAAACGGTATCAAAATAAATATGTAATACAAAAGTACGAAAATAAATAAACATACAAAAAGAAATCGGACATGAAATGTATAAACCCTAATCGCCACACCGATCACGTGTGTAATTCAATGTTGTCAAACTGACGAATATTGGAATAAAATAACTAAGTAACTTAAAAGTAACAAGAACATACATTAAATCATAATACGAACAACAAAACAACCGCAAAATCCTCTCCACAGCCTATTAAATTATTATTAGGAACATCTGAATACGTAAATATCTATACAGTGTAAGTTTACGTAGCGAAACTTGTCTTACGTTTGTCGGTTTTACCAAATGCTTCTCCATCCGATATTGATGTCGGCAAATCACAACCTTTGGTTTCTGGCAGAAACAGACAAAGAATAGTCGCTATAACTGGAGTCGTGCCAAATATAACGGGAGGTAACCAGGTCGCTGTGGTATTTAGGGATACTACAAATGGTGCTATCATAGAACCTATTCTTGCCATCATAGAAGCCGTTCCAAGAGCGGCATTCCGTACCACAGTTGGAAAAAGTTCGGATGTGTACAGGTAAACTATAACAAAAGCAATAAACATTCCTACATTACCTACGCAGGCTAATACCACTTTATATATTGCACCCTCTTGAGGAATTATGGCGATACTGATCAAGCAGATCGATGTGATAATGTTCATAGAACATAAAGCGGGTTTTCTCGCCAGCAGTTTAATAGCTATATAAGCAACAAATGTACCGATAAGGTTAAGGCCAGCAGAAATAGCAACGTTGACGAAAATGTTGCCATCGAGTTGCCCTATATACTGCGATAGACCGAAAAAGCCAAAACTGCAAACAATCCAGTTCACAGACATAAAAACAATATTCTTCCTTAAGTTTGTTGTTCTAAATAGGTCGATGATATTGCCCTTCTTTTCTACTGTCTTTGGTTTGTTATCTTGGTATTTTTTAATAATATGCTCGATTTCTTCTGTTGGTAGATTGTTTCTGAAATATAAAACAAAGGCATTCGTCAGCTAATATTGTGTGATGATTATTTTTGGAGCAGTCAGATTATCTAACGAAAAGAGAATGTATTCAGATTACTCTTGATCAACATCATAAATTACTTACACTCGTGCTGCTTTTTTTATAACTTCTATCGCTCTTTCAGTTTTATTAGTAGCAAGTAACCATCTCGGACTCTCCGGGAGAAACCAAAAGCTAATCAGCATCAGAGTCGGTGCGACCGATAATGCTAACTGGACGTGTTGCCAACTTCGTAAACAGTACCCGATAGCAGGCAAAAGCAGATATCCAATATTGAAAGGTAATTGAATTAGACAAGAAACCAGTTCTCTGTATTTCTTTCCTGTGAATTCAATTAAAAGAACGAATGAGATAATCATCGTTCCTCCTATAGAAGCTCCAATACAAAATCTTAGAGCAACAAATACCCAATAGTTTGTAGCAAAACTTGCTGCGATTCCAGCAATAATCTCCATAGTTGCTGGTACTATTATAACTCTTCGACCAAATCTGAAACAAAGAAAAACATAATAAATCAATTAAAAGGGTCAAAAAACCACTTTGTTTGTACAGTACTAAACACGCAGCTGTATAAATGATAGTTTCTCTTTTGTTACTCAAAGAAAAAAAATAGTTTCCATTTGTGTAGGGACATTTAGATTTAGATCCTGTTAACCTTCTCTAAATTTTGCTTTCTCAGACTCCCCTATAGCAGGACTTTTGATGGTTATATTTTAATTTTCTGTTTGAATATTTATATTTTTTAGTGTAATCAGAAAAAAATATGAGTATGTAACATAAGAACCAATTACAAATTCGATATATATTTGATACATATGTTATATAAGCTCCACATGTTAGATGTAATATTTAGTAAACACTGTGAAAATAAAATAGGATAGAATTCATCAGTTAATTGATAAGGATATAGCTTTGAAACCGGTGGGTAGAACTGGTTTTTGTTTAAAACGAAGTTGTTTTTTTTATTTATTTTATTAAACTACCTGTACTTTAAGTTGTTTCTTATTCTATTAAAAACTTAAGTGATTTTACCTGTCTGACATTGGACCGAAGCACAAACTCCCCAGCAACATCCCAAGCATAAATAACGTTTGATTGAGGCTCACCAGCCACTCTCTTTCGCAGATAAGATTCCAAGACATGATTATAGTATCTTGGAACAGGCTCTTATCGTACAGGGGATTTTTGCACGGACACGTATTGAGATCCGTTCCATTCAGCACATCATCCATACAGAAATAGTCCGTTGGTGGAGCGAGAAAAACTATTCCTAGGGGGTGGAAAGATGTGGTAATCTTGCAGGGAAATAACAAAAAAAGAATAAATATCTGGTATTTCCCCATAGGACCCATACAAGTTTGTACCTCATCATCTATGAGCTCTTTGTTTTTTTCTGAAACAAAAAAAAACAACATTTTTGTTGATATTGTAAAGAATGTGATTTATTTGAGTGTTCAGTATTTTGGAAGAGCGTATTAAACTCAAGTACGAAAAATATTTTCAAGAGAGAAGTCAAGGACTGGATTTTCCTTAGTGGGAAGGATTTGAGTGGTAAACTCCTTGATGATTTTCCGAATGTTTGAGTTTACTGTTTACCATATTGATGTGCCATATATTTGTTTATTGTTATTATTATTATTGTTTTGTTTTTCTGATCCTGTTTAATATTTGTGATGATAAACTCATGTGTCTGTGTCAACTAATTGCTCGTCCCAACTCAACACGGGACTTTTACTCCCATGGAGTTGCGACTCCTATCTCAAATAATGTGTAATAAACTATCTATGGCGGCCTCCGTGCTGTAGTGGTCAAGACGCTTGACTCACGCACGGAAGGTTCCGGGTTCGATTCCCGGTGAGAACACAAAAATTACAAATGTGATTTTTCTCAAGCCTGGGTGCTCTGTGATGTAATTCACCACTGTAATTAGGCCTGGCCTGTTGTGGTGCAAAAAATAAATAAATGTTTCAATAAATAAACAAACACTGGATTATCAGGTACACATTTATTTTACTGTTGTTATTTTTATCAAAAACAATATTTTGGGTACGTACAAATGTTTGTTGACAGTTGGAGTTTTATCAACATTGATTTCAATTTTTATTTACTTTTGTAAACTCGTAGGCATGTACGTTACAAAACGTTACGTCATAATTTTTTTATACAATAAACAAAGTCAATAAAGTTATATACCGTAATTTGATTCAGTAATTTGATTCAGTCGGACCCTTCGCACACCTAAAAGTCCGATAAACTCGAATATGTTCTTCAGAGATATCTCACAGGAACAACTGGGAATTAAAAATATTTTTTAATACCAGTAATAAATTAT
This sequence comes from Micrasema longulum, assembly GCF_059751315.1. Lineage (NCBI taxonomy): Eukaryota > Metazoa > Arthropoda > Insecta > Trichoptera > Brachycentridae > Micrasema > Micrasema longulum. The sequence continues at coordinate 1,018,328 of NW_028277835.1, forward strand.
AATTTATTTTTATATGAAATGACTAGACTTCTATATTCCCTTTTCTAAAATATTATCAACCTTTGTTGATATTAATTCATTGTTATTATTATTATTCAATGGCCATATTGAAATTGTATACTATTATTTGGTTTTAAAAAATTAATTTTGGCTCCCACATGACCGTAATTTGACGTCACATAAGTTTAAATCTAGGTACCTACATACACTACATATAAATATTATGTAATTGGAAACATTTGTTAGTTTTTAAACAACTTTTAATACCGTCGTAAAATGAATGTAATTTAGTGTAACAATAAACTCAACTTAACTTTACATCAACGTCGTCTAATGTAAACAGCAGTAATACCATAAAAAGTATTACCTATTTTTTATTACGTTATGAGCTATAACTGTTTGGATGTTGTAGAAAATTTTAATTTTACCATACAGATTACAGAGGAAACAAGCTGTCATAGATACAATAATATGTATTTATTTATTCATTCAAAATTACACTCGTTTACCAATTCATGAATTTATTAAGGCTTTTTAGGCTGTGTCAATAAAAAATACATGGTAAATAATTAACAATAAAAAATTGACGGTAAAATTAATTAAATTATAATGACATGTGATGCAATAGAATAAGAATCCAGAAAAACAACGTATAAATAATAAAATTCCAAAGAAGACAACGTAAAAAAATAATCAGATATAAAACTTAAAATTGAATTATACAAATTTAGTTACAAACATATTCAAATATACAAAATAATAGTAGCAATGAAATCAATAATATTGTTATAACAAACATGAAATCTATACATTCAATCAGTTTTGAGCCACTGCAAGATTCAGGGCACATTCAAAAGACTAATTGTTTTGAAAATGAAATCAAAATACATTACAAATTTAATATATTCTTTAAATACCTTCATTCATTGCTTATTTTAAAACTTAATCACTTCATAAAACAACACAGCGATATGATGATTAATACAATAAAAAAATACTTCCACAGGTAATGCGCTGTTGCAATTTAAAGTAACACTTGGCAATTTAGTTGAATTGTATCAACTAAAAACTACCGTCTCTGATGTACATATGTTTAGATCCATACAATCGTGTTTATTCATAAATGTATTAGTCAACAATACTATCTTTAAAATCCTCAGACACATCGCTGGCATATTTGCATAGTATTAAGCTAGTTTAATCTTAAGCGGTAGACAATAATTTAAAAAAAGCCTTATTAAAGTAAGTGATTAAATGACAATAAGTCCATTTGATAACACAAGAAGGTCGTAAAACACCTGTAAGCACTTTTGTCTACGGTGTCCGATTCTGAGATCCGAATTGATGGTTCTGAGTAGCTTCTTTTGTCCATACATCCGTCATTTTCTAAAAAAAGCGTGTAATATAAAACATTTCTCTGATCGTCCGCTGCCTTATTTTTTTTTCTTAAATAAAACGTGTATTTTCTTGTAAAAACAAATTTAAAGGCGACTATGCAATTAGAAAAAGTAATCTAAAATTATGACTATACTATCTCGCATGACAAAAACAAACTTCAAGCCGAGGTTGTGGCTGGGTTTGTATTGTGGCAACACTAAAGCCGTGAGGTTAACAGGTCCGAACACGTAGCCCGATGCAACGTCAGCTCGGACAAGATATCAAACGCCGTGCATCGAGGGAACACATTATATTTTATCTTGGCATTTCGTGTCACCCAGCCACCAGCTCTTCGCCAGTGTTCGCTATTGCAAATTCCTTCTGTACAAAATAAAAGGATGTAACTTGTGTGTAACTGCTTAATAAATAACTTCAATTGTAATCCACCTTTCTCATTTAACCTCAAATTAACTCACTCGCACACGTCCTATGTTATCTTTATTTAAACGCAGCCCTTTAGGAGTTCCCCAAGGATCGATTGTCTACTCTTAAACGTTTCATCATCATTTCATGTTCGCTCCCAAGTTGGAGCATATGATGTCCAAAAAGATCCTCCTAAGCATCTCTGTCAGCTGCCAGCTCCTGTGCATCTTCTCAAGTCAGGTTCGCGTCCCGTAGTTCTGACACGAACTGCCGACAAACAGTCAGCAATTTGTAAAGTAGGTAAGCATTATTAAGGCTCTCAGGGCGGGTATTCCGAACGCGTTTACAGCGCGCTATAATGCGTATTTAGTACGTAAAAACGCGCTATACCGCGCTATAATTTCGATTGGAATACCAGCCCAGGAGGCATACGCAGCACATAGCCAAGCCAACTGCATCGCCTCCGCTTGATGACAGTTGTCACCGGAGTTGGCTGCGTCCGTTCTCTTATTAATTCATTCCTTACAAAGTCAAACAACCGCACACCCAAGATTCTTCTGAGACGCTCAAAACTCAGAATTATGCTGTTTTCGGCCCTAGTGAGGTGTCACGATTCGCATCCGTAGAGGAGAATAGGTGTTATGCAAGCGTTATTAAGGCGGCATTTGGTTTTCACGGAGTAAATATCCGATCCTCAGTTAGTCTTCACATTGATGTGTCGCCTGCTATTCCTAGCCGCTTTTTGAAAGTTGCCATTTTCCGTGACATATCCTCCCAGGTATTTGAAACGTTTACGTAAATAATATTTTTAACTGCTTCGAATTCGCCTTTTTCCCTGTACGCCGACGATTTGAAAATTTCACTACTACTACTACTACAATCACGCCATTTCTCCGTAGGGGTAAGCAGAGAGAATGGACCGCCACACACATCATGCCACGTCTTCCTTGGTCGTCCTCGTCTCACGTTACCGTTCATTTTCGCCATATATACTTGTTTTACCATTCTTTCGTCGTTCATTCGTTTTACGTGACCAAACCATCTCAGAGACCCTTTCTTAATCTTATCAATTATACTTGACTCAGATTTACACTCTCGCCTGATTTCATCATTCGCAACCCTTTCATACAATGATTTCTCATACATTCATCTAAGAGATCGCATTTCAACCGCGTTCACTAGGCTTTCATCCTTCCTCTGCCAGTTCCATGTTTCACTTCCATGCATAAGTGTTGGGACTAAAACTCCGTTGTGCACTGCCAGTTTAGCTTCGATTATCATATTCTTATAAGCAATTACTATGCTTAGTGCTCCGTTCATTTTGTTGCCCGCATTCACTCTACTTTCAACATCTTTTTCTACTCTTCCATCTCTTGAAAACATTCTTCCTAGATACACAAATTCTTCTACTGGTTCAAGACTTTAAAAAAATTTCACATTAATTAAATTTTATTTCACAATTAAATTAAAATTTATAGAAAACTATAATTGGTCTGTATTTTTGGTATATTTGTAAATATATTTTTGTTTAAATGGTTATTGTTTTTTTAAATAAATGAAGTTACAGTTTTGTTTGCGGGTACCGCGCCGCGTCAAAAATGCTGCTGGTTACGATTTTTTACGGCTGCGATTTTTTACCTGCGAGTGCGTGCACTCTTACCTAAACCTATAAGTTATGTCTATTGTTTCGGTTAAAGGAATATTTGTAAGACAAACGGACGAACTTACGTAACAAATTTGCGACGAATATGCAGGCTGATTCATTTTTAAAGAACAATTCGTTCGTTATCGTAAAAAATATCCGTCATTTAATCTCGGATCGGATGATGGACAAACGCGGTAAGATATTACAAATTGTTTAAGGTTTATTCAGCTGTACTTACATACACGACATTGCTACGCAATGGAGAGGTGGGAAACCTTTTCCACAAATGATAATATGCAATAATTGCATAACCTATATACAGAATGTTCTTTAAACCCTGTCGCATCCGAAACCACGATGATCAGTATAGGCAAGAAGACATAATAGTATATTTAAAAAAATATTTAGAACGAAGAAAATTTAAAAAAATAAAATATTTAAAAAAACCAATGGTTGCTTACTTCTGCAGGGGAGAAACGTGAGGGGCGCGGCCGTGCGGTTGATGGTGTATTTAAATCCCCCTCCCCTGCAGTAGTGAGCAACCTTTTGATTTTTTTCTATATTTTATTTTTTAAGCTTTTAGTCGTTCTAAAATTTATTTTAATGTGCCAATATGTCTTCTTGCTTATACTGAGCATCGTTTTTTCGGGTGTGACAGGGTTTAAAGAACGACCTCTGTATACATGCCAAATTAAACTTTTTTAAAGAATGAAGGTTGTGAGAAATATACGGTATTGCTGTGTTTTAATGTCAGGGTATTTTGTGCTATTTTTAATTCACTAAAACACCATGGCAATGAATTATTATATAAAAATATTTTTTGGACTTTTATTCATAAATTTTGTCTTGTGCTGGTTATTTATTCAGTGGAAAATTTATTTATTTATTATTTATACAAAATTTCACTCGTTTTCAGATTCATTATCTTATAACGGCTTTTTAGGCTGTGCCCGTGTTAAGCCACAATAATTGATAAAAATACATAAATTAAAATATAATAACATGTGATGCAATAGAATAACAATCCAAAAAAAATAGTTAGGTATAACTAATAAACCATAAAATGATAAATAATAACATCCCGAAGAAAATAACATAAGAAATAACTATATTTAAATATTAAAATATAAATTATACAAATTTAGTAACACATAATAAAATTTTAATAATAATAGAATCATTGAAATCAATAGAGAATAATTGAAAATAATAACAAAATAGTAATGAAAATGGGAATAAGTTAAAAAAAATATAAATTGTAATATGAAATTGAGATATCATTATCATCCCCTTTCCGCACCCAGTGGTGCTTACGTCACTGCATAGAAAAACCAATGCAGCTTAGTTTGATCATCTGTTATATGCAGGTAAGGTTATCAGTCTTATACTTCAGGTGATTGTCCAAGAACAATGGAATATTGCGGCTCAAATAACTTTTCAAATCAATATTTCACTTTCACCCTGCCAGTAATTGAACCCAGGACCCCAAGCATTGCAGGCTAATGCACCACTAAACAACGAGGAAGACTTGTCGTTACTCGATTTCCTTATTTAAGATTTTAACCTGAGAGCAGTCATCGAGTCGGAAACACTTGTTCAGGGTTTGGTTCTATTTCACACACAAAACTGTATTCTTCGTCCGCCTGGACACAGAGAACGCAATATTTTGTTTAAAATGAAACACCCTTTTGAATGCTCAAAATTACAAATTTAAATATATTTTTTTGCTACTAATAAGTGTCATTTTTTTTAGACAGTATTTTGTAGACCTTCGTTACTTTGAAAATGTAAATAAAAAAGGTGATATTTTCCTACTAATCAAAAAGCAAAACGACAGAGATATGGAGAGTGTATAAAAAAAACATTGCTCTTGTACAATTATCCAAGGAGAAAATTTGTATGCAAACCTTTGTATGAAGGAAATTAAGATCGCCTTTCTCCCTTAGTTATTGTGTTTGGATATATTTTCGTAATATCTTCCTACATTTATTGACGTAATAAAATGCTCTAGCAAAATGAGAACCGACAATCCAATAATGTGGTAATTATTTATTTTAATGTTTTGTAATTTTATGCCGGTAATTAAAGTTGAAATTGACACAAAAAGTAAAAATTTTACCTTAAGGATTTTTTCCATAGTGATTTTAATTTTAAAAATTAATTATTATATGCCTAGTATGGGAAATAGTTGTTTTCCCTGCATATTTGTTGTGAGAACAATTTTCGCGTGTTACCTCAAGTAATTTTGAGTGTCACATTATGACACCCATGACATTGGTATCTTTCAGCCACATTATTAATTGGGCACTAAAGACAGACTTCTTATCTTCAAGGTGGTTTCAAGGCTTCGCCGCTATATCGCATTTAGTTTACAATAAAAATCAACAGATGGCTATATAACCACGTATATTGCAACAAAAATATAACTTTAAAAAAAAAACATTAGCGTGAAATGGAAAAAAACCAATGCATTTATTTTTGAAAAAAAAAGTATAAATAAAACCGTTTTTTCTAAATAATAAAGGAACACGCATGAGAATTCTTTAGCAGCATTTTACATTTCAGTCGACAGTATATTTAAAAATACTGTAAATGTTGAAAAAAATAATATTACCGGATGGATTAATGAGTTCAGTGTTTTGAAAAAAAAGTTTGTCACTAAACTAAGCCAAAACCATAAAAAAAAATATGAGCGCTATGACTTTTTAAAGTTTTGCAATTTTGAAATTACTCTGCATGTGATGTAACGAAAGCTTTTTCGGTGAGTTTTGCTGATGAATGAGTTGGCTTCCCGTAAACCGGAACGCTATCAATAGTTGATTCGAAAGAACGAGTGACGTCATTCAAAGTAATTCGTTTTGATTAAAATAATTTTTATTATAGTTTTTCATACATTTTAGAGAATCTTCGATTTCAAATTTAATGTTTTCATTTTTACGGCGCGTAAGAATTTTTTTTTGTATCTAATGAGGAAGTTTATTGGTTTTATTAATTTGTTAATAGACTGTTAATCTAAGCCAATTTTAAAAAAAAATATGTATCGTATTATCATAAGTTTTGTATTTTTGAAATAACTCCGCGTGTGACGTCAAAGGTTCTCTTCCACTTATTATCGACCAGTTCTTCCCATTGGTCCATTGAAGGCAAGCAAAACAGAAATCTTCTTTAACTCTCTCATTGGTTGATTCATATGAACCAGTAACGTCATTCAAAGTAGTTTTTCAAAACTTTTTCAGAAAACTTTGGAGTACAATTTAATGCTCCGATTTTAACCGCGCGCAAGAAAACATTTATTGTATCTAATTCCTGTAGGACTGAAGCTCCTCATTTCCCGTAACACTGAACTTCTCCATTACGTGAGTTAAATAGATCCAGAATCTTGGACGAGTGCTTTCGACTCGATAGTCGCTCTCAGATAAAAATCATGAATAAGAAAATCGAGTGGAGATAAGTCCGACACGTAGAATAGTGGTTGACTAGTTCTTCTATAATTTTTCAGGTCCCGGGATTGATCCTGGGAAGATCAACATGAAATATGGTTATAAAATATGGTTCTACTCTGCTATATTTTATGTTCCTGGGCTGCACCTGAAGCTTAAGGCCTTACCTTTTTGTAACAGATGATCCATATACGCTGCATTTAGTGTACTAATGCAGTGCCTTATGCACCACCAGGTGCAAAGAGAGGTATGATGATGATGGTTTGTTACAACCATTTTCATTGATTTTAATCAAAAGTGCTCTCTAAGGCATATATAGTTTTTGTTCACTCCTTTGTTATTACAGTGAAACTTTAATCTTCCGGATAAATGAGTGCCAGACTAGAGATGGTAAACAAAAAATAACAGTTGAAATAGTTTTGAAAAAATAAACTCTCATTTTAAAACAGGTATTCTTTAGGATAAGCTGAAACGTTATTTAAACTGTTACTGTAAAGAAAAACTAGTCAGAATATTAAATTGTTAAACTGTTTCTAAAAACAACAGTTAAAAGGTGCGTTGGCATTACTGAAATAGTAATCAGGGTACGTTAAACTGTTTCTTAAATAACACCTTAAAACAGCGTGGCTCGTAGCAAGTAGCAGTTATAATTTTTTTGTGAAACTATTCCAGTAGTTGCTTGAGCAAAATTTTGGCCTCGCTGTGCTGGTCTAAACTGTTATTTAGAAACTGAAATTGTTTTTGAGGCCACAAGACGAAATTAAACGAATCCAGAAGTTTTTAAGTAAGTTTTTTTGTGAAACGATTTTATTTCCAGATAACAATCTCGCAATCCGGATGGCTGGAGTTCGGAAAAATAAAAAAACGTATAGTGTAAAAAATCAACACGCGATTATGATAAAAACATGATAAAAAAATCATCATATGTAATGGTTTCTTTTTTCCACTTGGGAGTCTTCTAAATTTAATTTTGGTGTCGATGTCAGCTGCATATTAAGTCAAACACTATTTTATTTTTTTATCCCTTGTAATTAATCAATTATATCTGAGGTTCTTTAATAAGTACATAAGTAATTGGATATGAATTTCATCAGAAAAACGTAATAACATAGTTAGAAGTTAATTCACATTTGATCAAAGGCTATCCCCGAAATCAGAGAAACGTTATCAAAATGTGCGTTATTTTTTAAATTATTAAATTAAAGCAAAAAATACGGGAACCAAATCAAAGCGGCTGAATAGCATAATTAATAATAATATGTAATTTAATTCTTCAGAAATTACATGATGCCAAATCAAAGATAATAAAAAATACAAATCAGAAAAATTTACGACTCTTAAGCTATGGTTTCCTAAGACAGCGGTACCGTCACAAAGCGGCCGTCACGGGACGGCGGATGACGTCATTAAAACGTTGACTATGTAAATCAATGGCGCTGGTTTCCTAGAGAGCGTTGACCGTGAACGTAACGTCGAAGCAACGGTGCCGCCATTTGCAGGACGGCCGTCACAGCGGTGCGAACTGTTTTCGAACGGTTTTTGTCGCGAAGCGGTGACCGTTTGGCTGTCAAAATGAGTGCAAACGTGGTGCGGAATGTTGAAAATGTCGAAATATTGATTAATTTTGTAAAAATCATGACGATTTATGTAATGGAAGGGCAAAGACTATTAAAAAGTCGAGTTGAAACAAAGTTCGTGAAGAAATATCGGGACAACGCTTGAAATATCAGGTATGTACTAAAATGTAAATAACAATATAATCATATAAAAATAACAGAGCAAATGTTTATAAGCTACAAGAAAATAGCTAAGCATCTATCATAATGTTATTTTTCTAATTCAAAACATGTATTATAACATTGTTTATACGTAATAGATTCCAAGGAATCCTAACCTATTTATTGTGTCTGCAGATAATTGGTTGAATTCTATATTAAAATTTCGTAAGGTATCCAAAGTAAAATGCTTTTATTGGATTCAATTATCCTTTTATTTTTTTTATTTACAAGGGTGTAAAATGTGACGCATTTTGTCTTGTAAGGACATTATCAAACTTTTTATTAGGTTACCTTACCAAATCCTAACCTATTTTGAAGTTGACATTTTATGAAATAACACACAACATTTCAGATTAAAAGTCACATGGGTGTGATTTAAAATAAGGAGTTCTCCATGAATATTAAAGAGCCAAGAAAAATGCCTGGAACATAATCTTAACAGAGTAAGTTTGATGAATTTTAAATAAAATATGCCCTTTGAACATGAAATGAATACAACAAATTTGTCGATGGATACAAATAAGTATACCAATGTAATTCTTGTATGAACATTACTATAATATTTTTTCTGCATTAATTATTACATTTATTTATTCTAGAAAGCTACAAACACCAAAGAGTAGTCACCAACATAAACAATTTTTGTTACAACTGAGAGGGAAAACATTTTTGAGAAGGGAATACTGAATTTGCGTCGTAGGTGAATTGGTTCAGGCGAATAAATCTCACCCAAATGATAAAAGTTTCAGCTCTTTGACTTCACAAAAGAAAACAGATGGAAGAGTTGAGGAAATGTGATGTTAAAACATAGGCAGAATGGAGAATGTTACAATGTGTAAAATGCCTACTTAAACCAGCCTATGACAGAGCATAAGCCCTGTAAGTGCCTAGACTTCCATATTCCCTTCTCGAAAATGTTTTCCCTCTCTGTTGCAACAAATTTAGAACTAGATAACTCCCTAGGGAGGAAATCCAGCCTGTCTGCAAACATTGGACATACTCAAAACATTGTTTTTAATGAGTAAACTAATGGCACAGAAAAACGATTAAATATAGACATACTTGGGACTTATTAATACATTTGTTCCAGGATTCTTATCACCGAATTCAATTAAATAATATGGTATGTAAATGAGCTCCCATTTATATTTGAGACAAGTTCAAACTAGTTTTATAGCAACTCCATAAACACCAGTAATAAGTTCTTATTTAGATACATAAGGTAGGTTGCAATAACTTTCCTGTATATTCATTGTGAATTTTATTTTCAGAATAAGTACATACTACAAAATTATTTTCACCCAAGTGCAGATCAAGATATGAGTAGTGAGAGGGTAGATACTCTCCCGATAGTACTACTAGATTTGCTGTGCGAGTCGAACTCAAATGTTTGCCAGCAGAAATTACTAGGCTTCCGAGCGATTTCTTCACTGCCTCAACATGCAAGGACAAGGGGACATTCGTCAACGACCTACGACTCAGACTCGCAGACATCAGACAAACACCAGGCATCCACCACAGTCCAAAGAAAACCTTTATCCACAAAGAACTTCTCAACACGAGCCACGTATTTATATTTACTGACTGCCACAGAAGACCATTCCAGAACGCCATACAATGTAGAATAGACGGGAGACAAGACTTTCTGAAATCTACCTTCACTATTGTGATGGAAAAATCCAATGACACCATACCCACAGCAGTACTTACTTCGGACTCACCAGATCCACCTCCAGGAAGGCAGACACTCCCCTGAAATGAACACTTCCCAGAATAATACTGATCATAAAAACAAAAATGTACTAATAAATATGAGCAAACTATTTTTACCTGGATGCAAATTATGTTTTAAATACCTCTTATGAATGTACACATTATTGTAATTCCATTTTGTATTATAATTTTATATGTATTCTTCTCCGTTTTTTATATCATGAGAAATGTAGTTTATACTCACATAATATATTTTCTATTACATAATATTTATGTAAATTTAGGATTATAATGAAAAATCCTCAAGTATGCTATACTAAAATGATTTCGTGTTTAGCATTAGGTCTTATACTCATATATATACATATAACTCATAAAATATTAGTTCTTTATACAAATATGAACCAAACTTTTCTTCTTTAAATATCTCTTTGTAAAAAGAGATATTTAAAGAAAAAAAGACAATAAATTTAAGTTAATTTAAAAAAACATCTTAAAAAAATAATAACATATTATGGTAAAAAAAGCAATATATTATTTTTAAATGCTATTCTAAAAGTAATTCAAATAAGTTTAAAAATATAAAACCAGCAGTGAAAAAAGAAAGAATAAAAGTCTTTCAAGTGAAATGTAAAAGAGCATCAGAAATGCAAATATATTAAAAAAATATTTTGTACTTTCTCCAGCCTGTCAATATAAGTAATGTATTGTGGTTTCCAAATTATGGATGTAAATTCTAGGTGAGTACTTACATAGCTATAATAGAGTAATAATGAATTGATTACAATGTCTGCTTTGTAATGACAAATGTATTCTTTATGTTTGTTGTTACTATGTAAAATACTATATTATATTTTGACAGACTAATAAAATGAATTTAATTATGATTCAAAGAGGTTGGATATATACTTGTATGATAGGGAGCAGATGATATTCCTAAAGAGTTAAAAGTTATACAATACTGTGTTGTGGGGTACATAAATTATTAGTTAAACGCTGAAGACATTTTGGTTTCGAACTTACAGTTTGTAGTTATGTATATTATTACATATGGAAGTTATAAGTATATATTATGGTGTCTGTAAGAAGTAAGTGTATAATAATTGTAATTTTTCAGAAGAAATCTGTACAGTTTATATATAGTAAGCAATATTAAGTTCTGATGTTCCAGTATAAATTGTTACTACAATTATTACAAGTTTATATATGTATATTAAAGAAAACGTAAAGTAAAGTGAATTCTGGTTCTTTTGTTTTACAAAGAGATATTTAAAGAAGAAAAGTTTGGTTCATATTTGTATAAAAGTACAAATATTATATGAGTTACATATATATGGGTATAAGACCTAATGCTAAACAAGAAATCGTTTTAGTATCGTTATCGTTTGAGAATTTTTCATTATGATCTTAAATTTACATAAATATTATGCAATAGAGAATATATTATGTGAGTATAAACTCCATTTCTCATGATTTACAAAAAGGAGAAGAATACATATAAAATTATAATACAAAATGGAATAACAATAATGTGTATATTCATAAGAGGTATTAAAAACATAATTTACATAAAATTTTGCATACTATAAAACTATGTAATAGTACTTAATGTTTCCTAAATAAAAGAAAAAAATATTTCTTTCTCTTATTTCTGTTTACAGGATATCATGATTTGTTCACCAAAACACTAGGAATTGGCCCTGTGAAGGAATAGAACGCACCAAGATCAGTTACAAATAAAAATGTAGTTATTGCATATATTATTTTTATTTAATCAAAAACATACACCTTTTATTTTATAAATTATTATGTAATGTATTTTTTAAAATTATTTGAGTATGATCTTCTTCTTCTCTGGTCTCAATCCTGGGATTGGCTGGCAGCAATTCCTTTCATTCTTCTCCTCCATTCCTCCCTGTCTTGTGCGGCTCATTTAAAGTCAACATATGATGAGCAGCGCACGTCCTCTAATAGGTCCTCCAGGTACTCTTGGCGTGGGCATCCCCTAGAATTTGTTCCCTCGGTCATCCCCTCCATTGCACATGCAGGCCTTCTTGACGTATTACATGACCGATCCATCTCGCTCGCCTTTCGGACAAGGTCCTGAGCAGGTGCCTTCCACCTTCGATTCTTTGGAGAACCTCCTCATTTGTAATGTGGTCTCTCCAGGAAATTCCTAGTAGTCTTCTATAGGACCACATCTCAAAAGCCTCTAGTCTCTGTTTATCTCTTTCGGATACGCACCATGTCTCGCAGCCATACATCAAGATACTCCATAAATAGGTCTTGATTAGGAGTATTCTTAGTTTTAGGTCTATATTATTTGATTCTTTTATTTTGGACCTTTTATTAAATGCAAGTCTAGCTTGATGTATACGGCTGTCGACCTCGCTCTTAGACCAACCGTCCCACGTTATTTTGCTCCCGAGGTAGAGAAACTCCTTGGTGTTCTTTAGTGGTATTCCCGACATCACTACTCTCATCTGGTGTTGCATTCGGCCTACAGTCAGTAGCTTTGTTTTGTCTTTATTTATCTTCATACTGTAGTTATTTTGAAGAATGCTTTCCATAGTTGTAAGGGCTCTTGCAGTTCTTCTTCACTTTCAGCAACCATAGCAATATCGTCAGCAAACCTTATCATATCCCATTTAGTATGATATTAATAACAATAATTACTGGATTAAATAAACTAAAATTAGTTATTATATAGATGTGATTATAAGTAATTATGATATTTTACAAATTGCAAATATTTATCTTTAAATCCAACATACTCAAGGAATACTATTTAAAAGTTTAACATATAACATCAAATCAGAGAGACTAAACATATATTATATAAACTATAAATCATATATTTGTTTTTACATTATAAATTTAAGATGTTTCTATCCCCTTGTATCAAACACACACTCACCCTTTCCACAAACCCACCCTCACACTCATATACACTAACTCTCATATTCACATACCTACCAAAACCTCACTCAACTCCAGCAATATTACAGCACATTTAAATCAAAGCTTTCTCTCACTCTCTAAGACTTGCAAATAAATAATACAATAATAAGCTCCACTCGTTTGACGATAACAGCCGAACCTCGCTTCTAAGTTATCGTTTTGAAATTTACTCAAGAGTAAATATTCTACTTTATGTATGGAAAATATATATAGGATCAACATTGAAAACGCATCCAATGTAGTAATGGGGGATTTAAATTTTTGTACACCTAGAGACTAACTCTCAGGTATTGAGAGTCTCCAAGTTTTTAACCAAAGGGACATGTTTCTTAGAAAATTTTTATGATCTACACTATCTTCTCTAATGGGTTCCTTGTGAAGATTGTTGAATCTCTGAAATTCAAATACACTTTACCCATTTACAATCTTCCACCATCTACAAAATATACTTTTAAAATCTAGAGTACTCTCGGGTTCTACAAACAGTTCTGGATTTTTAGGCGCTACGCACTTTAAACCCACCAATTGTTTTCTCATTAAAAACTTTTAACTCTAGGGATACATTTTGTTTTAGAATGTTGCTTGGATATAGGACTTGGTATGATATCATGTGCCCAAATTTGATCAAGGTTTTTTTTTCAAGATCATTAATGAATTTCGAATGTTGAAATTGAGCGTCTAATATTATACTGAAATCATTTAAATGAGGATTATTTTGAATTGATCCAATTATTGCAAACACACTTAATAAAATGTAAGTACAGGATCAAATTTGAAAAATAAAGTTCTACTATTATCTAAAGGGTGAGGTAAACTAGGGAGTAATATTTTATCTGTTTGAAACAATTCAAATGCCTTTTTTGTTAATAGCATTATTATCGGATATCAAAGATATTGTGAAGTAGGCCTTGTATACAAACTCCTGACGTCACTGCAACCTGTGAAGATCTATTGTGATGGATTAAATTAATTAAAAACAACTACTGCACAACATCATTATACTTACAGAGGAATATTTTTCTTTAATGAAATGAACAAAGATAATAAAAAGTACAGTCAGGAATACAATATATTTAAGAAAGAAGTAAAAAATTACATCTATAATTCTTCTTTATGTAACACTGATTGAAAACATCGTTAATATCTTTTTTGTAATTTATTTATGTTATTCTAAAATAATCTATTATAAGACGTCACTCCCGATTATGTACACAAGAATTGTTTATTTCTTTTACGTAATGGGAAACGTTAATGTAAATATATGTAATTGATTAATGTAAAAAATTGTATTTAATATTATATTTAAATTTGTTATTAATAAATTTAAAAAAAAATCTATTGCACCTATAACTTTAAGAAATCCTCTCATACAAAATAAGCCGGATATAACTAGATTTGTTCTGGACACTGGCTTCATTATAATATAGTCCGGTGTTTTTCATGCCAATTGATGTTGATGTTGAAATAGTTTGGTGACTAAATTCGTGTATATCAGCAGAGTCGTCTTGAATCTGGAAGATTTATCAAAAGTTAATATCTATAGGCATTAAACATTTACGTATTTAAAATTGTCAAATGAATTGACAGAAACGATACTTACATATTGCCAAAATTATTATTCATTACATACCTCATTACTACCCCAGTACCGAATAGCAAATAGGCCCTGGAGTTCTACTGGTATTTTCTCATCTCGTTTGTGTCCTTCCAAATCGAGTTTTACTAGAGTAATTATGCGCCTCATATTTTCCTTCGAAAAACAGTATTTCTCCTTGAATTCACTGTCTTAAAAATCTTAAAAAGAGTTGACTCTTTTTTTAATACAATTTTCGTGCACGAGAAGGTCGCATGCCTTCGAAAATGTTTAAAATTAAATAAAACTGTGACAAACTATTCATAAATAACGACAAATATGACAGATCGCATTCTAGGGCATATTTTTGACAGATAAGCTGCCGTGGCCGCCAGATATGACAACGTTTTCCTAGGAAACCACTCTCTAGTCACCGTTTCGGCGGCCGTTCACCGCATCACCGTTCGTACGGCCGTTAAGATATCGGCACCGTTTTCCTAGGAAACCCAAGCTTTAGAATAGTGGGGTTTGTACTGATGACATAAGGGGGGGGGGGGGGGTCAAAAACCTATTCGGCGCGCTTCAGTCTGAGCATTCAAACTTGGTCATTTTAGCTACTAGGTCAAGTTTAGTATCGTTTTCGTATAAACCAAAGACAAGGAATTTGTAGGCGTGAATTGTAAGCGTAGCGACGAACCGCCCCGCCCGTTAAACGTTTGCTGTTAAACCAAAAACCAAACCGAAATTTCCAGCGATTTTGTTCTATGCAATAGACCAATAAAGCGTTAACTCTTCAGAATATACAGGGTGTTCTTTAAACCCTGTCACATGCGTAACCACGATGATCAGTATGGGTAAGATGACATATTCGCATTAATTTTTTTTTATTTAAAACAAAGATTTTTTTCAAATAAAATACTTAAAAAACCAAATGGTTGCTTACTTCTGCAGGGGAGAAGTGAGGGGAGCGCGGCCGCGCGATTGCTGGCGTATCAGACTCCCCCCCTTCTTTTTTTTCTTCCCTGCACAAATAAGCAACTATTTGCTTAATTTGATATTTATTTTTTTTAAATTTTATTTGTTCAAAAAAATATTTGAATGTGCCAATATGTCTTCTTGCTCATACTTATCATCGTGATTTCGGATTTGAAAGGGTTTTATGAACACCCTGTATATTATGAATTGAAAATAATGTATTTATTTTAAATTAAGTTGCATTTGTTAACATAATTACGAACTCTTGATGGCTTTTTAGGCTGTGTCCTTGATTGAGAAATGAATATGGAAGTCCCTTATAAGTCTTTCTTTGTTGTTTCACTGTCATATTATTTTTCTCTTTACTGTGTAACATGTTTTCTCATTATATTTGTGAAAAACTTTAACTTGATGTTTGTACTATTTTTTATATTTTGTATTTTTATATAACAACTGTTGTTTTCCTTAATAAATAAAAAAAAATAAAAAAAATAATAAGGCTTATGACCTATCAACCTGTAATGTCTACAAGCATTTAGACATAATAAAAATATTGTCGATTAATCTAACTAGTATAAAAAGAAGCTTCAAAATTCAAACGTTTGGACTTGGAAAAAATTTACCATGTATGTTTTTTTTTATCAAATCAAGTTTTTGCCGTTTTTTCTAATTTTAAATCATCACTAAAAGTTTAAAAAAATTATAAAGTCAGTGGTCATTCGAGAGAAAATTTTCTTCCCTACGAGATATTATGTCTGCTTTTATGTTATATAAGTATATTTTTTTTATTATTAAAGCCTTCAAAATGGCATGTCAAGTAGACGAATGTGAGCATTTTCGACACCTCTTTCTGTTCATGTAAATCGAAGAAATAAAGCTGCCAAAGACGCCCACGATATTTGCGCAGTGTACGGCGAAGATGGACAATAAATTATAGCATTGACATTCCGTTTTGAAGGCTTGTAATCAAAAAAATAACGTATGTAACGTAAAAGTATTTACGATATCATGTAGAGAAGATTTTTTTTTTTGAATGACGACTCTTTACTATTATTTTTTTGCTTTTGGTGGTCATTTTTAAATTTTGAAAAAATGGACACAACTTATGTCAATAATTTTTAAATAAATTGTACCGATTAAAAAAAACCGTTGTATTTTTTATATTTGATTACGCCAATTACGCATGAAAAAAATATATTATCGTTTTAATAATTTACCCATATATTTCAATTTTGGTGGTCATTTTCTATGAGTCGTAAAAAGCTCATTATTATAAATGGAAATGAAGTTATGGTAGAGTGGGGTTTGAACCTCGAACTTCTAATCTGTGAGTCCACAACACTAGCCGCAACCCGATTCAATTTAATATTAGTATTAATACGAATATTAAAAATAAAAGATAAAGATTTTGCAATACTTATACTCATAATATATACATGTATTGAAGGATAAACTTTATGATAAATAATAAGCTATTAATGTAAAAATAAAAAAAAATATATCTTACCTTTTCTATTCCGGATATATTTTTTTTGTTTTTTTTAGTAAGTTATTCAGATTCTGTGGGATATTCCATTTTATATTAAATTTAGACAAATTATATTTCTCTCTGAATTTGACACTAAATTCATATGTAGGAAGAAGCTAGTATACTCAACTCCACGTTTAAAATGTATAATTAATACTAAATACTCTGCTGTAAGGCCTTAGCTTAGTCATAAAAACAAACATTAAATAAATTATTCTTTATGATAGGTATGAGAAACGACATTTTTGAATAAGCTCTCTGATTGGTAGAATTGGGTAAAATAAACCATATCGATGTGTTTGAATTAAGATTTATATTTGTTTTTTTACCTCTTACATATGTAATAGTTCATTTATACCTCTTTCAGAAGAACTCAAAAATAATATATGATTCTTATATACATAAACATGTATTTGCTACATATAATACTATGTGTAAAAATGCTAAATGGCATATGTTTGTTTGTTGTTTTTTAAACAAGCTTCAAAAGTGCTCAGTGTAATTTTGGTAAGGTTGAATACATAATTTTTGAAAAACTAGTTCCTTAATTACATCCTACGAGTATGTAATATTATTTAAAATTACCTCGGGTTTGATATTTCTTATTTTTTCTTTATTTGTGATGTCATGTATTCTAATATGTGACGTGATTTAAATTTCCTTATTTTTTATTAAAAAAAAACAAACAATAAACTTCTATGAACTAGTTGGTTTCTATAAGTATGTTTACATATTACAATAACAACCTAAATAAACTTCAGAATTTTTTTTTTTTTCTCCTTTCTGCCATATCACCATTTATTTATTTGATTTTGTTTGATTTATTGTGGATATCATCAGTAATACAGGTTTTATTTATTTATTTACGGTTCCATGAACCTTTTACATAATTACAATAAAAACAGTAAAAAAAATAGAATAAAAAAATAGCATAATATTAAAAAAAAACAAAAACATCGAGAAAAGCAAACAACGGTAAACAGTATTTATATATAAAAAAATAAATATTACATCTGTAACAAATATAAATATTTACCTATATAAAAAAGTAAGTTAAAGAAAATAGCAGTTTTAAAAAAGAAGAAGAGAAGAAAAAAAAGAAAAAGAAAGTGCTTTAAAAAGAATGTTAAAAAGTTTACTTTATGGTTTTTATAAATATTAATACAAACAAAAATAAATTTAAAAAATAATTATGCACACAAGAGTAAAGAGTTAAAACTGAAGAACTAATCATTATTTGATTTTTTTATTGTCAATTCTTTTTCGAAACACAGGACTTGATCATCAGCGCCGTGGTATATAATAATTCTAAATCATCACTGTAGTTTTTTTAAATTAATTATATTTTTAATTTATTTTTTTTTGTTTTTTTTACAGTATACATAAGAGGTAAAACAGAGTATTAAAAAAATAAAGCATAATTACATAGCAATGAAATACATACTAATAGTAAAAATAATAAACAAAAAATCCCACCAAGGCATGGCCTGTTCGTGGGTATACAAGAAAATGTTATTGAATTTTTGCTTCTATAATAAAAAATAAACAGTTA
This sequence comes from Micrasema longulum, assembly GCF_059751315.1. Classification (NCBI taxonomy): domain Eukaryota; kingdom Metazoa; phylum Arthropoda; class Insecta; order Trichoptera; family Brachycentridae; genus Micrasema; species Micrasema longulum. The sequence continues at coordinate 1,037,293 of NW_028277835.1, forward strand.
TAACATTTTTGTGTAACATAAGAAAGAGAAAATAAAATATTCTGTAAAAGATTATATGTTTTTTTATAGTAATTAAAAATGGAAATAAAAATCATTTTTTAAAAACATAAAAATATTCATTATAATAAGGGCAACAAAATATTTCATGGAAAAAAAGAGTTCATATTGATTTGAAAGTCGCTGCATTCAAATAATTTGAGAATTCAACGAATAATTAGTACCATGATGATGACTGTAAAACAAAAAAATTAGTCTTGTTGGTCTATGTGGAATACGAAAGTTTATTAAAGTTAACAGTTCTGGGCAATCTTTTTAAATAAATATAACAAACAAAATACACAGAGAACAAAATCAACGACAGATATCTACAGAAATACATGAAATATACTTAAATCGGTTTCTTTGTGTTTGCAAATACGTTTAATCGTTTGGTTGTGAGGGGATGGACATGTGTGTATAGTGTATATTATTGCAAGTGTAAAAAAGGAATAAAATATGATAATGTTAAACCGAAATGGATATACTACTAATTATCTATAAGAGAAAAATAAGTGTTTTAAATCAATAAATAAGTAGCTTTAATAAGTCTACATGCATCTTTTTTGTATATTTAATTTTATGAAAATGCGTTTGACAATGAGTTTTTAAAAATTATTTTAATGAAAAATCATGTTTTGATATTTAAAAAAAGATATAGGAAATATAAGAAAGTATAGTCATTTTGTTAATAAAACTCGATAAAAATAATACGTTATGTGTCTTTGCAACGAACACTTAAAAATAAACGATTAAAACAAAGGTTTGCTGACTTTAATAGCACAATTACAAGTAGGTGTATTAATATCTATTTAAATAGATTTTGTATAGCCTAGGAAATAATTATAAAATCAAATATCGTAGCATCCAATCGTCCGATTGCTTAACCTAATTTTATACATAAATCTTTGTATTAAGTTATATTGTACTAAAAAATCCAGTTAAGTCTCAAACCACAAGCTTCAAACATAACACGGGTATACCCGCTAGATCAGAAGCACAGAAGTAGATATTAGTAAATATTACTAGTAATACTAGTAGGCAGCAGTCGTCTATCGCAGACTGTTACATGCTAGAAAACTCGGCCCTACGGGTCTCATGTAATTGACCCTCCGGGCTTTGTTTTATCGGCCCTACGGGCCTGGGTTGATTGAGATATCGGGTACCTAGAAATATCCAGCTTTAGGCTTCACAATTTATTTATTTTTTGGAGCAATTAAAATGAGAGATAGATTTGAAAAATAATAATTATTATTACACTGAATGCCGTGTCGGTCTTAGATCGCACACGTGAAACATAGGGTAATAAGTAATAAATTCCAACACATTAGAAACATTGAATTCAATTACTAAACCTTTCGATTTGAAAGTTAATTTGACTCTCCATTCTTACAGTTTAAACCAACGGAAATTAAATTACTGGGATAGAAACTTTCCCTATATAAGCAGCTAAGTTTGTACTGAAATAAATCTTACAATAATCTGAACCTTTTGCATTATTATTCATGTGCTACAGGTACGACAGATGGGCCCGATAGGCCTCTGACTGAGATAATAATTATATTGGTTTATTTGTAGGTAATATAATACGAGATCTTAAAGTCAGTAAAAAATTACGTTAAAAATATTTTGTTAAAGTTGTACGTTTTGATCGAATCTCAATTTTACATAATAAATCTCGGTTGCGCATACTATATTGAATATTACAATTATTTTATTGTAACTGTACAACATTTTATATAATATACCCTGTTTCTTTAATCTCGATATTGCGTTACACGATTTTTGAGTCATAAACTTTATCAAAGAATACCGAGTTCTAAGCAAAATCGCAGTGATATGGATTGACATTAAATCAATCAGCACTTATAAATACTCACCCTAAATACACATTGTTTTTTCGTCAATATTTGTGCTAAATTATATTATACCACAAGTGACGCCGCAAATACGTTTAAAATTACTTATGTTTTGTTTATCACAGTTTCTTTTTCTTCCTTTTGTACATCGTCTTTTGGCTTTTTCTTTTTTACCAGTCCGAAGGCTTCACCTTCGGAAAGCGTATTGGGCAACTCGCATCCTTTTGTTTCCGGCAAAAGTAGACAAACCATGGCGGCAAATAGCGGAGCCATCCCGAAAATAACTGGTGGTAACCACGGTATTGTGGAATTGAAGGACACTATGAACGGAGCTATCATAGACCCGATTCTCGACAACATGGATGCAACACCAACAGCCGCATTTCTCACAACAGTCGGAAATAATTCAGAGCAATATAAATAGATTACAGAAATTAGTATAAACATTCCTAAATTTCCTATACAAGCTAAAACTACTCTTACTATGGCATATTCTTGTGGAATCACAGCTATGATCAAAAGACAGAACGATGTCGCTATGTGCATACCTAGCATAGCGGTTCTTCGTCCCATCAAGTTCAATCCTACGTATGCGAAAATAGTTCCTAGAAAAGTCAGTAGAGCTGAAATCGTGATGTTCACAAATATATTTCCACTGAGCTGCCCAATGTACTGAGACAAACCGAAGAAACCAAACGCACATATAATCCAATTAATTGACATACAGATGACGTTTTTTCTTAAATTCCTCGTACGGAAAAGATCCAACATGGTAGCCTTTTTGACGTCATCAGTTGTTTTAGTTTCCTGATAATGGTATATTTTATCCCTTATTCCTTCAGTCGGGAGATTATTCCTGTTAAAATAAAACAAAAGTAAGTGTATCCCTTCATACGTACTAATTTGGTTAGCTGGAAAATTAATTATTACAGACTGTCAGACTGACAGATACAATTGTTTTCCAATAAGAGATATAAGATATTTCAAACAAACTCATCGCACTGATTAATTTATCATCTTTAACCTTTTAATCTCCACATTTTTTCCCAATGATATGAAACTGAATTTAATGTTTGTCATAAAGTTTTAAAATTATTTTCATGAATCATTCGTTCCAATCATCTCGCGAACTTTTCGGTTGATCTACTAGCTAAACATTTTTTTCGTTATTAACAAAAATACTTCATCCCCATTAACAAGAAAAAATACATTATTTATTTAAACCAATTTGATGTTTAAAAAGGCTATAAAAAATAGGTAGTGGAGCTGGGTAGAAGTAAAATGGACTGTCTCATTCGCCCAAACCAATATTTAATAAACTGCTCCACAAATGTATAGTTTAGGTTATGTTTTTGTTATTTTATATAACGTTTTATAATATAAATAATATAGGTGGACATAAATTAAATATAAACTTAAATGCGTAGTGTTTAAAACTTTTTGAACATTTTGTTAAGTATCTCTGTATATTGAGTATTCTTTGTTTATTCTCACATTTGAAAATATTTCAAAAAAAGTAAATTGTTAAGTGTCCTCGGCACGGGTAACCCCGGTGAGGTCACATTATTTTATTGTTAATCTTTGTTTATAATGGAAAAAAAGGTTTTCTTACATTTTTGCGGCCCGTTCAAGAACTTTGATAGCTTGATCAGTTTTTCCAGTAGCTAAGAGCCATCGCGGGGTCTCCGGTAGTAACCAGTGTAAAAAAATTAACGTTACTGGAGGAACGGAATACGCCAACTGTATCATTTCCCAAGTCCTGATGTAGTATCCTAGAAGAGGCATCAACAAGTAGCCAAAGTTGAACGGTAGTTGAAGTAAACAGGAAACAAGTTCCCTGTACTTTTTTCCGGTCAGTTCTATCAGAAGTACGAAACCGACTATCATGATTCCTCCGATAGAAGATCCCACTAAAAATCGAAGAGCTAAGAACAGCCAGTAGTTGTCGACCATACTTGCCAAAACACCTGCTCCTACTTCTAGAGCAGCGGCTGATAACATTGATAATTTTCTGCCAAACCTGTAAACAAACATTTTCAAATAAAAACCATCCCATATTTGAAATGAAACTACCTAATATAGATTATAAATTTATAAAGAGAGACAAATATGATTATTTTTCCCCGTGGTTCTACATTAACCTTTACTTTTATTCAAATAAAACGGTACGACTTTTTTGTATTTTTTTATGTAATTCAGTATTATTATGTTTTAAGTTCCGAGAGTTGGTGCATAAGTGGCCTAAGTGAAAAAAAATAGTTTCCAATATTGTGGCTTAGGAAAAAAACTGCCTTAAGAATCTCTTTTTTATGAATTGTCATCTCGTTTTATAGGAAAATAAAAAAAAGACTATTCAATTTATTTTATCAACTGTTCCAAAAAAGTTTTGACCCAGGAATCATAATAAATTTTCATGATCTTATTAATAGTAAATAATTTTTAAGTGATTCAGGTTCTAATTAAACGGATTATTTCTAATCCCGATTTTGATAATTTTGAATTGTATTATCTAAATATTTTAATTAAAAATAATTAAAAAACTATTTTAGATGTATGCACACCTACACACATACAAAAAAGCTACATAACAAAACCAATAAAAAAATATCTCACCTATCTGAAAGAGATCCAAACACAATACTTCCTACTAGAAGTCCCAGCATAAAGATAGTTTGATTAAAGCTGACCAGCCATTCCTTGTCGCAGATGAGATCCCAAGTCATTATGATGGTTTCCTTAAACACGCTGGTGTTGTACTGAGGAAGGTGGCACGGGCAAGCATTGGGTATTCCGAGAGTGCCATTTACAGCATTGTCCATGCACAAATACTGGACTGGTGGTGCCAAGAATACGATGCCGAGTGGCTGGAAGCAGGTGGACATCTTGCTCGTAAATATCAGCACTATGATGAGATACTGGAACTTCCCGATTGGTCCCATGCAATCTTGCACAACGTCATCTGTTGCGTTGGTAGGTTTCGTCTCGGCTAAAAGAGAATCTTTGATTAATACTTCTTATAGAAAAATAACATATAAAGTCCCCATGGCGTTTTAATTGAACTAACTGAATATATTTGAAACCGCTTCTCAACATTTCATACAAATAACATTTTTTATACAATGTGTACTTTGTAATTGTTTATTTGGTGCTATACTTTATAATTTACAAATTATTATTGCGTTGTTCCGAGCAGGTGAGTTGTGTAACTTCTATTTATTTTTTATTTTATTTATTCAAATTTTTCTCTTACAAACTATAAATAATAATAAAAATAATGTGTCCTCACTGGGGTTGCCCGTGCCGAGGACACTAAACAATATACTTTTTTGAAATGTTTTTACATTAGAGAATAAACAAAGAAAACTAACTTAATAAACAGAGATCATTAACAAAATATTCACCGTTTTAAAAACAAGGTATATATGTACATCTTTATTTTTTATTTTACAAAACGCACAATAAAAATGAAACATTATGCTTTAATTCTGTATTAAATAAAACTACGTAATATTTTAGTAAGACACCGGTTAATGAGTGCAGTCCCCGTGGTGTAATGGTTAAGACACTACCCTTATATATGAAGGGTTCCGGATTTGATTCCCGGTGAAATCACAACAGTTAAAGATAATTCCCAACCCCGGTGTTATATGCTGTAATTTTCCATTGTAATCGGGCGTTTTGGCCAGGGGTGGTATTCTGAATCTTCTCTACCCTCTAGAGATTGGTTAATTTGGGAACGTTTATTTTTACTGCGACGACACTTTGCTTCATATCTGGTCACACTGATGATTATACGTCAAATGATGCATAAAACTGTTAAAAAATCAAATACGGTTTGGTCAATTCAATCCAATGAAATGTTTTGGGTAATGCTTAAGGTCACCATAATGTTTATTATTTTACTTATTTAAATGTACAATACAGCACTACTGCCAATTACAATGTGCATAAATTATATATTAAACCAAAAACCACCGAAAACTGATACATGTATTCTACTCATTAAGAGGTGTTTTAGATTACGGAGTAAATAAATCGGTATATTATGCACTGTTCCAATCGGTTGCGTCATATGGAGTAATTGGATGGGGTGGTGGTTTGGAGGCAATTTTAAATCCATTGGCCATTCTCCAAAAAACAATATTGAAAATAATGCTAAAACTGCCAACCACCTACTCCTCTCATACTCTATTTGAAACAACAAATTTACTTACTCTCAGACAAATTTATGTTAGGGAAGTTCTTACAAATTTCTGGTCTTCTGTTAAAATTAGAACACAACAGAATATTAAAACAAGAAAACCTCAAAGTTGAAATGCCTTTTTTCAGAGGCATTTTGCAGAATTGGGCCATAAAGTTTTTAATATGTTGGACCCTGGCATAAAAGCGTCCGTCAGTTATAATGTTTATAAGAAAATGGCGAGCAAGTGGATAAGGAGTAGACCTTTTCATATCCTGTAAATTATTTTTATGACTAAAAGATGTGTTGCTTTTAATTGTCAAATATCTCATTATTATTTTTATTTATATATTATTTTTACTTTTTATGTTTTTTAATTTATGTTTGTTTTAATTATTTATTATTAGCATTTACATTTTTTATTTTTATTATAAATGGTATATTTTCTGATTTATATATGTGCTTAAATTTTTATTATTATCGGTACATTTTCTAATTCATATTTATGGTTATTTTTTTTGATGATTAATGGAAAATTTTGTAATTTATATTTTTATTTATTTATTTATTTATTTATTCACACTTATTATCAAAATACAATTCCATATTCACTTTGCCCAGCTAACAAGGGTACATACCCCGTTCCAAGCTAGGCAATTACATTTTAATATATTATAATACTTAACAAATTAATATAGAGCACAGACAAACACAATATATACTTATTCGGATACACATTTTGATTCATATACATACAGACATACACATATATACACACATGTATATATAAATATACACATATATACATATGTACATACACACACACGTACATACACGCATGCGCATACACATACATACATTCATAAAAACATAGACAATTTATTTATGCGAAACTTCATGGTTGTCATCTATAAATATATATTTTTTAAATTATTCTTTATTTTTTATATTTTATTTTTGACATCCAGTAAGGTTCTCCAATCCGTGGCATGCATCAACTTTTCTGACTCCCTACGACCAATGTCATGAAAGAGCGAGGTCAACACCTTCCGTAACTTGACAACACTCCCGTCTTTCCACGATTCTGGCAAAAGGTTATGGACCTTTTTGCCTACGTTATAGTGTTGTCTCGATGCCAGAACAGTGTTGACCCCTTCACTTAGTATCAGATCCCTATTAGAGTATCTTGTGTTATGGTTGTGGTTGACGCTTGGGTAAATGTCTCTCTTTATGTGTGTAACCACTACCGTTCTCAATATATACTGTTGAATAATATTCAGTACTCTGAATTCTTTGAAGAGCAAGTCATATTTAGGCTTCAATTTTTAGTATTATCGGTATGTTTTCTAATTTGCATTAATGTTTCATTTTCTACTTAATAATGGTATATTTTCCATCAATATTTTTGATACAATTTTTATTATAACATTTATTATTTATAGTAAACAAAGACGAATAAGTCACTTATACATATTATGATACATAGTTGAGGAAAAGAGTCTAAAGCTGGTAATCCCAGCATGGAAAAGATCCACCTCTCTCGGCAGGCTTTTCAACAGACCAATCATTCCCCCACAGGGCATTTGAATGAAAAAATAATGAATTATTCATAATCACTCCGCAGTGATGTTCTGTATAATATGTAACCCAATTCCCAAGTCCATTAATTATAGGCCGAGAAAAGAATTTGATACATACATTTCGCTATTCAATGAATTAATTAAGCAAGTGGCGGAGTTTAAACCAGGCTAACGCCGACGGACGCCGACGTCACGCCGCCCCGCGCCGACGCCTACTCGACATCATTTTGGAAAAAATACTTGTAAATAATTAACTGCCTCTATTAAAATTTTCTGGTAATCTGTTGAGGTCATTGTACACTATGAGAAAGAAAACGTTCGATACATTTACAATACTTCCCATTCTTACTTCATAACTTATATTTTATGAAATTATAACTGTTTGTTTTTTGTGGATATTCCTTGATAAAACTCCACAGTTAATAATTATAATAAAAATGACTATAACATTCCTTAGTTAAGTTTAACTTTGTTTTTTTTAAATCTTTTTTGATGTAGATGAGAAATATTTGACCGAATTATTTCACCTATTAGACATCGCCTGAAAACATTTTTCAATTGTTGTAAAAAATACATTTTTAGAGCCGTTGGTTTAATCAACATCAACGTTACACAGTGTGTAAAGTGGTCGCTTGCATCAGGCAGCGACAGGTCTTAAGCTCTGTAAAACCCAAGACTTCCATATTTCCTTTTCAAAGATGTTTTCTCTCCTGCTCCAATAAATTTCAATCTAAATAACTGCATGTTCATCTGAGAGAGCTCTTCCAACCTAAATCATAGCATCGGCTATCTTTTTGCTCTAGTAACGAGATAACTCTTTCAATACCCGTTCAAAGCTTTAGTTTTTTTGCCTCCTTTTTCACAATAGCAGCTGCACGATTATGGAATCAACTACCCACTAATGTCAGAGACGACCCTTTATTTACATTCAATTAATGTATAAAATGTCACTCCTGAATATTTGAGCTTTTAGTTTCTCCTCCCTCTATCTTTCCCTCTTTACCCTTTCCTATCTTCATCGTATAGTGTAGATATTTAGTCAATTTTTATTTCCCAAAAAATATAAATATACGTTAATGTTTTGTTTTATAATTAAAATATTACGATATATTTAAATTTTGTTAGTATACCACTGATTTTCTGAAATTGAATGGTTTAGGTAGTTAGGTAGAAATCGCTTTAAGGTAATGTGGCCGCCCTTATGCATATGTTTATGTATGTAAACTGCGTATGTATATCAAGTCTTAAAATAAATTAAAAATGGCTACAAACATTTGAATGTACTCAAAATATTGTTGTACAAAAACATTTCGGGGGCGTAGAATCACAGGGGGATAACTTCAAATATAATAATGTAAGGTAAACTCAGTTTCAGTAATGCCGATAAAATCAAAATATATATTTGCGTTTATCACAAAACCATATTTTGGTTGCTATATCCTTGTGATCCTCAACCCCGAAATATGATTATGGCATCACTGAAAGTAGCTTATCCTAAAATATGAATTTTGTAGCTACCTAAATGATCCTAAATCCCCGATTTAATACGCTTTACTGCTTATTTTCAATGATTTACAACAAGTATTTTTAAAAACTCACACTATGGTCCTTAAAATATAGCTTGATTAGAATGACAGCAGTCAAACTAATTTCATTAGTGATGGGAAATTACTGATCACTGATCAAATCGATTTTATCAGTTATGTCATGCAATCATGAAACTCTGTTTCCGAAAATTGATATAAAAAAACGCAAAAACAAGCCTATTATAGTGTGTTTAACTCAATTATTCACCAAAAAATTAGACATTTATACTTTTTTCATGAACAACATCGAATGAATTATTTTTTTATTCGATCAATTACATTGATTAATTTGTCCAATCTCTAACATTTTTGCAAAATGATGTAACCTTGTAAGAACGTCGGTTATAATTAAGTTTATTTTAGTTTTCTTTTAGTTTTAAAGTTGATTTTATATGTTAATGATGATTTATGTTTTAAGCATTGACTTACAAGAATAAATTAACACGCCAGATACAAATGATTTTTCGTGTGTCAATATAAATAACTCCTATGAAGTTACTACAAAGTTATGTCGTCACTTTTTCTGACAACTGTCATTTATTTCATGTTACATTTTAAGGACTATAAGTCAGAATCTCACCTTTATTATCTTTCACGGGATCGCCTTCCATATTGCTTATTTTATTCATTGGAGATTTCAATATTAAAACGAATATTTTTCTATCGCACAACACACAACCAGCACTAAAACCCGACACATCTTTAATTGACCAAGATTAACCAGTTTGTGGTTGCGCACGAACTATCAACATTGTATTATTATTTCCACAGTAATTAATCAAATAACCAGGGTAATCAAAACAAACTGTAAACGATAAGTTTGATTAAAAAATATTTCACTAAATTATTCTGATGGTGTTAACAGCTTGAGGAGCCACGTTGAATTAAAATAGTATGGTAGCCATGTTAGTGTATTTTACGCCAAGCTATGCATAGTTTTACCTTTATATTCTGTCGCATTATTTTGCTTGGTGTTTGCATGTGGCAGGTACGGACAGGTAGAAGGAATTTACACCGCATGGTTCCTCATTCAAAGAAAATTGATAATTTTCCTTTACTCATAAAAAAATACTCCGCACTGTGGTCTAGTAGTTCATTGGACTGTCTACTGTCAATAAAAATGTTCGTGGCTTGCGTGTTTGAATTATGAGTACGCATTTGATCCCGAGTTCGATTCTGGATCAGATCAACATTTTTCATTAATTCAAAAGGGTGATATTTCACAGTCCGTGGACTGGGATAAGACTGATAATATTTTTATCTAACAAAAAATCAAAACACACCGTAATTGGTATACCAGTATGAGGACGTTCAGTGGTTTTTTATGTATTTTTATTTGTGTATACATACGTGTCGTATTATCGGCGCTATGATTTTTTAGAGTTTCGTAATTTTGAAATTACTCCTCGTGTGACTTCACAAGTTCTCTTTGATCAATTCTGCTGATTGATACGTTGGCTTTTTGTAAACCAGAAATCTAGCACAAACACTCTATAATTGGTTGATTTGGAAGAACTAGTTACGTCGTTCAAAGTATTTCGTTTATATTAAATAAATAAAAAAAATTCATGCATTTTCAAGAAATTTCGCAGTACAACTTGATGCTCTAGTTTTTACCGTGCTTAAGAAAAATTTACCAGTATAATTATTTTATATCCAATGTGTTTATATCAAATGTCAGTTAAAAAACATGTGTTTATCAGATAAGTTAGTTTTTAAAAAGTAATCTTATTCGTGTTAGCTTTATCGAAGTTTTCTTTTTAAGTGTACGTATATTGTTTAGAAATTTTAATAATTAGTAAATGTTTTAATAATAATTAGATTAGAACATTCATTTATGAGTTAATATAAGGACATTCATATATTATGTTTGTACTATTTTAAGACAAAAAAAATAAAATAATAATAACATGTTAAGTGGAAAAATAGTTAGAAGACTCAAGGTTAGAAGCATATGTGTTTTTCATAGATTTTCTAGGGTTGCATTCGACTGAAATGCAAATATTGAACAATTCGTAGGGTGTTGTTTTTTTGGATATTAAAAAAGTTTAAATTTTAACGTTTTCAAAAAACAGTTATTTTTAATGGATACTGAATTGATCAATTTCTTAATTTTAATGGATTTTTAGTAAAGCCTTAAAAATTTATCTGACTTTTGATTTGAAAAACGGATTCATACACGAAATGCACCACTGTTTGTAAGTAAAGCAAAGTTTAACATTTGCGGAAATAATACTATATTTGAAAATCAATTATTTTATGTTTTGGAATTCAAACATAAACAAGTACCTAGGTGCTAGGTACCTACTTATCAATGAAAAGTCTTTCTACTTTTATCCAGACAGTTTTCGCACGCTTTTACTACACAATCAGTATATAATTTTTCTTTTCAGTAGTGATTTTTGCACGATTTTGATTTGAGCATGACGAGGCCTCTTAGCCAATCTCATGAAGAGATAAAGCGAAAAACTAACCCTTGTTACGAATAAATAAATAGCTCAAAAAAGGCAAAAATAAATAACGTGTGTCCTTATTTACGCAATAACGTTTGCTGAACTAGCTTATAGCAGGCAAGCCAACGTTCGGGAATATTAAAAATGTTTAGTTTTGGAATTCATTCATAAACACGTACCTAGGTATCTACTTATCAATTAAGTATTTTAAATTACTTAAATAAAGTCCTTTTAAGCGTACAGTTTTTGCACGCTTTCGCGACACAATCTGTCATTTTCATTTTCATTTCTTTTGGTTTCGAATTAAATGTCAAGGTTACGTCAAAACCTCGCTGGCGGTTAAAGATTGACTAAATTAGCGTTGGGCATGAGTTGAGTGTCATAATTTTAAAGGGCTCGGGGTAAAACGCAGTCTGACTTCATTAATAATACGTATTCCCGTATTTTCTCCCTGGACTTTAGCACAATTTTGATGTAAGCACAACGAGACCTCTTAGCCAATCACATGAAGAGATTAAATGAAAAACTAACCTTTATTACGAATTTATAAATATCTCTAAAAAGTCCAAAATCAATATCGTTTGTCCTTATTTACGAAAAAACGTTTTTTCAACCAGCTATTAGCGGCAAACTAATATTCGGGCAGGACAACGTCTGCCGGGTCTGCTAATTCCATATTAATATATACGTATAAAATAAGTAACTAAATGCTGGAAATAAATTTGACGTCTTTTTGTTTGAGGTTCATATCAAAATTTATATAAATATTACTAAGAAAAATGTACACCGTAAAATGTTTTTTTCTAAGTGCCTCTAAAATATTTAAATTTATTTCAACGGCAACTCCCTAGGGAGGAAATCCAGCCAGTCTGTAAGCATTTGGACATAATCAAACATTGCCTCTAAAATAATTTAAAAAAACATTTTTTTTCCTCATTTTACTTCTAATTCACACTAAAGGTATGCCAAACTACTTATTTTGTTTAATGGTGATAAATATATTTTTGTGATATGTATTTCTCGTATCCCTGTAGTTCATTTATACATATATGTATTATGTTCACATTCAAACTTTATCGTTTTCAATCCAATTTCCGTATATAAGAGGACCATTATTTGACATCTTTAAAAACGATATAACTTACAGAACAATGTCTACAAGTATTGATAGTGCTCAAAGCAGTAATAAAAATATCAAAGCAGGTGTTCCCCGGGGATCTATATTAGGACCCATATTGTATATAATGTATGTTTCATTAATTAAGCATATTTTCCCACATATTAAACACTTTGTATAATATGAAGACGATACTGCTCTAAATGTGTCGGATAGCGTTTTTAGTAAATGTACTGAAATGTTGCAGAAGGACTAATATGTTACAAATTTGGTGCCATAATGCAGGCCTTTTAATAAATACCAAAAAAGACAAACAATACATGTTAGGCCACCACACGCCAAAATAAATATGTTACCTATTGTAAAATCTTATAATTTCGAATGCCTTCATAACTCTCGCTTTGATAGAATTTGCTCATGTGATAAATTAGACATTGTGGACGAATAAGTTTATTTAGGTATAATTATTGATTGATTTTTAAGTGGAATATACATGTTATAAAAAAATGCAGACGGTTAAGATCCGTAGTAAGCCAGCTACACAAATTAAAGTTTTTAGTTCCTCTATTCACACTATGATTACTAAATTTGTCTCTGGCCAAATCCATAATATAGGTTTCAGATCTTCAATTTCATAAACATCAACAGATGAAATAATTGAAGGAATGTAGATGTTCAAATATGGGCAGAATGGTGTATATTACACAGTGTATAAAGTGGCCACTTAAACTAGCCAATGCCAGGTCATAAGCCCTGTAGATGCCTAGACTTCCATATTACCTCTTCTAAAATGTTTTTTATTTAATAGTTTATCCGGACAAATGTGTTTAAAATACTTCATGTGTTTATTCTAATAATGTATTAGTAATGTAATAACACGTGTATTTTATTGAATAAAGACTTTTAAAAAAAAAAGTAATTTGTAATACTTGACTAAAGATAAATTGTTAAACAAAATAAAAATTTCATTCTTTAAATGCATGGGTAGCAAATATTCAAAAATATAAAAATTTGTCTGATTAGCATTTTTTTTGATGAGGTAATTAGTTTAATTATTTACAAAACATGAACACGGATGTTGTCTTATTTAATATAATAATAACAACAAACCTAATGCGTTCTCTATATAAACATTATGCATCAACGGAATCACGAGCCTACCTTCATTCACTGATGAATTAAAAAATATTAATCGGGACGGATACTTTTTAACAAAACATTTATCGTTACTGTTGTTCTAAAAATAGGTAACATTAACATATTAAATTCTTTACCAAAAATCTTCATACGGTAAGATTATTGGACAATCGTCAATATTTTCAACCAGATGTGCCGATATTCGGTAATTATTCGTATTCGGCATATTCTGCTTAGTTTTATATGTTCGGTATTCGCCATAATATTCGGTTGAAATACTGAATATAAAACTACTTATGGTGGACACACTAGGACAGCGAATGGGACCGCATGCAAGCGGAAATGTGTGACTTTATCAAAAGCGCTAATCCAGCGTTTTAATGGTAAAATCAAATTACTATGATCATGTCTACCCAGTTGGCTCAGGGATCAGCCATTCGGTAGCGTGCACTCCCATCGCTCTCCAATTTGTACCGAGTCTTACATACGTATTATCTTCATATTTTTAACTAATAATTTTTTTCCATTCTTCATACTTCATAAGTATTTTGTTGATATTGCGTAAAAAAACAACGCATTATCCATAAATAAAAAGTCGATTACGGGAATAATCTAATTCGGTTATTTGAACAATTCGTTTTTATTTATTTATTTATTTTTACATAAACGGCATAAATTGCCTTTAACATAATATATTGAACATAAATATGAAAAAAAAAATAATATAAAATTGCATAACTATAACAATAGTAACAAGTAGATAAATACGCATAAGCAACCAAAAATATTAACGAAATAAATACATAGATATGAAAAAAACAAAAAAAGGATTTTTAAATATAAATAAAAGTTTAAGAATATTATTTCGAGAGAAAAAAAGAAATCAGACTCGTTTTATAACTATCAAGTCCAGAACCAAATACATCAGTCTTGTATTAATATGGATAATAAAAAATTAACATCGTTTGCGATTATGCACACCACAAAATAATTTGTCAGATTTTTGTCCGGCATACCGGGTCGTTTAGATTTTTACAGCACTTGTGAAAAGGTGACACATTTTGTATACGTTTGTTGGATATACGCGGTAAAGTTACCGGGCCGGGTGGATTTTCGTGGCATGTGTGAAAAGGACCCAGGACTTAAGCTTGTAAATACTAATAATAAAGGAAAGTAAAATCAGATAATCAACATTTATTTAAGGTTTGAAATATTTAACATTTCGCCTAGCGTCTATCGAATCTGTTCAAACTTGTTCAGCGCTATAAACCACACGTATAATGAACCGAATAATTCGGCCGTATGTTCGGTTCTGTAAGCGTGAAACCAAATAATGTTCGTATTTGGTTCGGTTTAAAAAACCTGTATTCGGTGCATCTCTAATTTTCAATGTGGTGTCTTTAGAATGAAATGTATGGTAATTTTAAAGTTTCCTTTTAACTATTAGTATTGAAATTTTTTTTTTCTTTAAATGAACCAGTGTTTTTTAAAATTATTTAATTCACAGAAACGACCAGATAGGAAAGGAATCAAAAGTAGCATTTGGTACATTAGAATACATAATATATTATAGTTAGAGAGTATGTTTCTAAAACGATATATGTTAATAAAAAAAAGAAATTGGTCCTAATTGTTGCAATAAATACAAAGCAGTATACGAGTAGAGAAGAACATTGTAAGATAATGAAATAAAAAGATACTAAGCAAAAACTGTATTAAAAAAATAATCAATACTTAAAATACACAAAAAAACAATAGCAAAAAAAATAAAAAATTGTTTTGTATAAATAAGAACACGGTGTACTAGCGTTTGTAATATTGTTTAATTATGATGTGTAAAATAATAAAGGCATTTTTATATCGTTTAATTAATATGGAAAAATAAATCGTTAATCAAAATGGCCACGCTGAAATCTATTATGAATGCTAATAATTTTGTTTTATTTCAGTATTGTAGGAATAAAGTTTAAAAAAATTCATCGTTATTATTTTACAATAATTTGTTTTTGTCTAATGGCGCTCAAAATTGTATAGATAGTCCGCATCTCATAAAGCTAATTTCAATAACAAAACAAACAAACAAACCATCATGCCGTTTTCCCGTAGGGGTAGTATAGTATAATCAAGCTAGTACTTATATGAGATACCGGGCGGATGGATCTTTGTTCACTGCTCTTGGGTTCGAGTCTGCGCGAGTTCCAGTTTTTTTGTAATCATGTTTTTTAAAATGCATTTTTGTGTTATTCAAATGTTTGCGTTAAATTAGAAAATATTTTTACTGAAACTATTAGCCGCTAGTGCCGTTTGTTGTATATTATTTATCAAATATAAAATACACATTTTTTGATGTGCTATATTACCGCTATAGACATTTTATCAGAATTTTTGCAGCTCGCGTAGGATGTAGGTGTAACTATATAAACACGTTACAAGCGCGTAAAATATGACATTTCAATTCGTACCTAAAATTTTGCATGTATGTATACAATTATCATGGTTTGCTACATCTTTTTTTTTAATTGTTGAGGGTAAGCAATATCAAATTTGATAAACCTGAGACGCATTTAGTAAGAAAATAACGTGTCTATTTATAATACTACGTCAATTTCCAGAACCCATGTATTTATAGTAGTGTAGTTACTCCAATGTTTGTTTTTTTTAAAATGGACGAGGAATAACAAAAAGTACGCGTTTTCTTTCCACACCACGAAGTTGTCGTTCACCAGTCGTAGTACCAGAGATTACAGTTCTGCGCATGCGCCGGCAGGGGCATTATTATTGGCTATTATATATCGCCGTTGTCGCTCCTAGGGATGGATAATAAAATTTATGCGCCTGGCACCAACTACATATTGTATGTTCCTATTAAAAAAAAAATAACATGAAACCAAGTTTTGTAAAATTTTCACTAAAAATAAATGTAAAAATAGCATTTTTCAATAAAAATTGATAAAAGCGCCATCTATGAATAATTAGTTTCATGTTTTCGTTTAGAATAACCTTGTTCGCAAAACGCTTGGTATATCTTACAAGATAATAATATACAGTGGTGCCTCGCATAACGAACGCCTCGCACAGCGAACGCTGCACACAACGAACTTCCTTTTCGTTCATTTCACGATTCATACAACGAACTTCGCTTCACACAACGAACTTCGCTTCACACAACGAAGTCGCCCACTTCACACGATCACTGCCGATTTATTGCATCCTTCCGCGCAGGCAGTCGTTAGTCACTGAGCAGTACGCTTAACTTACGCACGTGTCGCAGCAATCGTTGAAGAGGATGTAGAGGAGCTTATTGAGGAACACAAAGAAGAGCTGACAACTGAAGAGCTCCAAACACTTCTGGCCTAACAACAGGACAATGCTCAAAGGGAAGCGTCATCTGATAACGAGGAGCAACAATCAAACAATCAACCAATTCCAACTGCTGACATCAAGAACATCCTGGTCAAATGGAAAGCAGTTCAGGAGTTTACCAATGCCCACTATCCGGATTCCGCTTAAGCAAACAGGATCAACGACCTGTACTCCGATACTCTTGTCCGTTATTTCCGGCAGATGTTGAAGAAAAGAGAGAAACAAACGACTTTGGACAGGTTTTTCACTGCACCATCGGCCAAAAAGCGGAAAATGGATGAAGATGTGCAAGATTCGATTATTTCTTAAAATTAAAAAATGTGTGTTTTTTTCATTATGTTTTTAGATGTATCTAAATAAAAATAATAACAAAAAATTTATCTTTTTTTTATGTCATCTTACCATATTTTATGCTACAGAACGAATTATTTTTTTTAACATGTATTGTTATGGGAAAACGCGTTTCACATAACGAACTTTTCGCATAACGAACTTGCTCCTGGAACGAATTAAGTTCGTTGTGTGAGGCACCACTGTACGTACATGCTTTAGTAATAATATTATAAGGAATTTAAAAAAAAAACGCAATTAAATTAGGTATACAATTTCTCTGCCCTGAGACTTATTCAATGTTGAGAATATTTATTTATATAATAAATAAACGAAATCGGTTATACGGAGACTTCTAGTAAAATAAACATAAATCAAATTCTTTTGACGCACTAGCTTCGTGAAAATGGATATTATATTTCATGATTGTTCTGTTTCTCATATTAAAAAATATTTTAGAAACTAGGTTTACAAAAATCAATTTAATAATGTTTTAGTCTTATTTCTTCACGTTGGGATTAATTTTTTTGTTATTATTTTTTGCATTTTATAAATAAAAAAAATAAAAAAGATATAAAAAAAAAACCATGTGCAAGATTCGATCGATACGCATCCAATATATACAACGTTTTTGTCGCTCTCTCCGACTGGAAGCGTGGCGTCTTCTGTAATCCGGCTACTCGGAGGTCGGGTGAGGAGGATGGTCTGAGGTCGGGGGTCCTACGGCTGAGTTGCCCGCGTTGACCGGACGTCCGCACTAAGCCTGCCATCAATATGGCCGCCCGGGGGGAGCCCTGGTCGGCCAGGTTGGCTAAGGAGGGGCGCACCGGGCCAGGGGGGAAACCCAGCAGCCAAAAGTCCCCGTGGGGGGCAGTAGTGGGATAGCGTCCGGGAGTGAAGCGCTCAGTTGTAGCCCGACCGACACGGCCAGACCCAAATCTTTTGCCATTTTTTTTCAGTGCTGAAACTTTTTGTTCGGGCATGCAAAACAATTACAAATAATCGTTACGTTTTACATATTAGAAAGAAGGACGTATCTAACACTTTTTTCTAAAATGAGTTAAATACATAATCTAAAAAACTACACTATTAATCATTATTAGAAGAGCAGAATTCAAAAAGAAGTCTGAAGTTTTATCAATACTATATATAAAAGGGTGCTAACGTGGTTCAGGGAAGAAGAACGATGAAAAAACGATTTTTGAACTAGACATTTTCAGGTCTTTTTTAAAAATCGAATAATTGTAAAAATCTAACCGAATTGTGACGCATTAGAGGCGTAGCAAATGCAATGAACTGTTTTCGCGGGGTTTAAAAACTATAATATATATTTCTTGCTACTAATGAGTACAATTTTTTTTACTCTACTCACTTAGTCATTTTAGCGGATTTATATTATTATTAAATAAGCCATTTATGAGTACCGGTCAATGATCATATTTATGTTGAATATGTAGTTATAGTAATAATAATATAAATCTGATAAAATATTAAATCTGTATTTAAGGTTAACTAGACACGACTCCAAAATACATTTGAAAATGAGTTGATATGCTAATTAAATATAATAATGTCTCACTGCTACTTCGTATAACACTTCGTTATCAGTAGTTATCAGGTAGGAAATCTTACAAAAGCTATATTTACAATTAAACATAGTAAATATAAATTATACGTTCATAAACCATAGTTCTTACTGAGTAAAAAAAAATCAGGGTAAATATAAGATTGGAATTCGATACAAATTTATTATACCGGTCGGTACTCATAAATTTTATGCAGGTATAAATTATTGTATTATTGTTATGTCAATACCGCTGTGTTGCTAGGTTTCATACTTTAGGAGGTATCTGTGGCAACCGATTCGTTGATGTTCGACAAGGGTGTTTACTGGATGCCATTTTTAATTTTCAGACACCCTTTAAAAAGGGTAGGCCCAAAGATTTCGGAAAAACGGCAATTTTTGTAGGTTGTTTTGGTTCGTTGGCTAGTGTCGTAGACTCACGGATCAAAAGTTTGAGGTTCGCGACCCGCTCTATCACTTTTACCCATTTTACAAAATTAAGTTATTTACAGCTCGTTGAAAATGCCCCACAAAATTGAAACATTTTAATAAATCATTAGAACGCAATTGATTCTTCGAAAAAATCTTACTTTTATACAGAGATCTTTTATTTACGTAACTTAAATCGAACAAGCATTACAAATAAAAAAACAACTTTAACAGTGGTGATTATGAAAACAATATTTTTTATTGGTACATGTTTTTTTTAAACATCTTTTTTTATTCAGTTTTTTTTTTCAAAAAATTCTTAGCGAGTTATATAATAATTTTTTTAAATATTCAAAAAATTACATGATCAAATACAAGAAATACTTGGAGATGGACGTATCAAAAATCGGAATCAGCGCGCACGCATGAGAATATGTATGTATGTAAAGGAAGCGAGATCTAAATGTAACGGCAGAGTGATATGGCGTTCTATCCTCTCTTACCTACTTTCACGGGGAAATGGTGTGACTGTTTATTTTGTTTTTGTTTGTGATGTATAACAAGATATTATATTGCAGGCAGTAGATATGCACTTATTTTTAATAGACTTACTTTAGGGGAAAGATTTATACTAGCATAATATAGAGTTCAGGGTTGGTTTTACAATGGAAAGTTAACATTTTTCTTCAATTTTATCCACACAGTAAAATTAAGTTTTCTGTTTGAAAAATAGAATACGCACACATTTTTTTTCTAAACGTGTTCAATTACAGGGTAGGTACGTATTCTTATGGGAAGTCATTCAGAAAACTTAAATTTACAAAGTAAAATTAAGTTTTCTGAATGAAAATAGAATATGTTTACATTTTTCTTTCTAAAAATTTTTAATTACCGGTTACAGACGAAGATACTTGAAATTTTCATAGAAATATACACACTTTGATACATAAATATTATATAAGTTAATACCGTCGTAGTATATACCGATAAAGATAGCCGTTCATAATCGCGGCTCAGGTTACCGACGAAGATACTTTAAACTTTCATATAAATATACACACTTTCGTACATAAATATTATATTAGTGAATACCGTCTTAGTATATACCGATAAAGATAGCCGTTCATAATCGCGGCTCAGGTTACCGACGAAGATACTTTAAACTTTCATATAAATATACACATTTTCGTTCATAGATATCGATTTTACTTTATATCATCTCTCACACGTATCGATAAAGATAGAGTTTGTAATCACGGCCCATGAATTAAAGCTGCATTTTATGATTATTATTTAACAGACATTGCCGGTCTGTTAAATAATAATCAAATATCAATGAAATAATTCTAGAGCTTTCAGGAAATTTGAAGGCCTTATTTATAAGCCTGGTAGAAAGTTAAGGTTAAGCATAGTGGTAGAACAAGGATGAGAATACCATCCTTATTCTACCGCTATGCGTAGGTGTAACTTCATACCAAGTACATGAGTAAGACGAAGGACCGGTCAAAGACTAAAATGTATTATCTTCAGTACATTAAAATAATAACAAATTACCTACAACATTCCCAAACAACCTCCGACTCCATGACGCCATGTAGTCAAAATAATAAACTTTGGCGTGCATCTTTTAATTTATTTAAAACGGCTTACCTTCATTTTCACTGTCACTTGTATCGTCCATAAATTAATTTTGGTGTCTTTTAGCGAGCCAAAGACCTCGATCAAAGATGCGTGCTCGCTGTCCCTCTGCAGTTAAAGTACTGAGGAAGAGTACTCACTACCTTCTCGATAGGTTTACCGATATTAAACTAGCAGACATCCATAGTTGGTACTTGTTACTCAGTCCATGTATTTATTTGTGTAAAAAATGATACATTTGTCTGCTACTCGTTGCTTGGATGTCATTTATAGATAGAGAGACACATGTGTGTACACTGTAGTGTATTTTAAACGCGATAAGACCTCATGTGTCATGTGCTTCCTGAAAGTATCTTAATTTTATTGCCCAAAGTGATAAAAAAAAAACTAAAGCTAAAATCATCATTTTCACTGACTTATTTGCATTCGAATGTCACTGCATTGGTACTTGTCATTAGTCACACGAAGGCAAGACTATCAGTCTTACGCATTATGTGCTAATCTAGGGACTATAAAATATTGCAGTGTAAAAACACATTTTTAAATTAATATTTCATGTCAACCTTTCGGGAATCGAACTTACATCGAGGCGAAGGTACTAAAAACATACATAATTGTGTATTTTTTATAAATATTTTTTTTACATAAGTAATAGGTTTAACGAAATTAAATGTCTAATTTTTGTTTTATGCAGTAATTTGCACTTTACGGTATTTTTAAACAAATCTTCGATGTTGAAAAATAGTACACCAATAATCTCGATTATGCATTTTATATTTCCCTTAAAATAATAACGTGAAATTTTAATTCACATACATATTTTCATATTACTTATATCGTCATTGTTGTATTTTTCCGAAACGAAAAATTCAAATAAATACTTATAAACACAACGGAATTAAATACGAATATAAAAAATATTTATATCCATAATACTCGTAACATGAAATTTGCTGAAAGGTTAGTTGAAATGAGGTTTTTACATTATTTATTTCTCTATAATGTGTAAAATAATTTGTTTGCCATCAAACTCTATGATGAGGCTAATTTTTTAAATCTGGAGAGCTTCTTTCATTCCACATAAATAAAATGTCAGAGTACAGGTAATTATTTCAAGCTTGAAATAAATAATTCATGGATTTGCTGATATTGAGATGAATAATTTATTAATTACCTAACATGGTGTTCGATCATGATGCATATATTCTTTATCCATATCATTTTATAGCCACGAGAGAAATAATGTTCAGCGAACGTAACGGGATGTAGGTATTAAATTAGGTATGCTAGCAACTAGCAACCCCTTGCCTTCATAATACAATAATAATTATTACTATCCGGAATTTCGTTTTAGCATAACATTATATGTATTCTTTTACACTCACAAAACGATATGTTTTTTCATTATTTTTAGACCAGATTTTCTTTCGTAATATTATTGTAGGTGTAATTTGATTTATTACCATAAGTGAAGTTGTTAGTTTGACCGGATAATAGTATGGACTGAAAAAAAGAGATGGCGTTAGTATAGCCCACGCCACGCCTAAATAATTCGAATAGATTTTATTTAGCAGCGTTGTAGATGAAATAAAAATATGTCAAACGTTCAATATTTCTAAAGTATCCATTGACAATTTGAGAATATATTTTAATGTCACGTTAATGCAAATTACTAAAATATTGACACAATATATAGGCATTTACCATGCGCGGTCGGTCCATAGATTGGATGAACTGATGCTTCCCTAAAAAATTGACTTTTAAACGATCAGTACCAATTTTTGTTTAATTTGATAAAATAAATTTGTTGTTTTAATGTACCGATCCTAGATAGGTTTGATGTTCATTCATTAATAACTTCTAATAAATTGTGACAACCCCACTCACAGCCTTCCGACTGCGCAGTTATGCCCGGAATAAGGAAATATCACGATTTTTTAAATTACATTCAAAAAATAATAAATGTCCATGAAATACTGTCAAATATTTTTATTTTATTTATAATTATCAGAAGCCTAAAAAATACTTACAATTTGTAATTTTGAATTCCCGCAAAAACAGTCATTCCATTGGCCACGCCTCTAATACGTCATGATTCATGTTTATTTGTTCCTGGCCATTAAAATTAGTTTAGAACAATGTCAGGAATCTTGACGTCACAACAACCAAGGCCAAACACGTCGCATTTTTCTGGCGACGTATTTTTTTATTGAATTTCTTTTTTACATCGACCGGAGCCGTGGCGCAGTTAGTTAGATGGCCAATTGTGAAACTGGCGTCTATTATTATCTATTATCTTTCTAAACCTTCTGGTTAAATTGTGATACTTTTTTCTTCATAAATATTTTTTCCCATTTCATTATATTTTTTTACTTCCTTATATAAAATTGAATTTCGGACTTTTTTGTGCATTTTGTAATTTTTCTTAAATGTATGATTAGTATGATTTTGCCATTTTCTTTGGTATTGTGATCATGTTCATGTTGTCTTAGATAAAAAAAAACAGAATTCTGTGTCTTTTAATAAAATAATAATAGTATACACAAACATCATCGTGTTGTAAAATATTATTGACTTAAATGTTCGTACTTCTAATTCATTTAACTCGCTTGTGAATTGGGTTTTTTTCTAAATGATTCTAAAAGCTATGTTTTGCAAATTTTTGTTTTTGTTTTTGTTTAAATATTCTTGGTTTGAAAGTATCCTGTTACAGTAGTTAATGTGTGGTTCAATAATTGTGTTGTAAATAATTTTGCATAAATCCTTATCATCAAACTTTCTAATTCTTCCCAAAATTGAAACTTTTTTGCAATTTTTTTAGTTGCCATTTAAGTATTTTGATGAAATGTAAGTTCGGAATCAATCATTACACTCAAATATTTCATTTCACTAACTTCATCCAGTTGTTCATTATCTACTACAACTGACGCCGTTACTCCTATTCTTTTGTTTCCTATATTCATGTATTTTGTTTAGTTTATATTTAATTTTAATTTATGGGTTTTTAGCCATAGATATATAATATTTAGATGATGATTCAATTTGTCTATTATTGTTTTATAATTTTCTCCCGATAAACACGAGTATATTAAGGCATCGTTTGCAAAGAATCTTGTTTTAAAAAATTTTAATGTCTCTGCAATATCATTAATGTTTATAATAAATAGAACTTGTCCGAGAACAGATACTTTTGATAGTGATATTACTTATTTTTTAAATATTCGATGCTGGAATAATTGTGTAATTTGCATTATGGATGATAAAATATATATATATCACATTTTACGCATAAGAATATTCATGTTCTTATTCTCTTATTGATTGTCTGTTATATATATTTTTTTTAAAAATATTAAAAGTATTTATGAGATATGTAGATAAGATTAAAATATGTTATTGTTTTGATGAAATAAAAAAAACACAAAATTCTTTAACGCTTTATTTACAAAACTTGATGGGAAAAAAAACAATAATAATATTATAAACATCTAAAAGTAAATATAAGAAAAAACTGTCAAAGGCATTCAAATGGACTTAAATGTAACGAAAAATATCGTTTTAATTTAATACGATGAAAAATAATTTCCAAGTGTATTAAATTAAGACTAAAAGTATATCTATCTTACAAAAATCATAAGATTGATCATGCTTATTGCTGCCAACGCAAAATAAAATTATTAAAAAAAAACATTGTGTCATTTAATTTTAATTGAAAAGTAGGCATACGTCATCTTTAGCTTGATAAGCAATGTCATGGCAACCAAACGATTTTTAAATCTACCTATCTAATTAAATAACTTAGGGATATAATTTTTTTAAGATATTTCGGGGTTTTTTTTTCAAATTTTAATTTTAACGTATTATAAAATATTTTCTTGAATAACTAGAGGCACTGGGAACTAATTTAACGTTTACATACATAATTATAAATAGTAAGGGATCGTGTAGTATCTGCGTGGATAGATAAATTCATTTCATTTACTTAGAATAATACAACATGGTAAATGTTTTTCTGTCACATTCTCGGTGTCTCAAATGTGCTAATAACGCTGCTCTTCCTTCTCCTCCCGAAGTACTCCGCCTCCCTGAGGGTGTCCGGGAGAGCCTTACCGTGAGTTTCCGGTAGCAGCATAGTCAGAAACGCCGCGATGATGGGCAGACCGCCAAATATAGCCGGCGGTAACCAATACTGGTGAGCACTAAGACCAGCTACGAACGGAGCCAGCATAGAACCGACACGAGCTATCATAGAACACAGACCGATACCAGTGTTCCGTAAAACTGTCGGGAAGATTTCTCCAGCGAACACGTAAACGGTAGGAAAAGAGATGCTCATTCCAAGGATTCCAATAGAAGCCAGGATAATCTTGGCCGTTGTAGCTGTGGCTGGAATAACAGCAATAGCGATCAAAGTACTCCCTGAAAGAATATACGAATAAAATAACGTCTTCTTTCTCCCAAAGATTCGGTTGAACGCGATAGAAGACAATGTTCCTGGTACTTGGATTGCAGCGGATAGCGCAACATTTGCATAAATGTTTCCCCCGATTTGACCAATGTATTGAGAAACTCCGAAGAAGCATAATCCACAGGCTAACCAATCAAAGCACATGTAGATGGTCTTCATTCGCATATTAGCAGTGACAAACAAACTCAGCATATTTTCTTTGGGTTCATTGTTATCGCCGAGTAATTCACTGGATTCCTTCAGCTGCTTCGAAATGTTTTCTGTCGGCATCTTGTTACTGAAAATAGAAAACAATTCGTTTTTAGAGTTGTTCATTGCGATATATTTTGATACGATATAAACCCACTTTCTTACATTTTAGCGCCCTTCTCGAGCACCTTAGCTGCCAATTCGTGTCTTCCCACAGCTAAAAGCCAACGAGGGGACTCTGGGAGTATCCAATAGTAGATGATCAGAAACAGCGATGGAACAGATACCCATAGTTGCAAACTACTCCATGATTGATGAGTCAGGTAAGCGATTCCCACCAGAGTTAAATGTCCAAGGTTAAAAGGAATCTGGAAAAAAAAAATCGGTAAAATATGATTTGTAAAATACGAGTTGTAAAATGTTGGATCTCTTATACTATTCTCTGTTTAAAAATAGCAGCATCAATAAATGTATTTAATATAATAATTGAAAATGACCACTAAAAAAATCATTGTGAAATTTAGAGGACAGACAATAGACTGAGGCATTGTCCTAGAGATAGACAAGCAGACTATCTCCACAGTACAATGGATAACACCTACCACCGCACGCGGCCGCATTATCTTAGTGTAAATACGCGTGGATAGCACAGTATGACCATAGCCACTTGCATTGCGTGCGCGTGTCGATCTCGCGCATTTTTCTGCAGTGAATTTCGGCAGAAAAAATGCCCCTTTATTATTTAGTTGGTCTTACAAAATACATCTTGATATAAAAGAAATAATGTTTTTTTCGAACTTGCTCGTAACGCGCGTCGTCGTGTATTCTTTATAACAGCGTTTCACGAACGAACTACGGTTGAATTGTTGTATTGTCTCATTGTCCCAAATTTACGGCAAGGCTGTTCTCTGAGCAAGGACATGACAATGTTGTCCTGTCTATTGTATTGTCCTCGTATGAACCCAGTTTTAAACAGAAATAGATATAACTTATGTTTTATTTCCCGTCCCGTTAGAAACACAAATTCATCATCATCAGTGGCACCACAGCCCGTTGTGGATCCTAACTTCCAGAATCTGTCTCCATTCCTCCCTGCACCCTGCGGCTCTTCTCTAGTTCGTCAGACCAATTGCTCTAATGTCATTTTCCACATTATCCAGCCATTTTAATTTTGGTCTGTCTCTGCTTCGTCTGCCTTCCGGAGTGGTATAAAGAATCTTTTTTTTCTTTTACCATATAAATTATATTTTTCATAAACATACGATAGCAAAAAGTGTTTAAATGATTATAATGTCAAATCTTATTATCTCGCTGGATTAACGCCAATTATAATTTTTTTTTTTTAGAAAATGAAAATAAAGTTCACAGTTAAAATTTTATGAAACATATTCATAAGGTTATGTGTATATATTAGATATGCAGTTAAATAATTTTTTATATTGGTTTATAGGATGGGCACTAATAATATATATAATATCTCAATCTCACTGTATGCTTATGTATGAAGTGTAACAAATTCGTGAAATTAAAAAAAAAACAAGGTAATATACTGTGTTCTTACCTGGAAGAGTATTCCTGCGACCTCTCTGTACTTAACGCCAATGAGCTCCATGATGAGGACAAATGAGGTCACCATAGTCCCGCCAGTTGCGATGGCTACTATGAATCTGATGGCCGTGAAGGAGTAATAATCTGGACAGAAGGCAGCCAGCATCCCAGAAGCTGCTTGAAGAATCACAGAAACTATCAAAGGCCAGCGTCTTCCATATCTGAAGAAAATGAAACAGAGTAAATCATAAAAATATGCTAAAAAATATTGCTCGTGTTAACCAACACAAAGTACTAACATCATAAAATTTATTAAAAATACAGTACTCTGCAACGATAATCTAAACTTGAAAATAAGGCAAAAATTTGTAAAGTATTATGTGTGGTCTGTATTGTTGTATGGCTGTGAGACTTGAAGGAGGACTCTGAAGGTGAACACTTTGAATAGGCTGGAGGTTTATGAGATATGTTTACATAGCAGAATGCTTAAGATATCTTGGACAGACCTGATAACGAACTCAGATCTCTTAAGTCAAGTTAGAACTAAAAAAGAACTATTAACCACAATAAAAGTTCGTAAAATTTCGTATCTGAGGCATATAATAAGTGGAAAAAAGTACCACTTGCTTCATTTAATTTTAAAGGATAAGACTGAGGGTCTCCGAGGGGCTGGAAGAAGACAGATGTCCTGGCTGCGTAATATACGAGATTAGACTGGAGTTCAGGACTATGGAGCAGATTTTTCGAGCAGCATTGGACAGAGAGACCTTTGCCAGAGTGAGTTTCAACCTTGGGAATACAGGACAGGGCACTAAGAGAAGAAGAAGAAAAATACAGTGGCTGAATTCAACATTTTTATTATGATGCGATGGTTTGTTTTCGACCGAATAAAGCTCAGCCGAAATCAAGTGAGGATTATCACCAGAGCCCTTACAGGGCACTGCAAATTGAACACACACCTTGCTAGAATGAACCTTTCCAAAACTTCAACATGTAGGTTCTGCAGTGCAGATGAAGCATGAATTCTATGTGAATGTGATGCTTTATATCATAATAGAAGCCTCATCCTCGGGAAACCACTAGTTAAACCTGAGGTTGTGAAAGAGCTCGCCCCCTACTTTATAGTTCGGTACTTTGTGGATCTGTGCACGGAGGGGGAGATTTAGCCAAATGAGAACTCTCGCCTTCCACGCAGTAGCCAGGCCCTTTATACACTTGGGCGGCGAGAACTATTCACGGGGATCCGTCACAATAGATCTTTACAAGACGCAGTGACGTCAGGAGCTTGCATAGCACTGACTCATCTCTAAGAATAAGAATAAAAATTGTGCGATGGTAGACGGTAGATTGCCCACACATTGACATAAGCCCTCCGTATAATTTGCCAAACTTACAGTGAAAGCAGTAGACTCTTATTTAATTAAAATCTCGGATCATGAAATTGAAATATTAAAAATAAAGCTACTCCTTTTTTTAAAAAAAATGTTTTATTAGTTAGAGCGAAATCGATAGAAAGATTCTAGGACTTTAAAACGGTTTTCAGGATTGTGAACCATACACAACACTGACACACCCTCAAAAAGATTATGCACTAAATTATGTAATTCCTTAAGAAATATGTTCATGTTCAT
This sequence comes from Micrasema longulum, assembly GCF_059751315.1. Lineage (NCBI taxonomy): Eukaryota > Metazoa > Arthropoda > Insecta > Trichoptera > Brachycentridae > Micrasema > Micrasema longulum. The sequence goes on from NW_028277835.1 coordinate 1,066,401, forward strand.
GCATACATGTTTTTGAATTAGACTGTTAAATATATACCACACAGTATGACAGTATGGTGTTATTTTCTAAAGCTGCTGTAGGCTACATTGTATGCAAATTAAAATAACACGTTATATAAATACCATGCGCCGCTTATGTTATTACATTGAATATGCTATATTTATCATTTTAAATATTGATACCCCCTCTACACACACAATCAAGGATAATTATGCTAATAATTATGATATTTAAGTTTTGCAATTATTTCGCAGTATTTACATAAAAGTTTGCTGCTAATTGCAGTTCCCGCTCGGTAACTTTTTGACATACCGAGATTGCAGGTTCAAAATGAAAAAAAATCTGATTGAATGCCCGAAGGCCGCAGGAAATAAACAGATACGATATTATGGGCATTACTTATAAATCTGGTATAAAGTTACGCCGAGGCATATAGGTAAAATAAGGGTGGTATTCCCATCCGTATTCTACCACTATACCTAGGCGTAACTTTATGTCAAGTTTATGAGTAATGCCCTATATAAATCGTATGATGTATGAGAAAACTACTGACATAATATACCTACCAAATTTCGGGCCAGTTGCAGAAAAAAAACGCATAAAAATATAAAGTAAAAAACATTTATTTATTACGTTTTCGTCAAAACGGGTATACATATATAAACATGGTAAAATGTAAAATTTATTTTAGGTTCACTAATTTAGTGCAACTGGCTGTTAAGCTTTCGTTCTCTGAACTGAAGGATTTTTACCTAGTAGCAGTCGTCGAGTCGAAAACACTCGTCTGGCTCTATTTCACACACAGAATATTTTTATCCCCTTGCGCAAAGAGAAGGCAATAATTATATGGTTTTAAAATTAAACACATTTTTAATGCTCACAACGCGTTTTAATCAATTATAACTTAATATATTTTTTATTAGAACACGTCATTATGAAATAACCTAACTGACGGCTATAATACATTGAAAATAAACACTTTCATATAAAAAAAATCTACGTATGAGAAACCAATAGTATTTTGCGGCTTCTGGATTTATTGTATTAACCTTTTGATCCCTGAACAATCTGAACATAGATTTAGTAGATATTTTAAACTTTTCTTTTTGATTGAAGTATTTTATTTATAATTTGAAAACGGTTATATATTTTTCTTATTTAAACAAAAAAAACTTCTTGGTTTAAACTAAAGTAAATTTTCTGCTGCTCCTAATTTACGACTGATTGTTGAAATGTAGGTTTATACTTCTTTTTCTATTCTAGACAGGCGCAGTTGGTAAGATGGCCAACTGTGAAAATTGCGTGGCGGGTTCGATTCCCGCCAGTTGCAAGAAAAAAATACCAAAAATATTTTCTTCTCAGTTGGTCTGGGTGTTGTGGCGTATTTTTCATAACTTCCTTCCATATCCTCTCATTCCCACCTGCTGGCAAGCATCTAAAATAGAGGCTCAGCGAGTTATTCCTTTTGAAAAACCTTTTTTTCCCTATTTTCTTATTTTATTTTCAATTCCTTTTCTCATCATCCTTGTAAACCATATTGATGTTAGTGTAATGGCGTTGGCTAAGGATACTCCTTTATGATCTTTAAATGTTCCTGTGTACTGGATATAGAGGAGAGCCCAGTTAAGCTAGTGGTAACAGTGACAGTTGAGGGCAGGCTTCAAGATGGACCGACCAAATAACAGGGTCCTCATGAAGCGCTGCCCTCAAATTCAATATGGCTCAGGACCCAGAGGCGTATTTGATTTTATTTTATTTAATTCGTAAACACCCGACGCATTATCCATTAGGGATGCTTTGATATCACTTGGAAATATGTATCCCGTTCAGGATGTTTCAGAATAACTTGAGTGCTCGTTATTGTTCAATTTCATTATGCCACAAAATCGCCGTTGAGTAGTGTCTGCTAACGTCACCTAACATATACATTCTCGTTTTTGTTGTAGTATCTCGGCTACGTCATAAATGTCTTATAAAATAATTGCGTTTGTTTCGATTATTACCAGGGTGGATAACGCGTCAGGTATCTCCATCCGACACGTCCGCTGTTTACGAAGTCACTTTGGGTGGATTTCGAAACATCCCGAACGGATAACGCGTCGGGTATTTACGAATATGCGACCCGGAGGAACGGTTAATTCCGGGACGTCCAATACGCCATTTGCTATTTTATATAAATTTAATAAATCATTTATAATTCTTCTTTTACAAAGAGTTGACATATTTAGTGTACATAATAAATTATCGTAATCAATATTTTTAGTGGGTTTATTAAGTTTGTAATTGATGAATCTTAGGAATTTACGTTGTACTCTTTCTAACTTTAAAATATTATCATTGTAATAAGGTGACCAAATTGTTGAATTGAATTCTAAATTACTTCTAACCAAGGCAGTAAATAGCACTTTGAGGGTGGTGATGGAATTTAAATCCTTTACAGTTCGCTGCAAATAGCCAGGACATTTCATTGCCTTATTAGTGATGGTATCAATGTGAGGAATAAATGTCAATTTTTCGTCAAAACTTATCCCCAAATCCTTTATTTGGGTAACTCTTCCCAGATTAGTATTATCAATGTTGTAATTGAATATTATGGGTTTTTTACTTCTTGTAAATGATATTACACAACACTTGTCGACATTTAAGTAAAGTTCATTTTTCTGGCACCAGTTGTACAGCCTTACCAAATTAGACTGAAGAACTCCACAATCGGTATCAGAGGTAACAGTTTTTTAAATTTTAAGATCGTCGGCAAAGAGAAGAATGTCTACTTTCTCAAATATCGACACAATGTCGTTAACAAACAAAGAAAACAGCACTGGTCCCAGGTGGGAGCCTTGGGGTACCACACTAGATGCCTCAAACTGATACGAGTTATAACCAAATACTTTTACTAAGATTTTTCTCGATGACAGGTAGCTTTTAAACCATTCCAAGATATTACCAGTAATTCCCAATGAACTAAGTTTGTGTATTAAAATTGTATGAGAAACCTTGTCGAACGCTTTACTAAAGTCAGTATAAATTGTATCAGTTTGATGACGTCTCTCCATTGATGTGATTAACTGATTCTGATGCAACATGAGGTTTGTGATGCAACATTTGAACCGGGTTGTGGTCCCGTGGCTAGTGTCGCGGACTCACGGATCAGAGGTCCAAGGTTCGCACCTCGCTCTACCACAACTTGAATTTCATTTTCCAATAGAGAGTTATTTACAACTCGTTAAAAATAGCCCCCAAAATTGAAATATTTGGGTAAATCTAAAACTTTAGTTTAAATTTTAAATAGATCACCGGCGCGGCATCTTCCTTGAAGCTGGTGTCAATAAAAATACCAATTATTTCAATGTATGAACATTAATTAAAGATACACAAATGAATGGAGCTCTTAATTATCTTTACATTAATGAATAATCTTCATGATGCATCGTTTGCGGTATAATACTAGAACCCTGAATGGCAATGGAATGATATAATATGTACACTTTAATTATAAATTGACACAATAAATAATATTATGATATTGCATTACACTTTTGCGCGAGTACTTAATCTAAATAAATTTGATGTTATTATTTATGATACATTCTCTTAACAAACATGTTATATAATGTTTTAAATGAAGTTCTCTATAAAATATAAATACGTAATTGATATGTATGTGATACTAGATATCTTCAATTTCGCAAGTGTGTAACAAAATATTTTTAGTTTTGTTAACACTTTACATTTCTTATTTCTGTGGTTACTGGATTGTTATAATGTTATTTTTTATTATTGTCTGTCACATGAAGATTAGAAAATTTCCTATTAATCTTTCAGTCAGAGGCCGTGCAGACCGCTCGGTCGCACGCGAATAATGCAAAAGGTCATTTTTATGTATAATTTCTTCCAGTACAAACTTTATCTGCATATACGCGTGAATTTCTATCTAAAACTGTAAAAACTTTTACTAAAATAAATGACCGAATCGAAAAAGTTTAGACTTCAATTGAACAGTTTGAAAGATGTGTTGACCCTTTTTACTAATTACGCTATGTTCAACGTGTGCGTTTATGTAATCTACGACCGAAGCGGCATTCAGTGTAATCTTATATATTATTATTCTAAAAATGATTGACACTGTCTGCCCGCTTCACACGCATCGCGTTAATCCACTCGGTCCGGTAAAATTAGGGTGGGTGGATAATTATTTATTATTTTATCTTTTGATTTTATTAATTTAGTTTTACCCGCAGGTGAAAATTTTGCTTAAAGTAATTTATTTATTCATATTTCTTCCATTATAAACCATAATTAATAATAAAAATAATGTGACCTCACTGGGGTTACTCGTGCCGAGGACACTTAACAATATATCTTTTTAAAATATTTTTACATTGAGTGGAAATTAGTCGACCTCATGGTGTACTGGTTTGTGTTTTAACCTACCAATTAATTAAAAAAATAATTTAATAAATCCACCCTATATTCTTTATGTATTGTGCCGTGTTATATTGAACATTCGACTAAATTAGCGGATAGGAATTTTGCGCTCTATTCTCTAATTATCTTCTGATTCATTTGCGTAGTATGTTAAAATTCGTCGTCTAAAGCTTGGCGCGAAATTGTCCGACGGCTTAAATCATTTGGCTTAGTACTGTCTCCCTCAGTCCTACGGAAACAATGTCTATGAGGGAGAAAGATTTTAGATTACTCGCACATAACTTTTATGAAATTCATCAAAACAACATTGAAATGTCAAAACATGTTAAATCACAAAATTTCAGAATTGTTTTGCTCTAATTTGTAACTAAACACCGTTTCAATGCCACATTGTAACATTTCAACCTTTTGATTCAATAACAATAAATAATGTTTCTCGATTTAATGAATTACGCTGCGTACGAAAATTAACGGGTGATAATTTTAAGTTTATCGATACAGCTCTTCTGGGCGTCATAAAACTCAAAAAATAGTAAACAAAAAAATCCCACAAAAGCATGGCCTGTTCGTGGGTATACAAGAAAATGTTAATGAATTTCCGCTCCTATAATAAATAATGGACAGTTATAATATTTTTGTATAACATAAGAAAGAAAAAATAAAATATTCGGAAAAGATAATATGGTATTTTTAATGAAAGATAATGTTTAATGTAAATAAAGAAACTCAATTCTCAGAGACAACACAACAAATAATTGACATTAGCATCTACATTGGTCACAAAAACAATAAATTACATACCCAAATATGCCATTGGTAAAAACGTTTAGACGATTGAATGAATGTAAATTAAAATATGTATTACAATAAATCTTTTATGTATAGGTATAAATACGGCAAAATATAACAAGGATCGTTGTTAAAATATCTGCCAAATAAAATTTATCCGAATGGAAAAAAAAAATGTTGATCATTTTACACTCATATTTTACTTTTAAATCTCTGGATAAATATCTTGTTATATAATTTTTTAAATTTGATATAAATACAATCCATTCCACAAAAGAAAAAATTAACAGATGACAGATCGCGGGTTTATTTCAGCCCATTACCACGTTGGACCCAGGTACAAACGTGGAATAAGTAACTATGGTCGCTATCACAGCTTTATACCGAGTATAACTTTATACAAGGTTAAATAATTTTTACTATTTCATCCTTATTCTACCTCTATGCCAAGGCATAATTTTATACTTGGTCTATAAATAAGCCCTTAGGTACATGTATTTTATCAATATTATTATAATTAATAACGTATATAGCGCCATTTTCGTAGTGTAATCCCTTAAGGGTGTTTTACAAAGTGATTAATAAAAATGTTTTTTTTTGTACATTCTTAAAATTCGAACAAAACTTAAATGCTTGATTCCTCAAAACAGAGATTTGAGAGTTAAAGCTTTTTGTTAGTATACCCACGACATTTAACATGGAAATCACAAAGTTAGTGCTTCAAATATTATATTAATTGCATTAAGGACAATTGGTCATAAGATTTAGTTATAAGATTTAGATTAGTTATAATACCCGTATGCAGAGACAAAACTTAAGGTGAGGAAAGTACATTCTAATTTCAAATGCAGAGAATAACCCGAAGGTGAAGACAATAGAATGTACTCTCCTCACCTTAAGGTTTGTCTCTGCATACGGGTATTACTCTTTTATATCTTATTTAAATATAGTAAGATGTTAAGTGCCCATTTACGAACATGTTTTAATTTCTCCGTTTCTTAATTTTATATTAAGTAAATATTAAGTTATTTAAAGCTCTTAGCATGAATATAGTACCGGGTATATGACTTAACCTTAAATTTATTTTTAAAACTACAGATATATGAATTTTTATATGACTTAGTGTATTTTGCCAGATTGTAGAGCGTTAAACACTTTACAAAACTGGATCATTAAATCAAATTCGCATATTTTCGAGTTGACGTTTTTTGCCAGTTTACCCACAATATTATAATTACATAATATCTGTACCTCAGAAGCAGACGGATGCAAATCCAAACGTCAAATATTCAACAAAAGCGTAAAGAATCTACTTTCTCTAAGTGATTTCTAATAATCTATAGAAATACTTTGAATTTTCAGTATCTTAATACATTGGTTATTTCACTATAAGACTTACATATCTTCAAAATCAATGGACATGATCATAAACTGGATAAGAAAATCGAAATGTCATTTTATCAAATTCTGGATTTGCATCCGTTTGCCTCTGAGGTACAAATATTTACTTTGTATAAAATCATGAAACATAAATGTAATTTATTTGTTTATTTAAATATTATTTACTAATAAATATGGCACTCAGTGCCTTTTACCTTACATAAATACATATTTAGTAAAATATAAACTCTTCAATATAATGTGAAAAAGAAAAAAAAAGTAATATGCTACACAAATATTTTAATGTGCAGTTTCCTTTTAAGCTTTGACAAGGAACAGTCATGTTCTGAAACCGGTAGGCACATTGAATTTATTTTTGTGATTTCACACGAAGTAAATACATAAGTACTTAGTTGTATTATTTAAATGTCCTCATATTGCAAAATTTTAAAAATTGAGTACTTGTAATAAACGGACTAGAAACCATGTCTATAACATAAAAAAGTAACCAGAAATTAAAATGCACGCAACGATCCATGGAAAGACAGATGCTCGGTGTATGTCTAAGAGACAAAATACGAAAAGAAGAAATAAGGCGCCGAACCGGAGTCGTGGATATCATGGATCGTGCAGCGAAATTGAAATGGCAGTGGGCAGGACACGCGAGGCAAAATGATGGCAGGTGGACACCCAGAATAATAAAGTGGAGACCGTGGGCAAACAAAAGAAGTGTTGGAAGGCCACAGAAAAGATGGGTCGACGACATTGCCTCTATTGCCAGTAAAACGTGGATGATGAAAGCTGGAGATAGAAAAGAATAGAGACGTTTGGAAGAGGCCTTTACCCAGCAGTGTAAAGAATAAGGCTGCAGAAGAAGAAGAAGAATAATAAAAGTAAACAAATAAAGAATATTTAATTTAAATACAAAAAAGTAACCGAAGCCCAGGTGTGATAAATAGCTAAAAATACTAACCTATCAGCAAAGAAGCCAAAGATCAAGTTCCCGACCAGGATTCCAAACATGAAGGCAGTCTGCGTGAGGTCCTTCATCCACAGCCTGCTGCACGACAGGTCCCATTCCATGACGATGGTGTTCCCGAAAGTTTCCCGGTCGTACTCCCGACTGGAGCAGTTGGACGAACAGGCGTCTACCTCTGGACCAGGGTCTAAGCATAAGACCTAGAAAAAAGAAGATCGGGAAAAAACAAGAGTTTTTCTTAAATTAAAAATATGCGCGTTATAATACAGTTACAAAACTGAAAGTACGCTGGATCCTCGTATCGTGAGGTTTCGTAATCACAAGGTACGAAAATGAAATGTAAAAAAAATTAAAGTTAATTTAAGAATGCGTAAAAATATTGTTTTATTTATTGTGTATGTAGATAATCGGTAGAATTCCATATTTAAATTTGGTAAGGTATCCAAAATAAAACACTTTTATTGGATTTAATTCCACTTTAAAAAAAAATATATATTGGACGATGTCTGAAAATCTTCTAACAAGACGAAACGCGTCACATATATTTAAAACAAGTAGAATTAAATCAAATAAAAGTGTTTTATTTAGGATACCTTACCAAGTTAAATTTTTTAAATATTTATTTTGTATTAGCTTAATAGCCTATTAACAAAAAAAAACTCGAAAAATACACATATCATCCTCATTAGTGTACGATAGTTTAGAAGATTTTTATTCTATAATTTCGGAATTGATTCTGCAAATTGATTTGGTGACGTTGATTTTCTTGAAATGTCAGAATGCAATTTACTTACTTTTGAAGGTGGCGCCAGGAAGATGATGTCCATTTGATGCCAAGCCACTCCAAACTTGACAAGCATGATCGCCATACATGTCCATGCTTGCCATTTACCAATTGCGCCAATACTGTCTTCAATGGGGTCTCCGGGGAGTGGGGAGGAACTTGTTTTCTTGGCCTCATATGATTCTTCAACTGTAAAAAATTGCGAATATCAAGAAAAATTTGAAACATATTATTGCTTTCAATTTTTTTTAGCTACATATTGAAACTTTTACTGCGTTGGTGGCTCTCGTACCATTTATTGATCCAATAAATACATGTATGCATTTACATTTACAGTGTCATGAAAAGAGATGTTCTTGATTTCTTTAGCTAAATTGCTAGCAAAATATGTTACTTATTGTGTTTTTGTACTAACATATTTATATAGTGTATTTTTTATGTATGTGTGTGCAAGTATGTGTGTTTATATACATGTATATTGTGTATTGATATGTGTGTGTGCATGAATGTATCAGTATGAATGAGTAATTTTGTTCATAAATTCGTGCTGTCACGTTAAACTGATTAAACCAGTATACCCCCCCCCCCCGCACAGGCTATGCCAGTGTGGAATTGTTTTTTCCTTATCATTTTGTGCGATTATTATTTACATTTACTGTAAACCTATGTAATTATAAGAGACAATAAATAAATAAATATGTATGTGTACAAAAAAACCAACAAAAATATTTTTGTGTACAGCAGGTCAAGATGCCAAATAACTGTGGTGAATTACAGCACAAAACTTCCAGGCTTAAGATAAATCACTTTTTTTTTTAGATCTCACCGGCCTCACAAGACGATAATTTCGATGAATGGATTGAACATAATTTTTCTGTCACTCTCTCGCAAATACTGTGCGAAAAAGATAACTGCACGTTGGAATGATTTTTATATATATATATTTTTTTATCAATATATTTCATAAGTGAAACATGTTTTTTAAATCTATACAAACCTACTTTTATACATCTAGTAAATGTTAGAACTGTAACTCTTCAAAAAAGAGACTAATACCCGTATGCAGAGACAAAACTTAAGGTGAGGAAAGATTTTCATGTAGTTTCTATAACTTATAATAAAAAAAGTAATCACGTGTCGGCACATAATATTATGGCAATTAAAAATTTCTCTAATTAAGTATTTTGGCAACTTAAAACGTACAAACGATTGAGAAAAAAATATACAATTCATTATTTGTAATCAACACTGCCAGTTCATATTTAAATTGTCTTCGGTCAGGAGTCACATGGCCGCCCTACCACGGGTCAATATTTACTGCAACTTATTAGATAATGATGTTAAGTATACAAGGGAGCTACGACCCGGATTTAAGTTAAAAAAGTGAATCATAATAAATTTAATATATAAGGTCGATGTCAAATATGTGAGATCAAAAAGATACGCGGTGTTAGAGAAATTTAATGAATAGAATTTTAAACATTTCTCTCGGATATGCCTCTTCGATATTGTATGAAAAAGATAACTGCACGTCGGACTGGTTATGTCTGACTAAAATCGTAAAAAATGACGTTTCGTTGTTCCGTTTTCGCACCTCAAAATTGAACCCATTTTTTTTTATTTTGAGATTGAGTATTAGAATAAAATTTTGTGTAGGAACCTTTTCCGTTTTAAAAATTATTTATCATTTTCGAATACCGTACGTTCGAAGACGGCAGTTAAAACCCGGCGCGTTTATGGGTTTTCAAATGGTCCTAGCATAGAATTAAAATATACCAGAAGGCGCGTGGAACCAAGTTTGCATACATCGCAATGTGTCCAAAAGTTTCCCAATTATAACTCCCAGCATGACATCCCGCCTGTTTGCATGCGTGAAGTGGCCGCGTAATTCTTATGTATCGTTTTATCAGTGCTATGATTTTTTAAAGATTAGTATTTCAGAATTAAGCCGCTTGTGACGTCGCAAGTTCTCTTCCGCTACTTCTCGGTTAGTTCTATCAATTGTTCCATTCGCGATAAGTAAACCGGAAATCTTCCACAGCTCTCTTACCATTGGTTGATTCATATGACCCAGTGATGTCGTTCAAAGTAGTTCGTTTTTATTAAACATTTTTTTATCCGATTTCCCGTAGGGCTGAATTTCCTCATTGATTGTAACTATGTATTCAATATTCAATATGTTACCCAAACATTCCAAAACCATGACCCGGATTCAATTGAATAAATTTGTAAAAAAATGGTTACTGGGTTTAGGTCGAGAAAAATCAGAAAATTTACTCATAAACATTTTGTAAAACTGTATAGTAAATAAACTAGTAGGTAGTAATGTTATTGTTTATTTTGCATAAAAATGCCTGCCTTAAAATAGGTTGTACCTAGTTAGGCAGACTAGACATGATCCAGAGAAATCTATTACCTAACTGTGTATGTAGTAGATAAAGTAATCGTTATTTTTGTTAATAAACCATGATTATTATATATTATTATTCAAACTATAATAAAAAATAAGTATTATACTGTAAAATAAAACATAACAGAAATGTTTATTCGAACCGGGTTGTTGTACCGTGATAGTATTGTGTATTCACGGCCCAAAGGTCCGAGGTTCAAATCCCACTCTACAACAACTTGATTTCCAAAAATAACTGGGACACAAAGGCAACAAAATAAAATCATTACACTTGTTTACAACTTACCCCACTAAACTCGCTAAAAGCTCATATCAAATGCACGTCTCTGCATCCGTGTATATAATAGGTATGATTAAATGATAAGAAAATTAAAGCGCAGTATTATGTTTGCTTGATTTTCTGATGTCTTACATCCAACCTAGTCCTATGTTAGTATTATTGAATTTAGTTTATGGTCAACGAACAAGTTTATCGGAATATTTGAAGTAGAGCGTGAAGTATTGATATTTATCGATATTTATATTATTTGGTGACCTGCAGCGTATACAAGGTTAGAGAAATACAATAAAAAAATACTTATCAATAAATTATTACTCTTAATCGCTATCATGTTAGTGTTCTCCCAATAATATAAGTTATTGCGTGAAAAAAGCTGACGATTACAATTATAAAATTGCGGGATAGTGAAATTTATATCAGAAATATTTATTATTTATTTATAAACTAATTGCACATTCTGTACATACATATTTACTACCGGGGAATCCATACACGGTATTTCAGGGCCAGACCGCGAAACTTCTGAGAAATATCCCTTATGGTAAACAAAAAAAAACCCTAATATTTTTTTTCCATAAACACATTTTAAAAAATGTTTTTTTAAAAGTGTAAATTAAAAATGGAGTAAATCATTAATTTCTCGGACCAGCATCCCTTCCACAAACCCCTATCCCTCTTCTACCCAGCTGCTTCCCTTCTGTTGCGTCGTATGAGCCGACTTATATGGATATCAAACGTAAAAATGTAGTTTAAAAAATCTATTGTACTATGTTAATAAAATCAACCGATTTATATCACATAAAATACGACTTGTTTTTACGAATTGTAGTTTAGCTTAATATTTGATTTGCTTATGAATGTTGATAAATCGAAAGTGATGGTTTTTGAAAGGGATGAAAATATAACTAAATGTGAGATCAGCGTGAACGGAGATATTCTGAATCAGGTAGAAGAATTTGTGTACCTGGGAAGTGTGTTTACTAGGGACGGAAAGGCCGATAAAGATATTGAAGGGAGGGTGAGTGCCGGGAACAGGGTGAACGGTGCACTAAAATCTACTTTGGCAAACAAATGTTTATCGCAGGAGGCTAAACAAGCAGTTCACAACGGAGTTCTAGTTCCAACTCTAATGTATGGGAGCGAAGTATGGAATTGGAAAAATAATGATGAAAGTAGGTTGAATGCTGTCGAAATGCGATCCCTCAGGCGAATGTGTGGTAAAACGATGTATGATAGGTGCACAAATGTCGAGATCCGTGAAGTGTTTAAGGCTGAGACATGCATTATTGTCAGAATCAAGAAAGGGGTGCTGCGTTGGTTTGGACATGTAGAGCGAATGGACAGCGAAAGAATGACTGAAATGAATGAAAAGGATCTACGATGCAAATGTTGATGGATGCAGAAAACGAGGAAGACCGAGAAAGACATGGCACGATCAAGTTCATCAAATACTTGAAGATGGACATGTCAAAAGTAGGAATAATCGGCGTGCGTGCATAAGTTGATGTATGAATGTAGAGGAAGCGAGGTCTTTATGCCAAGATAGAGTGTTATGGCGTTCTATCCTCTCTGCCTACCCCTACGGGGAAACGGCGTGATGGTTTGTTGTTGATGTTTTGTATTTATCCCACATAACCCTCATAATTTTACATAATACCTTCAAGTACATTGTTTTGAAAGTAAATAAAAAGTCATGTTAATGTTTTTTTTATCAAAAAAATTAATGACATTCCTGCAAAATTTACATTATTACTGACACTACCAGAAATGACCCACGTTAATTATTTATTGATCATATTTTTTTCCTTTTTATACAGTCCATGGGGTGTTCTTCCCCTTGCATTTTTTTACGTCAAGTATTTAGCCATCTTGCATGTAATATACTGAAATTAATTCTAAAAGAATTCAACTATTTTTGTTGTTATTTTGATAACTTTAATTAACTTTTTTCAATATTATCAGTATAAATTAAAAGAAGTGTGGCAGATATGTAATAAAATGAGATGTCTCGCGAATATAATATATAATATAATCACTGAGAAACATTACTTTATCTCAATTAAGTGAACATAATATTTGTAAATATAGTCATAAAAACATATTCCTTCAATATGGAAACACGAAAATAACGTTATCGAAACACAACACATCACACCCATTTTTCATTTTATTAATATTGAGATGAAAATATTGACATAAAATTGATAAATAATTTGATTACGTAAAAGTGAGTTATTTTTAAATAAATAATCGTCTGTATTAATATGCACAGCGCACTCTGTTAAATATTATTAATGCATTTAAAAAATATTTTTTTAGCAGATTTTACCTTAATAAAGAAGTTTTGAGGTTTTTTATATTTGTAATTGTCAAACTAAGCCAATTTCTTTATTCATTTATTTGTTGTATATCATCGCTTCGATTTTTAAAGTTTTGTAATTTTTAATTGCTCCGCGCGTGACATCACTAGTTCTCTACGGTGAGTTGTCCTAATTGGTGGGTTAGCTTCCCAGAAACCAGAAATCTATCACAACACTATAATTGGTTGATTTAGAATAGTTTGTTACGTCATTTAAAGCCGTTAATTTTTTTCATACTTCGCCGTACAATCAAATGCTATATGTTTACACCAACGAACCCCTGGGCTCCTGACTCTTAATGAGCTCGAAGCCAACATTTGCCGTACCATGGCCGCCATACCATCCGAAATGCTGGACAGATTCATCGCAAATTTGGGTCACCGGATCAATCAGTGGAAGAGATGCGGTGGTCATTTGATTTTTTTTTTTTAATATTTTATCAAGAATCAATCATAAATGGCAAAGTACATACCATCTAATAAAACAATTTCGCAACTTTTTTGATCAAATTTTTGGTGTTTTATTTCAATTTTCATTCCTATCGTTCTTATTAGTAAACCCAATAGATACATAATTGGAATAGGAATCACAGTTATGTTTAAGGACCTCAGTAAAATAAAGCCTAGATATAAGAGTACCGTCAAACGTGACAATTTTGCCCCGTTTTACCAAATTAAGAATATCTTAGTATTTTTGTATGGGACTACTCCTTTCCATTTTGTTTATTAGTGATACTAATTATTTTGAGCATTTTTACAAGTACACAACGTTTACTTTTCATCTATTTATGCAATTTTCTAAGACAAAATAAAGTGCGCAAAATTCCGTTTTTTAGCAAGTGATTTGACAATTTTGCCCACGTCTATGGTTGTTGCTACATACTACTTTGAAAAAACATTATCCAAGACAAAAACCAGATTCAAAGTCATTATAAAAAAAATACTTTGATGTACCAATATGTCTTCTTGCTCCTACTGATCATCGTGGTTTCGGATGTGACAGGGTTTAAAGAAAACCCTGTATAGACCAAATTTCATAAACAGGACACACATTTTACCTATTTGTCTTGATTCACTCATCGATCCGTGCGCAACCCACTTCCATTATCCATTTCTTAATAGCAATTTGTTATTTGTTCATAAAATGATTAATGGTTATACCTAAAAAGAGTTGACTCAAAAGGTTTTTTCTAATCAATGTGAACATGTATATAAAACAAGAAATAAACATGAAGTGAGACTACCATTTCGTAGGAAAACAAATACAAAGAACTCGTTGATGCACCGAGCTGTACAGTTATATTATAAGGAAATACCATTAGAAATAAGAGAGCAAAAAAATATTATTTCATTTAAATGTCAGTTAAAAAAACATGTGTTAAGCAGATAAGTTAGTTTTTAAAAAAGTAATCTTATTCGTGTCAGCTTTATAGAAGTTTTCTTTTCAAGTGTACGTATATTGTTTAGAAATGTAAATAATTAGTAATTAGTAGGTATATGTTTTAATAATAATTAGATATAAGATCATATTAAGACATTAATTTATTATGTTTGTAATATTTTAAGACAAAATAAAAAAATAAATGAAAATAAATTATATTGTAAGTACTTACTAATTGTCCTTATGGATAATGGAAGTGAATTGTACACTTTAACCGAGTGGTATCCATTTCAATCCTCTTTGACCGAAGGTTGTATTAATTTTTTTTTCTTAGCATCAGGGTGGAGTATCTAGTAACTCTTGTATTTGTAGAAGGAGTTATGGAAGGTAGATAATAATGTTTGTGTGCGTATAATAACAGAGCTTTTACATAAAGTTGTTTTATAGATTTTACATGAAGATTTTCGAATATACCGAGGGAGCTAGTTCTGATTGGGAATGTTTATTAACGATTTTTGTGCAATTATTATTTGTTTGATAAGTATGTCATTTGCACATCCCCATCCAATTATTCCATATTCCAAAACATCACAAAAAATACAAGTTCTTTTAGGCTTTATAATATAATGATAATAAAATTAAAAGCAATGAAAAAGGTTATCCTACCGTCTTAAAAAAATTTTTCGTAATGGATTTACACCGAGTGACCCTAGATAAGTTAATTTTAGAACAAAATAAAATAATACAAAATAAAAAATGCAAATGATTTCAGATGACCGAAGTGCCCTATGCACCATCCGATGGGGCTAAGGGTATAATGATGATGAAATTTCATTAACAATTTGCAAATAAGAGCATTTTTGTTGTATTTTTAAAATATTATATCATTATGTTCCCATTTATGTTTTTAAAATAAAAATTAGACGTAATATTATAAAAAAATAAATAGGCGTAGGTACAAGATTTTATTGGTTAACCTACTTATAAGCGATTCGTTCATGTTTTTATATTTTTATAATTATTATTCGTCTTATCGCTTCAATTTTGTTATTATTTATTATTATATTTAACATCTCATAATTAGCAAAGTGTTAGAAAAAAATAATTTAATAGTGTTTCTAATGTGAAACAATTTTACGTTAAAAACTATAAAAAATATATTAAATACATGTATATTTATAAGAAATGGTCTGATGCCGATTCAAACTGAGGAATACCTACATGTAAACCGTTTTAGTAAACAAACAAACCATCACACCGTTTCCCCGTAGTAAGCAGAGAGGATAGAACGCCATATTACTCTGTCCTTGCATATGTGGCGGGTCGACAACGACGGCACGAGCCGAACATTGCCGAACGCCGACGTAGAGCGTACGAACGGGCCAAACCGGCTAGGAGAGAACTACCGGATTCCGACCTCACCGCACGCGTCTTCGAGGCACAAAATTACCGCCAATTTAGATTTACCAACTTCATTTTATTTTGCCTAATATAGTTATTAGAATCCTTCTTTCAATGTGTTAGCTTCAGTAGTTTAGTTTCGTGAATAAATCTTTGTGTAAAACGTAAGTACCCTGTTTTACTTGCTCTCATTCTGTGCACCCACATAACTTTGTACACCACAAAATTAGGCCACCAACTAGGTGCCTACATAAAGGTGGTAACAACACAACTAAAGTGGTATACCCCGACGTTTGAACACGAAAACACAACATTAAACAATCAATCACGGTGACCCCATTCAAATTCCATAAAAATTGCGCAAAATTTCAGACAGAAATATCTTCGCTTGACAAAATTGTACAACAATTACTTTTTTTCGGTCGGTACATGAAAAATTTAAAATTTCATTTTTAATTTGATTGCACTTTTAATTTATTTGTAATTAATCAAGGTTAATCTATTTCAAGGTTAACTTATTGTAAGGTTAATTAATTTAGTATAATAGAATTATATTATAATAATTATAATATATAATAGAATTAGATTTTTCAAAGACCGAGCGAATCGAGTGAATTTTTCTGTCGGTAACAATCTTCAATGTAAATGTAACTAATGTAAATGTAATTAATGTAACTAGTGAATTGATTAAACTGTGATTAATTTCTTAACAATATTACTCGGCCGGGATTAATTCAAACAGGTGATTCATAATTTAACTAAAATTATTATAAACAAACATAATATAATACGTTCGAGCGACTCGCTCACCAAAAATCGCACGCCGAGTAATACATTCCTACAACACATATAAATTTTATTTTTTTTTATTTTTCTTGAGTCGAACACACAAACAATTCACACGAACATTTACATAGGGTGCCAGATTGAGTAGAGGTACTTACAGGGTACCGGAACATAATTATTTTTGACAAATATTATATGGCGAGACAAGCGTGACGTAGGCATCCGAAAGTTTTCTCCTTGTGAACGCACTGCGGGAGTAAGTTTTTTTTTTTACCAGCGAAATCTATCGGAAATATTTTTCAGCTGGCGCAGTCGTGCACAATACTTGCAATTTGTAAAATTTTATTTTTGTAAACAACTTGAAACTATCAAACAAACAGATATTCGGGCGGCTAAGCCGACGAATGTTTAACTTAGTACGTGGACATTAGTATCCATACTTTTTTTCTATATACATTATATCGTGTGACTGTACTATATATGTTTATATTTTTAACCTAGGCTATGCATGTTATTATGTGTTACAGATTTGAAGTTTTACCATAAACATTTTTAAACTTGATATATTGTACAACGGACAATCAAAAGGAATATTAATATTGAGGGGACCACTCAGGCTTGGAGAATACAAATACCTAATAGTTGGAAAATGTGTTCCGCCGTATGGTAAAATAATTATTTAAATTTTCTGTTTTTAATTTTCTTTTCTATAACTTGCACAGTACATACATAACAAATAGTGACTCTGACATTTAAAAAATAAATATTTTTGTTTGAAATTTAAATTTAAATTTATATTTAAATCTAATAATTTAAACTTAACTTTTTAATACAACTACACTCATTATTGAATACTTTTATTTCAATATGTTAACTTATACTGTAATCATTATTACATACATTTTTCTGAATTTTTTTTTAAAAACGAATATTTTTAAACTGTAAACAATGGCTAACAAGGACAACACTGACTTGACAAATATCAACACAGCAAACAACATGTTCCACACGGATAGGATTAGCGTTAAACTACCACAGCTATGGGTGAACAACATCGAACTTTGGTTTAAACAGATAGAAGCACAATTCGAGTTGGCAAACATAGTTTCAGAAGACGCACGTTATAGTCACTTAGTGTCAAAACTTGAACAAACGCACATAGAACAAGTTTCAGATATTTTACTCATGGAACCGAACCGAGCAAAATATACGAGGCTGAAGGAAGCTATAATCCAACGCATGGGCTGTCCACAGGACAGAAGGAGAGAAAAACTGTTTTCTTCCTTACAGCTTGGGGATCGAAACCCATCCAGCCTACTTAGAGAGATGCGGACGCTAGCAATAGGTTTACAAATAGACGAAACGACGTTGCAATACTTGTGGATACAACAACTGCCCAAGACGATCCAAGCGCATTTAGCCATAAGCGAAGATGACTGGGATAGGCAAGCGACGATAGCAGATCGCCTAATACAGGTGTACACACAGGATAATGTAGCGGTAGTAGGTACCAACAATAAAAATAACATTTGTAGTTTAGAACAGTCCGTACAAGCTCTAACCCATAAGGTAGAGAGTTTATTTCACACAATCAACAAACAGCATAGCCACAACAACAATAACAATAGATTCAAACACACAACAAGTAACAGCAGTAACAATTTCAATAACAACAAATACAACAACAATTTCAACAAAACAAGCTATAGGGCCAACGGAAATAACAAGAAAACTATTCTTTGTTACTTCCACACAAAATTTGGCGATCAAGCTAAGAAATGCGTCACACCATGTGAATTTAAACCGCATCTAGCTTCAAAAAACTAGATGGTCGAATCATAGCGGAGGCGGCTGATTCAACCAACACAACACGTCTCTTTGTTAAAGATCGTGATACCGGTGTGTCATACCTCGTTGACTCCGGATCGGAAATATCATTAATTCCTAGATCTTTACACAAACGCCATGGAGAAAAGTCTAAGCTAATTCTCTATGCAGCGAACGGGACTACGATCCAGAATTTCGGAGTTACCACGGTAACACTGAATCTGGGATGTAAACAAATGTTTACATGGAAGTTTATAATAGCGGATACGACACGCCCTATTATAGGAGCAGATTTTCTCCACAACTTCCACCTGTTAGTAGATGTTAGGAACAAACGGTTAGTAGACAATACAAACGGCAAGATAGTCAGAGCATTTGACATCTCCACAAACAACAACATAACATGTTCCATATCATTAACAGACAAAACCAACATTTACCACTCACTCATATTGAAGTATCCACAACTAGTAGATATCAATAAACCATACGCAGGGCTGGATAAACACAACACAATCCACCATATAGATACCCGTGGCAAACCCGTTATGTGTAAGACTCGTCGGCTGTCCCCAGAACTACTGAGGCAGGCGAAGCAAGAGTTCGATCACATGGTGGCTCAAGGT
Source organism: Micrasema longulum (assembly GCF_059751315.1). NCBI lineage: Eukaryota > Metazoa > Arthropoda > Insecta > Trichoptera > Brachycentridae > Micrasema > Micrasema longulum. The sequence continues at coordinate 1,085,829 of NW_028277835.1, forward strand.
ATTTGTAGACCCTCCAAGAGTGAGTGGGCCTCTCCATTGCATATGGTGAAGAAGAGCGATGGTACTTATCGCCCTTGTGGCGATTACCGTAGCTTAAACGCACAGACGGTACCTGATCGTTATTCCTTGCCACATATCCACGATATATGCAATGACTTATTTAACTGTAAAATTTTTTCCAAAATTGACTTACAACGAGCATATCACCAAATTCCAATTAATGAAACTGACATTAAAAAGACAGCTATAACCACACCATTCGGGTTATTTGAATTTGTAAGAATGCCATTCGGACTATCATGCGCTGCACAAACATTCCAACGTCACATCAACGAAGTCACAAGAGGTCTAGAAGGAGTACACGCATATATCGACGATATATTGATCGCTTCACCAGACGAAGAAACACATGTGGAACACTTAAAAGCTTTGTTCCAGCGACTTCAAGATCATGGAATGGTGGTAAACCCATCTAAATGCGAGTTTGCCAAGAAAACACTGTTATTTCTTGGTTATGAAATTTCGGCTGAAGGCATCGGACCCTCGCCAACAAAAGTGGAAGCCATCACGAACCTCAACAAGCCAGAAACCATTAAGCAGTTGAGAAGATTCTTGGCCATGGGAAACTTCTACCGAAGATTCATACCACGAGCAGCACACAAATTGATACGACTACACGATTACCTCAAGGGAGCAAAAAAGAATGACAACAGAAAAGTAGAGTGGAACGAAGTCACTACACACGATTTCGAAGAGGTCAAGAACTCGCTGATCAACGCCACTAAGCTTAGCTACCCAGAGGAAAGCAGCAAGATGTCAGTGTGGACAGACGCCTCAGATTACGCAATCGGAGGCGTGCTACAACAAACCACAGACGGCATCAACTACAAACCGATAAGTTTCTTCTCAAAAAAGTTGAACAAGGCTCAGTGTTCATATAGTACGTACGACAGGGAACTACTAGCCATTTTTGAGACTGTAAGGTACTTTCAACATTATCTGGAGGGCAGAGAATTCTGTATATACACGGACCATAAACCACTACAATTCGTGTTTAGAAGGAAAAGTCACGACAAAGAAAGTCCCAGACAACTCAGATATCTAGACTACATCTCACAGTTCAGCACGGACATCAAATACATAAAAGGAGAAGACAACGTCGTCGCCGATACCTTATCAAGAATCGACATGATCGAACAAGAGGCAAACATATCGTTCGAAAAGATCCATAAAGAACAAAGGCAGGACAACGAACTACTCGCACTCTTGGACGACAAGAACACTGCTCTGAACCTGATCAAAACCAACATGCAGGGACAAGAAATCGTCTTCGATCTCAACAAAGGCAACATGCGACCGTACATCCCAAAAACGCTACAGAGATCTTTCTTCAACCAAGTGCATAACCTCAACCATGCAGGAGCCGACGCCACGACCAAGACCATCAGTCAAAGAGGCGTCTGGAAAAATATGAAAGCAGACTGCGCAGCTTGGACGAAGGCCTGCATACCCTGTCAGAAGAGCAAAGTCAACAAACACACGAGGACACCGATCATCAAGATCGACATGCCGAGACAGAAATTCTGCGTGGTCCATGTCGACCTCATCGGACCTTTTCCACCATCAGAGGGACTGAGGTACTGCCTCACATGTATCGACCGATACACTCGATGGGCGGAAGTAATCCCTATCGCAGATATCCAGACCCACACAATCATCAGAGCCATCTGGGACAACTGGATTGCGAGATACGGCGTACCGGAGAAAATTATAACTGATCAGGGTAGGCAATTCATGTCTACGGACTTTAACTTGTTTTGTTCCAGATCAGGCATAGCACACTCCAACACGACGCCTTACCATCCACAAAGTAATGGCATGATCGAGCGATTTCATAGAACGCTGAAGACGGCCATTAAAGCTCACCACCCTGTTCCGTGGACAAAATCGATCAGCACCATACTACTCGGACTGAGGGCCACACTGCGCACGAATGCAGAGCACTCAGTAGCAGAGATGCTGTATGGGTGCAAACTAAAGTTACCAGCAGACATCCTGGAGCAGACGAACGACTACATTGACCCGGACTCCTACACTAGGCAACTGGTAAATTTCATGCAAAACGTCAAACCAAGGCCAGTCGAGCACCACAATAAAGGTAACGTTTTCATCCACCCGGAACTAAAGAGAGCCACACACTTGTTTCTGAGGGACGACAGAGTGTACAAACCCCTGATGCCGAACTACAAGGGGCCCTACAAGGTCATCACCAGGGCGGAAAAGACGGTAACACTGGACGTGGATGGCGAACATAAAAAGGTTTCGCTGGACAGGTGCAAGCCGGCGTTCCAGACAGCGGAAGAACGAGCCAGTCCAGCAGAAACGGAAACACCAACAGAACAACCGGCATACACAACGCGTAGCGGCAGGAGGGTGATACAGCGTCAGTTTTGAAAAACAGATTTCAAAACTTGGAAGGGGGCTGTGTGGCGGGTCGACAACGACGGCACGAGCCGAACATTGCCGAACGCCGACGTAGAGCGTACGAACGGGCCAAACCGGCTAGGAGAGAACTACCGGATTCCGACCTCACCGCACGCGTCTTCGAGGCACAAAATTACCGCCAATTTAGATTTACCAACTTCATTTTATTTTGCCTAATATAGTTATTAGAATCCTTCTTTCAATGTGTTAGCTTCAGTAGTTTAGTTTCGTGAATAAATCTTTGTGTAAAACGTAAGTACCCTGTTTTACTTGCTCTCATTCTGTGCACCCACATAACTTTGTACACCACAAAATTAGGCCACCAACTAGGTGCCTACATAAAGGTGGTAACAACACAACTAAACATACAGACCTCGCTTCCTCTACATTCATACATCCTCTCATGCACGCACGTCGGTTATTCTGATATTTGACAGGTCGATCATCAAGTATTCGTGCTATTTTAGTAATTTGCATATAGCATTATAATACATGTGATTTTTTTGCATTTGATGCTTCGACCAAATGATATAGAAAACTAATATTGTTGTTTCTTTTAATTTTCTTATTCTTACTTTACTCACTTAACCTAATGTATATACTTATGTTGCAGTGCTGCACTTGAATGTATTACTAATAAATGTAAAAGCCCGTAGGGTATATACATAAATAAATAAATACTCCTGGGAAATTATATTATACTCCTGTGAGTATAATATCTACTATACGTTTTATTTGACTAAAACTAAATAAATATGCATTTTAAACCCCCTCAGTTGTTTTAAATTGTTAAAAAAATTAATACTTCAAAAGCAAGTTTATTAACTATGAAGTGATATACTAAAAACAACAAAGAAAAATATGACTCGGAATACAAAATGGCTAAATGACCCAATAAATTATTATTATACGAAATAAAAGCCTTAATTTTTGTTATTGAACAGAAAAAGGCTTCTATATTCCCTTCTCTAAAATAATCCCCATCTCTGTTGTAGTACGATTATGTAAATATCTCCCCAGGGGGTTGAATCCAATCCTTGTCTACAAAAGAATGATAAATTCAAAACAGTGTTGATAAATCCACCTGATCCGCGATTATGATGGGAAGCTAAGGACGTCCCACCTTCACCATGATCGATCCTCCACCTTCAACTTTGGGTAGGTACATCGATATGTTACAAGGGGAAGCGTACGTTACGGCACGCATATCTACATATCTATAGTTAAAGATAAATTCTTCCGAGGGATTATAAAGATACACTACTAATCCCTCCCACCATCACGTTTCGATGTAAGTACATCGGCTGTGCCGACGGGTCTAGTACTCCTCAATACGCATATCTACGCATTAAAAGTGTCAAAAAATTTGATCCACCTAGCAATTTTCCCTTTAATTGGGATTTATTACAATTTTTAATCATTCTGAGGTTGGCACTTATTTTTTAAAATTCCAATTAAAAATATGAGAGAGAAATAAGTCAATTTTGAAGTCAAATTGAATTCCGACATAAGTCATTTTTGAAAATGAACGCCTAGATGTACAGATAATGTGGCTAGATTCTGCCCTGTTAACATATAAGAGCATCTAGGCGTAAAATGTTGCCACTATGAAAAATTTATTTAGTGATTATTTTTTTTTCATATGTTTTACTATCTTGAGGAGTGCAAGTATCGAGACGTTAAAGGAGCTGGCTTTGAAATCGCTAGGTAGATAAATGAAGTTAAGCACACCTTCTTGGTAATTGTCAAACGTCATATAAATAGTTCAAGCGAGCATTTTTTGCTTGAATTAGGATTTATCGGATTTTATAGTTGCTTTGAAGTGGGCACTGTTTATCACAGAAGCGTATTTAAAATATGAATGAGAACTATTTTAAATTGTAATGAAGTAAGGAACGCGGATAAAATTTTTAAGGGCTATTTATTGGTTGTATTCGATTATATAACGTCGAGATGACAAGTCAGTAGAACATAACGAGGTAGATAGAGATAGTACAGAAGTTAAGTGTACCGACTCGATATGTACAGATGAAGATAACGTTCATAATCGCGGCACTGGTCCGAGAAGAAGTATGCATAAATATTGAAAAATATTTTTAGGCGTTGCATTGTACGTAGGTGAAATAATTTAATCAGATTAATCTCATCCGCATCAAAAAAGGCTTCAGTTTTTTGAGTTCACAGACATCCACAGATGGAAAAATTGTAGGAATATAGGTTCAAATATAGGCAGAATGGTGAATGTTACAGTGTGTAAAGTGACTTAAACCAGCCAATTACAGGTCCAAAATATTCATTATCTCTTTTGTAATATGTTTACAGAAAAATATTTATCAATAAAGGTAAACTCATTGGCAAGTTTCTGTAGTCTCTGAATATGCGAGTGAATACAATAATCATTATTAATAATTAGTACTAGATTTGTTAATATAAAATAGCTCTGCCTGTGTACTTATTACGTTTGACTTGCCTATAAAAATGTTTTCCATCGGAAATGTTTACATGTATATTTAGGCACTTCCGTTTTTATTTATTTAATTTAGAAAAGTTAGCTCAAAATAATAAATTTATTCCGGTTTATTAAAAAAATCGAGAAAGTTTAATTTACTTATAACATAATTTATTAATGTGATACAAATTTAAGTACATTTTGTGATTACATTATTTTTTGGTTTTGACAGTACATACAGTAAAAAAATGTTACTAACACAAATAATGTGTTAATGCTGACTTTAATGCGTACAAAATATGTACATTTGACTCATACAACGTTATCATTTTATTATTACGTACCAGTGTATATATAATTTGTTTTTCCATTCTAATAAAATAAATTGTACAGTAATTTGTTATTGCATTATTGTATACGTTTGAATACCCATGAGCAATAAAAAGTATATTAAGTTCCACGCGCATAATAGAAAAAACGGTAGTAAAATATTTTCCCTTTAAATTTACCTACGGTTAAATTTAAAGGGAATAAACTTGATACGCAAATAATAAATAGAAACAGTACAAAAACAATACAAAAATAATAGTTTTTTTTATCGTGTACTTTCTCATAGATTTGCCTCTGAATAATAATTAAAAACACATTTAAAAAATATATATACCTATGTAATATCGTAAAATTGTGTAAAAGCACCAAAAAAAAGATAAATATTTTACCAAGCACCTACTACATTTTTTTTTGGCTTTTTTACACATTTCATTCATAAGTTGAAAGAGTGAAGAAATAAGGTTAGCAAGAAACTTTGCAAAGCAGTAATAATGTGTTAAATGTATGTTTTTTACTTGCTCTAAGAAATATAAGAAAGTTCGAATGATGTCGATTGTCATGTCGGTTAATTAAGCCAGATTGAATAGATACTTATATTGACTTTATTATCGACCCTGTATCTTAGATTTTTTAGGTAAGTACAACGATAGCTATCGACGGCACCCGTACTCCACGGTACACATATCTACGCACTGAAAGTGTCAAAAAACACTTCACTGTTTGCTTTAATTGCGATATATTTTAATTTTAAATCGTTCCTAGGTGACCACTTTTTATCACAGAAGCTTGTTTTAAATACAAAAGAGAATTTTTCAAATTTAAATTTGACATTAAGCGCCAAATAAAATTTGACAAAAGACAGCAGTGACAGCACAATATAGCAGTTAGGATTAAATAATTAGCTAAAGCGCATTTTCCTGATCATTTGACGTTTAAGGTAACCTATTTCTCATGCACCTAATTTCCGAAAACACTTCGGAAAAAAAATTGCCACTATGAAACATAAACAATAGGTACCGTTTTATTTTTTTCTTCGATAACCATATCGTCCTGAAAACACGTATCGACGTATCGGTAGAGTCATCTCCATAATGCAGAGGTAGATATCGTTTGTAATCGCTCCCCCGATTTATTTAAGAAGCAAAACGCCATGTATAATAATTTATACTAAATGTTTATTGAAATTTCGGATGCAGAAAAATATGCGATTTCGAAAAATGGCGTTTAATGCGGTCGTTTTTTCTATTCCTTATGCAACAATTTTTGAGATTTAACAACAACAACAAACCATCACACCATTTCCCCGTAAGGGTAGGCAGAGAGGATAGAACGCCACAACACTCTATCTTTGCATACAGATCTCGCTTCCTCTACATTCATACATCTTCTCATGCACGCGCGCCGATGATTCCGACTTTTGACATGTCCATCTTCAGATTTATATATATTTATTTAATTTAACAGATGCTTGATCAACAAAACGCAAATCCAAAAATGTTAAAACCATGTATTTTTTGTTTTTAAAGGTATATTTTTCATTTTTAAATACTAAAATTTCCAAATTCCAAATCATTATTTTTAGTATGGATTGCAAAAATATCGCTTAAGTACAAATCAATAATACAAGGTGCGGCAAAACAAACAGTGCAGTTTTGAAGGGAACATAATTTTATTTTATTTGGTACATTATGCCGTTTTACGCATCAAGTCTCGAAGATGAAATCAGAAATATTATGGTCCCCAGCAGCGATACATTGATGAAGGGGATTTCTGAAGTTTTCGACTGCGTTTTGGCACATCTCGATAGGCATAGCGGCGATTTCCTCCCGAATTCGATCATTAAGTTCTTCCAAGGTGTGAGGTCGATGTTTAAAAACTTTTTCCTTCAGATAGCCCCACAGGAAAAAGTCGCAAATGCTTAAATCAGGTGAGCGCGCGGAATATCCCACGTCACCTCTCAGAGAGACTAGGCGTGCAGGGAACTTCTGTCGTAGTTTTATCATCGAAACTCGAGCAGTATGGCCCGTAGCACTGTCCTTTTGAAACCAGATATCTTCCAAAAATTTTCCCTCCATTAGTTTTTCCAATTGACCAACATGGAAACATAACGTTGAGCGTTGATAGTCACGGTTCGTCCATTTTCCTCGAAAAAATACGGCCCAATCACCCCAAATTTGGAAATCTCACACCAAACAATCACTTTTGGGGAGTGAAGAGATTTCTCGTGAAGTTGTTTTGGGTTATTTTCAGCCCAGTACCGAAAATTTTGTATATTCACCACTCCACAGAGATGAAATTGGGCCTCGCCACTACTGAAAAAAGTTTACCTCGCATGCATTCGGTTCAACATTTCTTGGGAGCGATTCATGCGGGTTTCACAGTCAGGAGATTTCAACTCTTGGACAATCATAATCTTGTAGGGGTGGAATGATAAGTCTTGATGCAAAATCCTCCTTAGTGAGCGGTCAGCAATGCCCAATGCAATTGCATGCGTCCGGGCAGAGCGCCGAGGCGACAGTTCAATAGCTTCTCTCACTCTCGATAAATGTTCGGGTGTTCTTACGGCTTTAGATCTTCACAAACCCCTAGGTCTTCGTGTGGAACTAGTTCCCTCTAATGTACGCACCCAAGTCATGATTAAATTACGGTGAGGGACCGTATCACGACGCCCAAGATTGAAGCGCAGCCGAAAGGCCCGCTGAGTGGTGGTGACAGAACAGCCATCTTCAAGAAACTTGCGGACGGCAAAGCCGAACCAAACCAAACCATGGCAACGACTGAAAACGAAAAGATCCCCCTGATACAATGAGAACACTCCCAGGTTCTTACCCCCCACCACACGGGATGTACCGGCCTTTTAAAACTGCACTGTCTGTTTGGCCGCACCCTGTAGTGACATGTTCTTCATACACACAACGTCATTGCAACATACAGTCAGTGATGTGGTCCTGATCTAAGTGAAGTAATATAGGTAGGTATAGGAATATTCACTACAAAACAGCCATATGTAAAAAAATAAATTATTTCGTTCGTTTTTTAGAGCAAAGGGAATTTTAACCCATGTGGCTTTAAAAACAATTTATTATTGAACAACAAATCAATAATTTTATTTGTGTAGATCGATTTAGTAATATGATAATACTCCCCGTCTAATCAGTAACCAGGCACATAAATACCTTGGCTTGGAGGGCGAGTTTACGGGGACCCGTCACAATAAATTTACGCAGGTCGCAGTGGCGTAGGCTTTTATACGTAGCACTGACACTCATTTTTCAGATTAAGAATACGTAGACCAATGTCCCGTGTCCGGGTGGAATAAAGAATAAAGAATAGAATCCCGGATGAGTGCTTACGAGTCGATGGCTACTTTTGAGTAAAAATTCTGAAAAGGGAAATCGTGTGAAGACAAGTCAAGTCGTCTGGTAGTGTAACGGTTGGCGCGTCCGCCAACTATATTTGAGGTCCCAAGTTCGATTTTTGGCAAGGTTGATGTAAATGATTAATTTAACGCCGTAATATCGGTAAATGAATTATATATTTATGATTGGGTTGTGGTTCTGTGGCTAGTGTCTCGCACTCACGGACCAAAGGTCTGTGGTTCGAATCCCACTTTACCCCAACTTGATTCCATTTTCTAATAGTGAGTTATTTACAACTCGTTGAAAATGGCCCTCAAAATTAAATATTTGGGTAAATCATAAGAACGCAAATATTTCTTTTTTAAAAAAAAAAAAAAATATTTTTTAATTTATTGTTTTTTTTCCGGAAAAAATGACAAGGAAAAAGATCCCATACAGGCATGGCCTGTGCGCGAGTGTACTGATTTAATCAATTAAATGTGACAGCACGATTTTATAAACAAAATTACACATACACGCACACATACATATCCACACACAACATACATGTGTATACACATATATAAAAAATACGCAATCTAAATATTTTCGTACAAAAAACCAAAAAGTAACACATTTTGCTAGCAATTTAGCTAAAGAAATCAAGAACAACTCTTTCCAAGACCAATTTATTGTGTAAATACAATATTCGATATTTTAAAAGCTATTTGAATACCAGAAACTTAAAAGGGTGTAAGTGCCATAAATAACGAAAATGATTTTATTTAAGAAATGGATAGTATGTGCCAAGGCCAATGTCCTACAGAAGGGTATAAATGCCATTGTAGTACAAATAATATTTTATAAAAAATTCTAAAGATGGCGTTGGTTGTAAGTACCAACATCTGTTTTCCTTTAAAAGGTGTTAAGTGCCATCGCCAGTCATATGCTATTTGTATCAAAATGGTTGACAATGAACCGGTCTCTGTGAATAGTGGTGGCGTTAAAAGACGTAAAAAGGGGGAAAAAAGTGCCCAAGTGGCCCGAAAGAAGCTAAAAGATTCTGGACAAGAATATTTTACATCCAATAGAAAGTTGATTCCTGCAAAACGACCCCCAAATCAAGAGGTTTGTACATTGTTTTAAATCTTCACCGGTTGTCTCTACTAGATAAAATGTCACTCATCATGCGCTAGGGATGTGCCAACCTGTAATTTTCTGCCAACCATGACATAGTTTAAATGGAGTATTTGTATTGAATTCAATTTTTTAAATCTCCCGGTCAGAGGTATTTGGGTGAAACTTTATTTTTACTTGTTTTTAGGAGAGCAAAAAAAAGAATTTAAAAATATATTTTTTATTATAAATTCGTTTAAAGATAATTAAACCTTAATAATTATATTTTCATGGATATTTTCGTAAATATTATTATTAATGTGTAAATAACTATGTTAACGGCATATCAGAAAATAAGTTACGCCCTAATGATTGCAACCGGGAGAAATTACTATATCATTATTACACTCCACCACATTTAGTTCCTCTAGTTTAGTTTCTACTGAGTGAAAGATATTGACCCTAAGTCCCTAAGATACGCCCACGGTTGCGTACCTATATTATCTATGTTGCTTTCATTCACTTCATTTTTTATTTTAGTGTATCTGCAAATGCAGCTATAACTGCAAAGAAATACCTTTCGAACAAAAGATGTCATTGTTCACGGAATTCTATGCGTTAAAAAACAATGAAAAGCAATCTTCTTTTCTGATGGGATTAATCCATTTGACAGAAATTAAAAGAAGAAGGCATGGAACCTATGAATCTCCTGCTCTAAGTAGGCGACAATGCACCGCATATTATATGCTTCCAGATGGCAAGGGAAATGTTGTCGGTGTGTGCAAAGCAACGTTCATGAACATTTTTTCCCTTTCTCCAAAAAAGATTCAAGTACTACTCGATAAAAAGAAACAAGGACATACAACCTACTTGGAATCAAGAGGAAACATCAATAAGAAAAAACGAAAATATTCAGACGAAGATGAGGATGAAATTAAACAACATGTAAATATGTTTCCCAGACTTGTAAGTCATTATGGTCGAGCGAGATCAGAGAAAGAATACTTAAGTCCAGATTTAAATATACATCGTTTGTTTAAAGCATTTAAGATATCTTTTCCGGAGTCAAAAGTCACATATAAGTTCTACTCTAAAATTTTTGGAAAGGAGTTTCCGAATTTAAAATTTGGCCAGAAACGAACTGATACATGTGCAACGTGCGACCTCTATGTTGCTAAAATAAATGCCGATCCATCTAATAAAACAATACTGAAGAATCAACTTGAATTACACCATCGAAAAGCAGAAAAAGCAACAAAACAGATGTCACTTGATATAAAAAAATCACAGATGCCGAGTAGTAATATATGCACTGCCGCCATGGACTTGCAACAAGTTTTGCTGACACCAACTTTAACTCATGGGCCCATGTACTATTCGCGACAATTATCAAATTTCAATTTGGGTGTGCATATCGAAAATACCGGTGATGGGTATATGCTTATGTGGCATGAAGCTATTACAGGAAGAGGGGGAAATGCGATAGCATCCTGCATTTACAAAATGTTTTCTAATAATTTTATAAGAAAGGAGAATCTCATCATGTGGAGTGACAATTGTAGTGGACAAAATAAAAATAAAATGATGATATTTTTATGGGCATATCTTGTGTATAAAAAAGTTTTTACATCGATAGAGCATAAATTTTTAATGAGCGGGCATTCATTCCTTAGCTGCGACAGGGACTTTGCTTTAATCGAAAAAAGGAAACGAGTAACACATTCCATTGTTCCTGCAGATCTTGTTGATATGATGAAAAATACTCGTGACAAGCAGCCTTTTAATGTTATTTCAATGACATCACATGATTTCATGGATTTTAAATTGGCTGCCGAAACATTTTTGAATACTACCACAATGCAGATATCGAAGGCTCATCGCTTGAAATTCGTAAGTGATAATCCTTTCGTTGTCAAAATGAAAGAGACCCACAACTCTATGGAGCCCTGGAAAATTGTAAGATTATTGAAGAAGAACAAAAAGTTATCGGATTTAGATAATTATTTCTTACCCATGCTGAATTGCAAGAGCAAAATAACAGAAGATAAGAAAAAAGATCTCAAAAATCTAATACCTTACTTGCACACGGAAGAACATAAACAGTTTTATAATAGAATTTTAGATATACACGATGTTGGGTGCTAAATAGTAATTATACTGAATTATAAATACCATGGGAATTTTCATCGTCGTCACATCACTATTATAGATAGATGAAACAGTGGATGTACCTATTTCTTTATTCTCACTAAGGCACTAACACCTTTATTGCTTTAGAGAGCAGGGCACTTTGGCCCTTTTAAAAGAAACTAACAACGGTACATGAGACTTTCTTTTAAATTATTTGTTTTTTTGATTTTATACTTAGTTTAATATGTCTTTTTTATATATTTTTTACTAAACTACATTAAAATATGCTCTTTTGTTGATTTGGCATAAAAATAAAATAATGTTTTCTTTGAATTATTATGTGTATTTTTAATTTCCCGTCTGCTTTCCTTTTTTGTCCATGGCACATAGAGCCTTTTAAGTTTCTGGTATTCATTTATAAAATGACTTGAGTATTCGAAATACAAATACAATATTTGACAAGTAAACAAAATGTTGAAATGCAATTGCAAAGTAATTACTTATTGATGTGCATGAGTAATTACTCAGTTTTACTGAAGATAGGCAAATATAGTTATGTAATAATTTTTTTTGTGTATCTACTGCTCTAGTATCTACGAAAATAGTATAATGAACCAGTTTATAAATAAAAATAAAACTAACAACTGCGGAGTATAGTAAGAAATCAATAAAATATTGATTCTTTTAAAAAAATACATACATCTGATCTTATGCCACTGATGTATTAAAATACACTTTTACGTGCAATCTGCTCCCATTTCACGAGATACTTGGTACGCAAGTCGTAATTGCAAAATGCAATCTCGTTTGATGGATTATAATTATATAATATTTTAAACGAAGTTGATTAGTCATTTGTAAGTATTGAAAGCATGTAATGTAGGTATAGATATTAGTGACCGGCCGAAACAATATTTACAGCCGAAACCGAATTTTAACTTCTATTCTAGTTAGTTCGAAAGTTATTCGAGTAAGTTAAAGTCACTTCAAAACGCCCAAAATTGGGCATTATTATTGTTAGACCTTACGAGTTCATTTAAATAAGTGTTGAATAAAATTCACAATGAAATAAAAGGCATAAAATTTAACGAGTAAATTACTCTGTTTTAAGCATTTTTTGGTTCGTTGTTATGTTGTACATATAACTTGTATGTAACAGTTCTTCAATGTACGGTATTGGAACTTTAGACTTATTAACTATAAAGGAATTTAAAAAAATATAAATACAAAATATCTTAGAACTACAAACCATAGTCAACGAATCGCAAAATCAGTCAAGTTTTTATTTTTTATATTAGACAATGTCAATACTACTACTACAACTACCATCTTCACGCCATTTCCCCGTAGTTAGAGAATGAACCACCACACACGTCTATCCTGGCATACATTTCTAGCTTCTTCCACATTTATACATCGTGGCATACGTGCCCTTCGGTTCTGCCTGCTTTTTTTATGACTAGACGTAATATTAATATCACATCGTATTGTATTCATATTATCCTCAAAGCGATGAGGATAATATTAAGATGTGGGAGACGAACAAAAGTTAAGAAAATGATTCAACTTCTAGATAGTATGACAATTGATCAAAGAATCAAATTCAATGTTGCTAATGAAATAAACAAAATTATTAAAGGAATAGTTCCGAGATATTTTCAAAATAAACTAAAAAATAATGAGTTCTTTCATAACTATGCAACAAGAGGATCTAAAAATATAAGACTGGAAAAGAAATCAAAAGCAATGTCCCAGAACTGCCTTATGTACAAGAGAATACAACTATTTGAGGAAATGCCAGAAAGCATAAAAAATTAAATAAATGTAAATATATTTAAAATTAAAAGTTAAAAGTATTTTTGTGAAAAATATTAGGTAGTATATTGCGTAAATAGTAAATATAATTAATGAAAATGTACATATGAAACAGTTAATATTATAAATTAGGATATTAAGTGTATAATAGTGATAAATAATGTTAGAATAAGTATAGATGTAAATATTGTGTTGTAAATATATATTAGACTATGTTAATCATAGAACTAAATAAAATAAATAATAAAAAAATAAAAAAAGACTTAAGATTTTGGTTTATCTGATCATGCCACGCCTTCTTTGGTCGTCCTCGTCTTAAGTTACCGTACATTTTCGCCATATATACTTGTTTTACCATTCTTTCGTCATCCATTCTCCCTGCATGACCAAACCATCTCAATGACCCTTTCTTAATCTTATCAATTACGCCTGACTCAGATTTACACTCTCGCCTGATTTATCATTCGTAACCCTTTCATACATTGATTTCCCACACATTCGTCTAAGAGATCGCATTTCGATATCAATGCGCTAATTAATTATTCGTTTGGACAACAATTCAATACCTCAAATTGTGCTATTGTGTGTGAACAGTTATTATATGTGAACAGTACTCTATGTTCAGGATGCTTCCGTAAAAAATATAAAAAAAACTTTTTAATAGTCTGCTTGTAAAAAAATATTTAAAAAGATGTTTCGGCCACTTTTTGGCAGAAATTCGTTTTATTGGGTAAAACTGGCCGAAATCGAAACTAAAACCGAAACATCGGTCGGTCACTAATAGATACTGTGAACTGTGATGTGTTGGAACTTGTTTTATTTACGCATGTTAACATGGATATTACACGTATCTATGCTTCATACATTAATGCAGTTTACATAATCGGGTTGTGGTCCCGTGGCTAGTGTCTCGGACTCACGGCTCAAAAGTCCGTGATTCGAATCCCACTCTACTCCAAGTTGATTATCATTTTCTAATAGTGAATTATTTACAACTCGTTGAAAATGGCCCTCAAAATCAAATATTTGGGTAAATAAAAAAAAAAAAATCATAATATCAGAAATATTTCTTAATTTTTTTTTTTTTAAATAAATAAATAATAATATCTTGAACTTTTAGCTTTTGACAAGCATTTTATATGGAAGGTGGTATTTCACCATAAATTCTCCGTCCGAATAATACTTTAAAGGGTCGGCTGTTTTTTCATATAATTTTCGTGCACGTGAAGGTCGCACGACTTCTAAATTGTTGAAACTGAAAAAATCAGACAAACTATCCATTTTTACTTCTGAAAAATATGCCAGATGATAGATCGCGGGCTTATTCCATCGTTATACCGCGTAAGAAGCAGGTATGAGCTTGGAATAAGTTTCTATGGTCGCTATTCCAGCTCCATATCTCTTTAGTTAAACTCTGTTTATAACTTAACATTACACGAAAAGGTTTAATAAAAAATATCCTGAAAATCCCTGTCAGAACGTGCTCCCTCGGCATTTACAAAATCTTAATGTTTTGACTACAAAACAAATTTATACAAAAGTTTTACTTATGTACTCATACAAAAAATATTAAATACCTCCCATGACACCAAACACAATTACCAGAGTTACTAGACATCCCCTCCTGATGCTGCAAAAGCAATCGAATATTAACACAACTTTTGGTGAAAGACGATTGGCCTCCTGCTTCATTAAAGTGTAAAACCTACTTCTATTGTCCATAAGGACAGTAATTTAATACTATCACTATAAAATCGCTATTAAGAAAGGGCATAATGGAGGTGGAATTTGCACGGATTAGTGGATCAAGCTAAATTGGAAGAAATATGTTTTTATTTTAAGTGTTTTTTTTTGTGGGTTTTATGTGTTGTTATTATGTTTTATATATATTTGAGATTATGATTTAATTTTGTTAAATAAGACATGTTTCAAAATTATATAAAATGTCTTCCTCGGCAAGAGACACTAATGTAAAAAAAGTAATACATAAATTGTAAAAGAACATTAACTTAAATGAAAATAAATAAATAAGTTAGAATTATTTCTATACCATTCTTATTCTACCACTACGCTCAGGGATAACTTTATACCCGGTTTGTAAGTCAGGCCGTTGATTTAGCTTGGATTTAGCAATTTTAGGTCTATCACTGTGAAATCTCACCGTTCAAAAATTAACTGACATTTAAAAACATTCCTGAAGAGAAGTAGATATGTTTTTTACGATCGTTTTTGTAATTTAATTTATTCATCTTACCTACATTACCACAAGACATTTTGACTTAAAAAATGTTATGGGAAATAAATACCAATGTTATATATTATTATTTATTTTTGCTCAATCGGTTTTATATTTTTCTTGCATTTTGTAAGCTGTTAAGATTTCGAAAGTAATGTGGGTATGTATCTATCTACAAGTACATATATCATTCAAACCAGTATCCATAGGCTAACAACAGTTAAAATTTAAATTGTGTAACACGATTTATTATTGTTTACGTATTTAAAAAATAATAATTCTTCTACGCAACGTGAATTTTCCGAGATTTTGGGACGGGATTATAAATTAATATTCTATGTAATGTGTTCAAATAACAATGTAGTCAAATTAATTAAAGTTACGTATGTAGGTATTAGATCAAGCTTTCTCTTAAATACTTTATTACCTATACGAATTTCACTAATGATGTCTTTAAGTTATAGCTTTTTGTGACTCAACGCCAGACAATAGTAGAGATTTGTAAAATAGTATTACCTTACATTAGAAAAAAAAAAAAATAACAAACTTAATAAGTAACTTATCGGAAGACGACCTTTAATTTTTTTTAATTGAAAGTAGATCATATTGATCAAAAACTAAATTATAAAAACAACTTTTAAGAATTCCCTTTTTTACGCCTAGTATTTTTTAGTAAAAATTTATTTATAATTTTATTGTCAAAAGACAGAAAAAAAAACTCTTAGAAATGTATTGTGAAAAAAAAAATTTTTTTCATTATTTAAATCACCGACTTAAATGCGTATTGTGGTTTTTTGCAAATAATTTTTATGTTTAGTTTCAAATTTAACATTGAGAAATATATATTTTTTCAATAAAATTAAATTTCTTGTGATAATGTACTTTTGCTTTAGCAATACAAAAGTCGTGTATGCAAATATAAATATCTCCGAGAAATCTTTATTTATATTTGAGTGTGCTTATGTTAGTTTATTTATCCATTATATTAACACCCATAAGACTGATCATCTTACCTTCATGTAGCAAAAAAATATCAAAATACCCTGTGGTTGGTGTTCCCATGCAGTGCCCTGTGCACCATTCTGTGCGAAAGGGGAATAATGATACAAAAAATTTAGTGAATAAGTATTTTATGCAAATAAATTCACAAAATATTTACCAAAAAATAGGCGGTAAAAATGGTTCATCATCGCATCTTCGTCTCCTTTCCTGACCTTATGATGCGTATCTTTATATTTTTTATTACACGAAGGTAAGATGATAAGTCATACGCTTCAGGTGCCAAATCCAGGGACTATGAAATATTCCACTTTAGAACACATTTTCAAATGTGTGTATGAAAGTTAATTTTCACATGTACCTACGTATATTTTGACCATATCGAATCTGTTCAACATCGTTTTATAAGAAAAGTGGCATGATTGCTCGGATTGCAAAGGGGTAGTTATACCTATTTTGAAATAGACCAATCTCTTCATTTGTCTTTATTGGAGAAACGTAGAACTAAGATGAACCATATACATTTTTAAAATACTTGAAATGCTATAAGTGATGTCACATCTCTATTGCAATCAATTTATTTTCATGTGTTCAACCGTATCACCAGAAGTCAAAATTTGATATTTATCAAGTATTTTACGAGAAACACTTTTTTATGCCCTTAATTTTCAGAATGTGTAGATTAGTCAATTCGACACACAAGTTGGAAATCTTTGGGATAGATCTTCCTGCTTTTCGTAGATCTCTTCGCCACTAAAACTGTGTGGGATGAAAATGGGTTGGCATGGGTTAGCACAAAGTCTTATATGTTGATCGTGTTTTTAAATATATTATATACCATTATTTTATTGCCCTTGCTTGTTTTTGCTACCATAGTTTTATGTTCTTTTTGTTTGGTTTCTTATACATATGTTTTTTTCTTATAACTGTTGTAATAGTACTCGCTTCGGCAGTACATATACTAAAATTGGAACGATACAGAGAAGATTAGCATGGCCCCTGCGCAAGGATGACACGCAAAATCGTGAAGCGTAAATGGGTATTATACTTGACACTAAACTTTCTTTTACAATTCATAGTTAACATGTTATCAATAAATCCTTAAAACTTCTTGAATTTATTAACAGAAGCACCGCTTACTTCAAAAATATCGATACCCTTAAAACTCTCTTCTGTTCCCTAGTTCGCCCGCACCTAGAGTATTCCTCTGTTATCTGGTCTCCATATTATGATGTTCACATCAAGAATATTGAATCAGTCAACATCGATTTTGAGAAAGATAGGCTGGAGGTTGGGCTTATCCAGAGACCTATATACGTATAATGAGTTAGAATCTACCTTGAATATATCTTCTCATCAAGACCATCGAAATAAATCCGACCTTATGTTCCTTTTTAAAATACTCAACTCACTCTTTGATGCGCCTGAACTACTGAGCTCAATAAAATTAAATATCCCAACTAGAAACCTTAGACAAAACTTACTCTTTCATACCGATAACCATAGAACTAACTATGGTTTTCATTCTCCTATGCCCAGAATTCTTAGGTCTGCCAACAAACATACCAATCTTGATTTCTTTGATAACAAGTTTTCTTCCTTTAAACGATCACTGAATCGAATTTTATTATAAACACCTCTCTCCCGCTTCCACTTCCGCAAAGTCTACTATAAACCATTGAGTCTTTCTAATTTTTTTATAATCATTTTCTATGTATAAATGCGTCCATATATAAATAAATGAATAAATAAATAGGCTTAGGCCGTATATATAATAAAATAAATATATCAAGACACCATTAGTCGAATAAAAAAATGCGTTTCATTATTTTAATAAAAGCATCGTTGAAATCGCAACTCATTGAAGAAATGAATTAATTATTAATTAAGTAATATTACCATCGCTCGATTTCCGGTCCCCGGGTGTCATGTTGAGACTGATGTTTTCCTCCAACTTCTCTTCCATTTCAGATAGTAAACACAGTAATAACACTCAACACTTTAATTAATTGTACGATCTGTATATTATATTCATCCTAAAATCAATTATAAAAAATAACTGTCCCTACTATTTTATAAATAAGAAACACAAATAAAAATCGACGCTTTTTGAGGACACAAATATATACACATAAAATATGTACAAAAAATAAAATCGTAAGGCTGAATTCGAAAGGTAAAATGCTCCACAATGATAGATATTATATTATGAAGCTCTTTAAGGGCATCATTTTTAAATAATGGCGCTCTAAAACATGTTCATATAAAATTTATTCAAGTATATTTTAGCTTCCAAACAAGTACTGCGTACTTACCACCTACTGGTGAAATGGGAAGAAAAGTTAAGTTATTAATTACACACTGTTATTTCGCAAGATTTTATGCAAGGATCTAAAAATAATTAATAATTTTCTTAAACATATTCTCGAATAATTTCAAAAGTGGTTTGCTTTAGATTTCCGAAGGAACACGCAATATTTTTAATTAATAAGACACTTAAATTGTTTTATTTAAAATACCCGATTATTGAGAAACACCAGCAGCGCCTAATAACACCTTATCACACAACGAGTCTCGCTCTAGAGAGAATTTACAGAAGACTGCTCTCAACTCTCAAATCGGTACTTTGATAGAGCACCATAATAATGATTTAATAAGTGGCACCTAACCGCCTCTTGATAGCACAGAGAGGAATGAGGATATTTAGTTTTACATATTTATTAATTGCTTTGATGCCACTGCGATTTTTCAAATACTATCTCGCTTGTTTTTATTATTTTTTTAAACGAAGAAAAATTCCATATTAATCCAGTGGATAGGTACATTTAACCTTGCAAAAGGTGATGCTGTTTTAGATTTTGGTTATGTTTTATGCAAGGAAAATCCAAGTTTTATAATTTGGTAAGCCTGTGCGCGAGTTACGACGACAACTTTTGTGTCACTTTTTTAGATTTTTGCTGGACAACTTTTTACACATGTGTTAGATACTTATATTTACTCGAATTTTCTACAATTTATTTGATATGGGGTGTCAGAGAAATTAGATGAATATTTATTTGAACATAGTTTTTCTGTCGTCCATCTTTCAAAAAGGCGTATCTCGAACTTGTTGATTTTTGAGATGACTTTTTAAGAATTTGCTTGGATAGTTTTCGCCTTTAAAAATAATAAAAAAATAATCTTACTGTATTTTGCCGTTTTTTTATTATTATTTTAAGACAGTGTGATGTCTATTTATTCCGTAAATATAACTTATTTTTATTAAAATATTCATAATTCAATTTCGACAAAAAAATGAGATAAGCCTTTTAAAAAGATGGACGTATTGTGCAAAAAAGACAATCCCAAGCGAAAATCGATAAAATCAAGGTTTCGTTGTCACGTTTTAGGTACCACAAAATTAAACCGATTTTTTTTTTAAATTAAAAGAATTAAATTTTCTTTGTCGGCAGATAAAACTGGGCGCCTTTTTTGGTTTTTGGATGGTCTTAGCTCCCATATGAAAAAAATATCAAAAAAGCTGAACGATGAAAACACGTTAATGGTTAGTAACTATATTGTGTAAAAAAATCGCTGCTTTGGAGCCATAATCCAGGGGAAAATACGGGAATGCGTTTGCATGTATCACCTGGTTCTGGAAATGAGAGCGACTGACGAAAACAGTTTCAACTCTCACTTGTACGCTTTCGAAAGCTCGTCTTACACAGGTCAGAAAATGATACAAGATCTTGTGCAGTTCCTTGTACAATAATAGGGAAATATCACATACTACGAACTAAAAAATATATGAAATGGATTAAGAATAATCAATTGTATTTTTCAAATCAATATGGATATTGTGGAGAAATGTTTTCATACATTTTCATAATGTAAAAAAGAAATTTAACAAAATACTTTGCTAGAAAAACTTTGCTTAGCTTGGTTTTTGTGACGTCAAGATTCGTGATAATGTTCTTAACAAATTTCAATGGCCAGGAACAAATAAACATGATTCGTGACGTATTAGGGGCGTGGCCAATGAAATGACCGTTTTTGCGGGAATTTCGCAAAATTACAAATTAAAAGTATTTTTTAAGCTTCTAATAAATAGCAAAAATAAATTTTTATTAGACAGTATTTCATAGACTTTTATTATTTTTAAAATGTTATTTTTAAAAACATGATATTTTCCTATTCCGCGCATAATTGCGCAGTCAGAAGGCTGTGAATGGAGTTGTCACAATGTTTTAGAAGTTATTAATGAATGAACATCAAACCCATCTAAGATCGCCAACAAATTTATTATATCAAATTAAAAAAAAAAGTACTGATCGTTTAAAGATCAAGTTTTCAGGGAAGCATCAGTTCATCCAATCTATGGACCGACCGCGCATTGTACATACCTATATATTGTGTCAATATTATAATAATTTGCATTAACGTTACATTAAAATATATCCTCAGATTGTCAATGGATACTTTAGAAATATTTAACGTTTGACATATTTTTATTTCATCTACAACGCTGCTAAATAAAATCTTTTTTTTTTTTTACTGGACAGTATTCCATAGACCCTTATTACCTTAATTTACTTTTTTTCTAATTGATATTTCCCAATTATTGTGCCAAACCTTGAGCCATTTTACTTGTTGTTTTACACGGAGCAGTTTCTGTGATTGAAAATTGCACGTAAATATGCGCAGAATGTAAACGTTTATACATCACAGTTGAGACAGCGAGCTTTTTTGTGAAGAAGCGACTACTGACAACAAAAAAAAAATATTCTGCGATCAAAATCAGGTTTCTGAAATAACATGGACCGTGAACCTTATTGATAATCAGTATTTCCAGAAAAGAAAGCCGGTGATGAAGTTAAAAATTGCATCAAAACAAATAAGATCGAGGATAAATAAAGTGACACGAGCAAAAACAAATACCCGTTGACAATTAACAGTATCACAGGTTTGAGATGTACGCGCACACTTTTTATGAGCGCGCAGCCAGCTCTTGGTTCAAATAGTAATTTTGTAGAAAAATAGTGTTCTATTTTTTCTGAATTCGACCACACATTTCACCCAATTTGTGTATTGCACTACACAGTATTCATTGGATAAGATAATGTATTATCTTCCATAAGATCTTGTATCATTTTCTGACCCACGTAATACGAGCTTTATTCGTATTATTACATTTTACGCGTGATGATTTTGATTTACAAAACGGTTAATTTGTACTATTTTACCGCAGATACACGTCGGAAAAGTTTACCCGTAGTGTTCCGATTGTGAGCATATTAAATAAATCATTTTTAAGATCTACTTTCGAGTTGCGCTACCCAATTTTAAACACTACCACTGGTCGATGTAATATTTTAGTATGCGTATTGAATAATCGCCATTTTACAATCAATGAACAGACCTCTATGACCGAATAATTTGTACTGAACGATATTACAAACAGTTATGCATAGTTCGGTTACTTACTTTCTAGTTTAGATATTTATATACGAAAACTAGTTATATAGATTCTTAGATCACTTTCTAAACATACAATATGGTAATATGTATTCTAGATGACATCTATAAATCACTCGCCACAATAAAAGTTCTTTTCACGTTATATCAACTTACCTGTAATGTTTCTAGTATGTAATGTACAATATGTAATTATGTAACCGAGATGACATCAGAATACATGCCTTATGTTTTTTTTGGTTTCAAAAAATATGATCACATTTCTGATTATCGTAGGCAACTGAAATGGTTCAAAATTAGACAGCGGAGAGACTATCACTCCCTCCAACTTCTGTTCACTGTACTTCATATCTTGTCCTAATGCTCTTATATACCTTTGTGAAAAATTTTAACGCTTATCAATTCATGGTTAACCTCTTCGTTATAATTCTCAAAACACCCTCAATGCCCATCCATGATTTCTCTTTCTTCTCTGTCGCGTATAGTTTCCATGCCACTTAACCGTGGAATCATCTCCCATACACTATCAAAGATGTCTCTACAATCTACAATATACCTACCTGTTTAAATCCCTTCTGAAGAAACGTTTCCTTTCTCTTCCTTAATCTATACTCCTTTCCATTTTACTCATTATTCATTTTCCCCATTGAGTATTAGCATTGATTGAAAGTAATGTTTATACAAATACCATATCTTTATTTTGTTTTTTATTGAATACGCTTTAAAATCTAAATTACATAAATATCACTTTTATTTTATTGGTAAGTTGGAAAAAAAATTCCATTTGGCCATAAGTCCGCCAATGTAAAATTTATGATCATTCCATGTCCGCTCCCTAGTTGGAGCATTTGGTGTCCACAAAGATTCTCCAAGCATCTCTGAGAGAACCTGATGCCTTGCAAAGTTGGCAAGCGTGGTTAAGGCTCTCGTGAGGCATCCGCAGCACATGGCCAAGCCAACCGTATCGCCTCCGCTTGATGACAGTTGTCACCGGAGTTTGCTGAGTTTGCATCGGAATTTATACTATGTACAAAAAGTTATAAATAATAAAAAAATATCGAACCCGGAACCTTCCGTGCGTGAGTCAAGTGTCTTAACCACTGCACCGTGGAGGCCACTTTGATCGGGATGATCGAGTAAAAACAATTTTCATTGGCTCTAAAAAAATGGTCTTGTTATTTTAATTTCAAAGTGTTCTATTTTAAATGGCATTTAGAATGACAGGTCCAAATTTCACGTCGCCACGACTTACCGTTTCGGAAGAGATATTGTAAAAGACAAACAAGCAAACATACACACCCATGTTTTTCAGTTTCATAATATGATTTCGGTATAAATATGTAATTACACCTGTCCTTGATTTTGAGGACAGAAAAATCATGGTGTCATCATTACCTTTATTATTGTTATTATATCAAAGGCTGTAATAATGTATGGGATTTGTCGTCAGTGACTTGAAAAATGATTAGGTTCTGCTTAGGTACCTATATTTTTATTGAATAAATGATTAAGTTTGATTAACTAAGTTGTATTTATGTTTTTCAAATAACTCAGAGAAGATAAATAATCGCAAAATTAACTTTTATGACCTATATTGATATGTACTTACTACCTACATTATGTTTTTTTATAAAAAGACATTTGAGTTTTTAAATTTACCCATACCCAGTGTTCATACCATTTTTTTTAAAGTCGTAAATAACTTGTGCTGGAAAATGGGAATCAAGTTGTAGCAGAGAGGGATTTATCTACAGACTTTTTTTCTTGTATTATTTATTGTTATTGATTGATGATATTGATTTTTTAAATAACTTATTTTTGCAGAAAATGCCATGTTGTGCTGTTTTCAAATATGAACATCCAACTATGTTTTTTTTTATTAGTAAAATATAAATGTTTGCCCTCTCGTTTACCCAAACATTTTAGGGGCATTTAAAAATAGTTGTTAATAACCCACTATCGGAAAATGAGCATCAAGTTGTGGCAAAGCGGGGTTCGAACCTCGGACCTTTGATCCATAAACCAAATATTCTTCATGTTTTACTTTTTATATGTTTATTGTCCTCCTCGTAGTGTAATAATGGTCTTCACATTTGCCTACCATTCAAGAGGTCTCGAGTTTAATTCCAGACATGGTTGAGATTAAATATTTATTTTAATAGGTGTTTTTACGCTAGAGTACTTCATAGTCCCTGTAAAGGTATTCTGAATCTCCTCGACCCCCTAGAGAGTATTTGAAGATTTTAATTTTTTTAATGCGATGATACTTTGCTTCATATAATGGCCACACTGATGATGCGTAAAACTGTTTAAAAAACAGTAAAAAAACCAATACAGTTTGGTCAATTCAACCTAATTAAGTGTTTTGAGTAATGCTAAAGGTTGTAATAATGTTCTCAATGAAAATCATTGTTTGATTTCAGGTGTTCATATTTATTTAGCTTTAAATCATCAGTGTGGCCAGATATAAAGCAAAATGTAAACGAATGCAAAAAATAAAAATTCGTAAATTAATCACTCTTTAGGGAGTAGAGAAGATTCAGAATACCACCCCTGGACAGGTACATGTAGCGTATGACTGATCTTACGTTCAAGTAATAATAATAATCAAGATACGCTGCGGTAAGTGTGTAAATGCAATTCCCTAGACACTATGCGGAAAGGAAACAATGGTGATGATTTTTTTTTCTGACGTAACACCGAAGTAGTAAATTAAAATCAGAATTTTTAAATACGATATTATCGTTAGATGAACTGACAAGTGAATTTTTAATATTAACAGCCTTGAACGTTCCGGGACTGGAAATAAATGTTGCGAACCTTCCCAGTGCAACATGATATGGCTTTACTTAAGAAAATTAATATTTCATCTCATAACGTTTAAACCGATCAATCTATTTTTACCAACACTTCTTTTGTGGGGAATTAAAAAAATATGACGCAATGTATTTCTTAAAGTAATTTCGCAAACTCCTGGTATTTGGAAATTATTTAAATAAAATATGTGAATTTTCAATTCCAGTGCCTCGATTATGAACGCTATCTTCATCTGTATATATCGAGACGGTATAGTTAACTTATGTACTATCTGTATCTTACCTCGGTATGTTCTACTTACTTGTCATATCGACATCATACGATCGAAACAAGCCAATGGAATAACCGCGTTCCTCATCTCATTAACATTAAAAATAGTTCTCATTTATATTTTAAATAGGCTTCTGTAATAAAAAGTGCTTACTTCAAAGCGATTATAAACTCCAATTAATCCCAATTCAAGCAAAAAATGCTCGCTTGCACATGAATTTTGCATGACTTTTGGAAATCACCTAGACGGTACGCTTAACGACCGACTACAAAGCCGGCTCCTATAACGTCTCGATACAAACACTCGGAAAGATAATAAAACAGATGGAAAAAATACAATAACTAAATAATTTTTTAGAGTGGTAACTTTCTGACGCATATAATCTGTGTCTGACGCCTAGATATTTATATTTGTTAATAGGACATAATCTAGCGACATTATTTTCACATCTAGGCGTTCGTTACAGTGACAATATGTCGGAATTTAATTCGACTTCCAAACTTACTTATTTCTCTCTCAAATTTTTAAGGCTTTTAGGCTCATAGGCTTTTAAGAAAAAAAGTGCCAACCTCAAAACGATTAAAATTTTTAATAAATCATAATTAAAGGAAAAATTGCTCGGTGGAACCAAATTTTTGACACTTTTAATGCGTAGATAAACGTATCGAGGGGTTCTAGACCCGTCGGTATAAAACGATGTACCTACTTACATCAAATTTGATGGTGGGAGTATCGGTACTATACCTTTGTAGTCGGTTGGGATACTTTTATATTCAACTATGACGTCATACTAAAGCTTGTCATTTTAGAGCGTAGATATGTGTACCGTGACGTACGCTTCCCCTTGAGTCATATCGATGTACCTACCCAAAACTTGAAGGTGGGGGGTCGGTAGTATATCTTTATAATCGCACGAGGGAATTTATCTTCAACTATGCCGTCAAGGTGAAGGTATGACGTCTTTACCATCCCATCATAATCGAGGCCCAGGGTACGTATTCTGATGGGAAGTTAAAATTTATCTTCAATTTTATCTATAAAGTAAACTTAAGTTTCTGTATGAAAAATAAAACAAGTAAATATTATTTTTTTTAACATGTTCAATTACCGGTTACCGCCGAAGATACTTGGAATTTTCCTACAAATATACACACTTTCGTACATAAATATTGATATTAGTTTATACCGTCTTAGTACATACTGATGAAGTTAGCCGTTCATAATCGTGGCCCCGGGCCCAGATTACAATGATAAGTTAACTGAGTTATTTTCAGTGAGGAAGTTCAGTGGTTTTATAGATATGTTTTTTTTTAATAGACTACAAAACTAACCCAAAATTTAAAAAAAAATGTTTTGTGTGTCGTATTATCATTGTTATGATTTTTTAAATTCTAGTAGTTTTGAAATTACTCCGCCCGTGGCGTCACGAGTTGTCGTCGGTGAGTTGTGCTGTCATTTAAAACTAGAACCCTGTAGCTGTCAAAATACATTAATCGTTGAAAAAAATGGCTACTTGGAAACCGGAAATCTATCACGACACATAACAACGCCATAATTGATTGGTTATTAAACAATGTGACGTTTCAAAGTAGTTATTTTTTATTAAATTTTTCAAACATTTGCGATAAACTTCGCCGTATAATTAAATGCTCTAAATTTTAAAATGTTAGAAAACATTCTTTAAATCCAAATTTACCGAAGCACTAAACTTCCTCACTGTCGATAAAGTAAAATCGAATTTGTGTATGAAAATGTGTATATTTTTAAGATATCTTTAGTCACATGCTACCGACGAAGATACTTCTAATTTTCAAACAAACATTTACATTTTCATTGAAAAAAGATTTTTAGTTCATTGACAATTGAAGATAATTCTGTTAGCGTTTAAATAACTGAAGGCAAAATGGTCAGTCTTACGCTTGCGCTTGGTTTGGATAACAGTCTAGGCTTGTGAAATATTGCATTGAAAAATATTAGTTTAAAGAATATTTACTTTTGCTAAAGAAGTTCCTAATATCACAAAATAATTAAAACAAAGTTGCCACTCTTTCATTGTACTCAAAACTCTGGTTCAAAGTAACAGTTGTAAATCCCATAGTTGGTGAAATGGGCATGTCCGATGCGTGGACACTCGAGCTCCTTTGAATATGTGTTTATAATGATATAACTATGCCTATGAATTTAAAAGTATAGTTTTATACTCTTGACTATGCTCCAAAATATTATTCTGTTTTTGCACCGGTTAAATTGCCGGTAACTTAAAGTTGATGGCTAAAACCATGACAATTATTATTGTCACGCTCCTGACCGAAGACTTTTTTATCTGTAGCTACCTAAAAAGTGAGTAAACCGAGCTTTTAGTTCAGCAATTTTTCTCTTAGTTTATAAAATTATTGACTAATGGTTGAAAAATATTTTAAAACCAAATACGCGTATACTAGCATGGTCGTATGTTTCCATTTATTTAGTTTTTTTAATGCAGGGCTGTCTTGCTAGTTTATATTTTTGTTTTTATTTGTATTACGTAATGTTCGAATTAAGATGAACTATTTTATAATACATAAAATCAATCGGATTGAATTGGATTTATAATACAGTAGGGCCTCGACAATCCGGACAGGAAAAAACAGGACCTTGGCGGATTACCAAGGCGTTCGGATTGTGGTCTGCAATACTTTAATCGTAATTAAACATGTATGTTTAATTTTAGAAATTTATTTCATTATCAAAAGACAACCTGGACAATATTAACAACAGTGAATAATAAACGAATGAATAAAAAAGACGGCGCGTTTGAAATACAGCTAAAATATATATTTGTCACAATTGCCTGTTTTAGAACCTCGGACTTCTGATCCGTGAGTTCTCAACGCAACCCGATCCACTCGACCACAACACAACTTCTTTATATTTTCATGTTTATAGTTTTTATCAATGTTAGCCTCAATACTACAGCGAACATTATTATTTATATTACAAGAACATAAATATATAAATTAAGGGTCAGCTGTAAGAAACATCACTTTGTATAATTCAAACAGAAGCAATATTTCTGATGATTGAACCGTTCATTCTATACGGATAGTAAGGTAAATATCTAAGCTCTACAGTAATTGAAATCTCAAATGGAAATTTTTTAAAACCTATGAGAAATAAATGCAAGAAGTAATGTAAAAATTCACGAAATGCTTTCTTGTTATGCTCCGTGCGTCTGTTATAATCTTTAAAAATTTCCCTATCAAATAAGTTTAAAAATACTTTAAATCCATTAAAACCACCTAAAAGTAATTAATTTATCACTGTAATTCAATCAAACTTCGGGAATATTTTGAAACGCTGTAGACGCCTGTTTCCATATAAATATGTATTAGAGTATTCACACACGGCGTTCTAAATAAATCATCATCATCTTTTCCTTTCCGCACCTAATGGTGCAAGGGTACTGCATTGGAACACCAATCGCAGCGTTTCTTGTTCATTTTTGTTACATGAAGGTAGGATGATCACTGGGACTATGAAACATTGTAGTGTGAAAACACCCTTTTTAAATATTTCATATCAACCATGTCGGGAATCGAAACCGAGACCTCTTGCATGGTAGGCAAACGCGCTGACCATTACACTACTAGGCCTAAATAAATAGAATCAATATATTAATTTATTTGTCAGTTTAGAGACAAAAGTCAAGCTGAGAGCACGTCGCGTCGGCGTCGGTTTGAAATGTGAAATTTTTGAAAAATGTATGACGGGATGTAGAACCGAGTTAGTAGGTACATAAAATACCTAAATACCTAGCTACGGCGACCGGCTAGTTTGTCTTTACCCTTAATAATACAGAAAAAATACTTAGTTTCCTTGAAATGTTTAAAATAAAATATTATTACGAGTGCTGTGCTATTTGTACCGTTTGATGAAAAAATAAAAATAAATGATATTAGAAAATCATTTACCGTCTGAATCATTCCACGTTCCTATAAATCTGAAACACTTATCATGCAATCATAACTTACCCATGATTTATATTATTTGCCGACTTCCTGCAGTGGAGAATGCAAACTGAATCGTCATAATAAAATCTCCAGGCCAGACTACGGACTATTACTTCAGATTATATATGTGATGTCTTCACTTTCAGTCAGACATTGGCTTTATTGGATGATTTTCCTGTGTAGGTCGACGAGCGCGTCCAAAATAGGTATCCCGCCAAGTGGTCACGTTTAAGCCTCGAATTATGTTTGTATATTTCGCAAATTGGATGCTATAGCGGAAGTTATAAATTTGGAGTGTGATCAACTTGATTACGCACATTGTCACACGACAATTATTTGAGTAAGGTAGGTATGAATAGATGGATACGTAGGTACTAGTCGATGAAAAAAAGAGTGCCTATAATATTGAGAAAATTATATCCATACTATCGACCATCGAATGTTATAGTTTCATATTTTATTTATTTATTCACGGATTGTTCAGTCCATTTAGTTACAATACAATACATTACATTTTTTATTTACAACTATTTATCATTACCGCAAAAAATATTGTTCATTAAACTCTTTAGATTTAACTTTATTTGGTGCAACCTAGCCAAAAAGAATTTTGAAATGAAAAATTGAATTTTCACGACTGCAAAAAATACAATGATTTTTACTTAGTATAATACCTATCTATAACCTCACCATGTGTCTATTAGCAACCAGTGGTGCATAAAGCACTGAATTTTTATTACAAATGCAGCATATACATAGAAAGGATTGAAAATGTTCAACGAAAATTTTTAAAATACCTAGATTATAAAAACAATAAAATGCTTTGTACTCACAGCCGATCTGACAAACAAAATGGATTTTTCACCCTTGAAAATAGACGCACTGTATCTGAATTATGCTATTTACACAAATTATTTAATAATAAAGTAGACTCTTTTAATCTACTCTCCAAAATTAATCTAAATGTCCCCTTTCGCGTAACAAGAAATAAGTATTTATATAAATATTTATACGATCCCACTTACTATTTAATAATGCACACTCCTGAACACTTACTCTTACACTAATACACATAAACATACATCTACACTTACTCTCATTTAAATACACATAAACACATCCTTTTGTTGTACCACAATTTAATAATATGTATGATTTTTATTTAGAAACTTTGCTGGTCTCTTAACGGTATTTTTAAAAAAATGTTATCGTATCATTGTTGACTGTTTGTTTCTTTAAAATAAATAAATAAATATCTCGATTAGAGGTGGTAAAAAAAAATGTAACTGCTGTTTGAAAACAAAACGAAACACCTAAAACAGTCGCACTGTGCATTAAACTGTTATTTTTAAACATCTACAAGAAACAGCTTATTTGTGAAACGGTAACTGTTATTGCTACTTTTTGAGATATTTGAGATCATGAGAGAGTGCGGGTATTATCCTTGGCTCTACCCGACCGAGTTTCTCCAGGGTATGCTTGGCTACAACAGTTTAGAGACTAGAAGGAATGTGTATTTGACTACACATTTTTATCGATTGTTGCGCGGTATGATCGATAATTCTGAGATTATGATGAGCATTGGTTTGTATGTTCCTGATAATTACCTAAGACAGCGTCAGCATAGATTGTTTCATATTCCGAAATACAGGAGCAACCTGCCTATGGTTATGCCTGTTGGAAGGGCTACCGCTATGCTGAACAACATCGTTCTAGATGTTGATCTGTTCCATGTATCCGAAAAAGTTTTCCAGAGCATTCAGAGGATTCTCCTACTACTTTGACATGAGTCTCTTTCATGTATTTTTTTTTATAATATGTATGTATTGAATATATTTTTGTAATGTTTATGTTGTATTTAAATAAATGAATTGAATTGAATTTTATAAAAAAACGGAAATGCTCATCTTTAATCTAATCTTGATCATTTATACACAAATGTAGAGTGATTCAACAAAATAAAAGGCGTTATTTCAATCATTTTAATTTTAAAACGTATGTCAGAAAAATAAAATAAAATAAAATAGTCACGAAAATTGAAATAGCAATTTGTGTACCTTTATAAATGAATTAATATCGATATTTGTGTTTAATGGGAAAAGGGGAATAAAGAGAGAGGAAAAGGGGAGAGTTTGAAGAAGAGAAATGAGATGTTTCTTCAGGCGTGATCTGCGTGATATTCAGCTACGGTAGAAACAGCTGATATGATTCCACATTCGAGCCATATGAACACTATATGATTGAGGAAGTTCAGTAGGTTTTTTATTATTATTGAATTGTTTTAATTGACCATTAAACTAAGTAAATATGTATATATATATACATATTTACTTAGTTTGTATATATATATATATATATATATACATATTAACTTAGTTTGTATATATATATATATATTTATATATATAAAGGCTTTCATTAAACCCTGTCACATCCGAAACCACGATGATCAGTATGAGGAAAAAGACATTTATTGGCACATTAAAATAATTTTTTAGAACGAATAATTTTTTAAAAAAAAATATATCAAAAAAAAAAATCTTTGCTTACTTCCGCAGGGGAGAAACGACGTGGGGGAAGGGAGGAATCTGATCCATCGACAACCGCGCGGCCGCACTCCCCTCACTTCTCCCCTGCAGAAGTAAGCAACCATTAAAAAAAAAATATTCTAAAAAAATTCTTAGTTCTAAATATTTTTTTTAATATGCTCATCTTGCCCATACTGATCATCGTGGTTTCGGATGTGACAGGGTTTAAAGAACACCCTGTATATTTACATCGTATTATCAGTGTTATGATTTTTCAAAGTTTTGTATTTCTGAAATTAATCCGCATGTGATGTCAGAGGGTTCTCTTCAGCTTATTCTTAGTTTAGTCCGTTCACGGTATGTAAACCGGATATTTTTCACAGCTTTCTTATCATTAGCTGATTCACTAGTAACGTCGTTCAAAGTAGTTCGTTTTTTAAATAAATTTTCCGCCTATTCGTCAGGGTACGTCTCGAAGCCGGCAAACATAGAAAGAACGGTAAGTGGTTATATACACATATATAATAACATTTAGTAAAATGTTAGACCACAAAGTTAATGCTTTAAATATTAATGATAGTAATTTATTGATTTACATAATTTATTTCAAGAAAACTACAGCCATTACTACAAAAATACTACGTTTACAAATAAACCCAGATTATTGGCCAATTTTTAAGTTTTCTATATACCTATTGCTAAATACAAAACAAAAAAAAACGCATACTTGTGCAAAGTCACTCCCTATCACTTCACTTGAAAGAAAAAAAGTTAAAAATAACACATAAATACGAAAAAAAAAATTGTCAACTTGGTCTTAAGAAAACTTTTTCGTCAACGGATCCACACGGGGTGACCCCAAATTAGTATTTTTCTTTTAAAACAAGAGGAAATAAATATTAATGAAAGTGTACAAAAAAAAATATATATATTAAGTTAAAAAAAGTATTAGCCTTCTAATAAAATTGACTCGAATATTTCAATTTTGGTGGCCATTTTCAACTAGTTGTAAATAATTTACCATTAGAAAATTGAAATCAATTCGGGGTAGAGTAAATTTCGAACCTTGGACCTTTGATTTATGAATCTGCAATACTAGCTACGGAAGCACAACCTGATTCAATTTTAAATTATTGTTGAATACAGTTGGATTAAATTATTATCAATTATTATTTATCATTCAGGCTCTAGCACTTTCCTTATAGTTGTTTAAACTAAGAAAAAAAATTACTCCGACTTCAGAAAGAAAAAAAATTATACAAATTTAGGGTTCTGAGAAAAGATGCATTCTTAATGGTCCATTTTAAGGCACTCCAGCGACTGTATAAACCCATTCCGATTGAAGATTTGGTGTTTTGATATATTATTCTCTAGATTGTAAATTGATCCAAACCACCATATCACCGATTGTGTTAAATTAATTTATTGTTTTCAGCCTAGCTAACAAATAATCACAATCGACCAAATTGAAAACGACGTCGAAGTTGAGTAAGGTTAGCATTTTGTTATTCAACTATGACGGTTTTAATTTATAAGAAATAATATGAATCACAGTAAAAAACCTAAAATTTGTAACGGGGGGTTTAACATATTATAATAAATACACTTCAAATTATTTGAAAAATAAAGTCAATAAAATAATACACATAAAGAATGTAAAAAACTTGTATATGTATAAGCCAACGTCGGAGCTAGGCGCTGACCAGGCGGGTGGCTGCAAGGGGCGCAGACCCACAGCCTTCTTTTCTCTTTCTTGGGGGCCGCAAAATGTAAATTATGCTAAGAGCGCTCACGCCCCTGCTACGACGCTGGAATTAGGTATACTTTTAGATGATTTTATTTTCAAAGCCATTTCATATTGATTTTCTATTTGTTGTTTGTCTTTTAGGCGTTATTTTTAGGAATACACAACAACCATATTAATTAAAATTTTTTCAGCAGAAATATAGGTTTTTTTTAAAGTTTCTATGTGTGGCAATACAGTTTCCATGTTTTTGTGTTGTACGTTGTGCGTCGTAACTCTTAACCGCATTATTCTATGGTTATCCCGCGTGCGGCGTGTGTCATTCTTGCTGTCAACGCCGCGATTTGCTTTTAGGTTATATTTTGCCTTGCTAGTTAAAACTTAAAGATTGCGGTTTTAAATCATTGTCAGCCGTTGATTTTTTAGTCTACTGACGAAAATTATATTAAGATAATAACAAAATGCCTTTTATGCAGAGAGTGAGGTAATTTGCATGTTTTTATAATTGAAATACGATTTTATATTGAATTTTTTATAGTGCATTGTATGTATTAAACATAGTTTATTTTTAATGGTGTTGTAACTAACGTATAATTATTACTGTTCACAGGAAAGCTTCAACACGAAAAGGAAAAAAAGCCCTTCTCTCTTTAGAACCCAAATTAATAGAGGATGCAAAACAATGCTTTATGGTACAGGGGAGGAGAAGTTCGGAAATCACCAAGGGGATACTAAAGGATATCTACACTTTGAAGAAACCTAATGCAGTGATGTTTAAGCGTAAAAATGATATTTCTCCATTTGAAGATGCTTCTCTACTAGAAAAGTATGTACATGTTATATTATACTTATTGTTTACTTGTTAATGAAATAACTTCCAGACTTCTAGACCTAATAGCAGGGTGCAGTTTTTTTTATGTATGCAGTACGTTTCTATCTTTGCTAGTTTTTAAAATCATGTTTTTGCAATCAGTCGAGCCAAAATGGCTATGAGCATAAGACCTGTGACTACATTTTTTGATGAAAATAGCATAGGTGCTGCCAATAAGACGACCTTCATTCAGTCGTACACATCATACCATAAAATGAGTTCTGCTGGCCCTAATCCCCAGGCTATTCTCGCGGAAGCGCCTTACATAAGGACACGGTGTTAGACATTTAGACAATTGAGTTTAGTTATAAATTATAATAACACATTATTATAAAATAGTTTTTTGTTTACAACTTAGAGAGCAAAAATGTTATAAAGAGTTGTTTTTTAGACATAAATGTTGTACCTCAGGTTTTAAGAACTTCATCTATTTTCCAACGCGGCCTGAAATTTCTACTACTGCTTTTATGTGTAAGTTTATAAATGAATTCAAATTTATAAGACCAATATTTTATTTTATATAAACCCTTTTAGTCAAATGAATTTGTGGGTAAATTTAACCTTTCTATCTAGGCGGATGAAGAATACAGTTCTGTTTGTGAAATAAAACTAGAACCCTGAACGAGTGTTTTCACATCGATGGCTGCTTTCGGGTAAAATCCTGAGTAAGGAAATCGATTCGAGATAAGTCCGCCTCTCTGAGTAGTAGTTGGTGCGATGGCCTACCACTCGTCTACCGTTTGCCTATCATTCGCCTACCATTCTTAAGATCCCGGCAGTGGATGTGAAATATTGATTTTAAAGATTGTTTAAATTGCAATATTTTATTGTTGTTGGACTGGCACCGGAAGCGTAGGGCTGATCGCCTTACTTTCATGTAACATGTGATAGAAATACGCTGTGTTTGGTTTACGAATGCAGTGCCCTATGCACTACTGAATGCGGAAAATGGGATGATAAAAGATTTCCTTTTGAAAATTTTGCAGTGACGTAATACGATTGTCTCAAGCTAGGAGGTTCTAATCTTAATTCCTGGTCTGACCACAAGAGTTCAAGTGTATTTTTTTTATGACCACAATATCTGTACCGGTTTTGGCCCAAAAAATAAATCAAGCTCTTGATGAATGCGAATGTTTTTCTGTTATAGGTTCTCACGTTCCAAAAATGCAGCTTTATTCTCATTTGCATCTCACAGTAAAAAGCGACCACACAATCTCATCCTCGGGAGAACATTTGATTTCTCAATTCTGGACATGATAGAACTCGGAGTAGATGACTTTAAGAAATTAGTTGACTTCAAAGTTGAGAAGATTGCTGCTTTTACTAAACCCTGTCTTGTATTCAATGGACAGGCTTGGGACCAAAGTCAAGATCTCATCCGCCTAAAATCCCTCTTTATAGATTTCTTTCAGTGGGAAAAGGTATGTATTATTTAAACATTTGTACTAGTTTTCTATCTTTTATATAAATCTGGTGGCTTGAAAAAAGCACTCAAGTAGCCTAAAAACACTTCTAATGGCCTCAAAAATACATTCCAGTGGCCTCAAGAAAGCATTCTAAGGCTTTCAAATTCAGTTAGTCGGTATTTAGGTTAATCGAAGAATTCACTTACATTTCTTTAATTCCTATGTGCATTATGTAGGGTTGCCAACTCAATCGACTGAAAACCAGGAGGTAAAAAAAAAGCAAGAAAACAAATCATCACGCCGTTTCCTCATAGGGGTAAGCGGAGATGATAGAACATCATAACGCTCTGTCTTTGCATATATACCTCGCTTTCTCTACATTCATAAATCTTCTCATGCACGCACATTGATTAGTCATATCGATTTTGATTTTTTGTGGATTTCAGGCCAGCATCATAAGACTACAAGGCTTGGAGCACATTATGAGTTTCACAGCGACCCAGGATTCCAAAATATTTTTAAGATCATATAAAGCACTTTTAAAAAAGAGTGGACAAAGAACACCCCGTGTAGAACTGGTTGAAATAGGTGAGTTTTATAAAATTCCTTTTATTTGAGAAAATGATAATACTAGATGCAATAATACCGAACCCTTACTCTACCTCAAATGTTATACTTACCTCCGTGGTTTAGTGGTTAAGATGGATGACTCATGCACAGAAGGTTCCGGGTTCAATTCCCGATGAGAACTCGATAATGAAATGTGACTTTCTGTACTGTAATTCACTACCGTAATCCTGCCTCCTGGTCCATTGTGGTGCAAAAAAATGTATGTAAATATATATGCTTCCGCCATTTTCCTGTAAGTGGTTTTAGCGGTAAGTAGTGGTTGAAAAAAATAGATCATACACATCATGCAATAAACTTAGACATCTGTCAACATAACCTCATAGAAACATTAGTCGATTTGTGTTTGCATCAAAAAGTTAATTTTGTTAAGGTGTTAGCATATATATGGATAGTTATCTAAAATACAGATATGAAAATATGATCAATGAAGGAAAGAACGTTAAGTAGAATTTATTTTCAAAAAATAAATTCTACTTAACAAATAAAGGGAACCAGAGGACACAAAAAAAATTACAACAAATTAGTGAATAATTCATAGCATCTTCACCGCACACTGCAAATATCCCGAGCAGCTTTGTCAGCTTTATTCCCTCGATTAAATGTGAATAAAAAATGACAAAAATGCTCAATTTTGTCTATTTGTCATTCCATTTTGAAGGCTTGTAATCAAGTAAAATAATATATGCAACGTAAAAGCTAACACAATATCTTGTGTAGCAATTTTTTTTTTAAATGACATACCTTTACCATTTTGTTTTACTTTTGGTGATAATTTTGAAATTCGGAAAAAAACCGACATGTATTAGAAAATGAGAATCAAATTGTAGTAGAGGAGTGTTCAACAGTCATATTTTAATTTGCAAGGACCCTTATTTTGAAAACTAATTTGATAATTTTTTTACAGGCCCTTCAATTGATTTCACCCTTCGACGCACAAAGCTTGCTTCTGAAGATCTCATGAAACAAGCGTGCCGTAAGCCCAAGGAACTCAGAACAGGAGTTAAGAAGAATATTTCTAAGGATGCATTTGGCTCTAAGCATGGCCGTATCCATCTGGGAAGGCAAGATGTTTCCAAACTACAGACAAGAAAGATGAAAGGGCTTAAGAGGACCCCGGAAGAAAAGAAATTGAAAAGAAAGGAAAAGAAAGAAGCAGCTAGAGCAGAGAAAGCACAAGAAACTCCTATGGCTGTTGAATAATATTGATTTATATAGAAAAAATATAACATTTAACATCTATATCCAATGTATTTTTTTATGTTGTTTTGACATTTTAAATAATAACATGAAAAAAAAAATACAATAAAAATTGAAAGGGAAGAAGTGTTTTTGAAATTTAATGGAAGTTTAAAATAAAATATAAAAAATTAAGGGATGAAGCAAAAGCAACAGTTTTTAGGCAAAATTCGACTTTCTTCATCAACATAGTCTCCTTCAAGAGTGATACATTCATTCCAACGCTTCTCTAACATTTCAATGCCCTTTTTGTAGAACAATTTATCTTTGGCCTCAAAATAGGCTTCAGTTTTGGCAATCACTTCTTCATTAGAGTCAAATCTCTTTCACTGGAGCACAATAGAGAAATATCACTTTTTTATTTTTAAAGTAATAAAAGTCTGTGAGATACTGTCCAATAAAAAAAATAAATTGTTACCTATTGGTAGCATAAAATATATTTTGGAATATGTAATTTCGAATTCCTACAAAAACGGTCATTTCCTAATACGTCACAATTCATGTTTATTTGTACCCGACATTTAAATTTGTTTAGAACATTGTCACGAATCTTGATGTCACGATTATCAAGGCCAAACATGACGCATTTTTCTAATGAGATATTTAAAAAAAATATATTTTAAATTTATACATGAAAACATTTCTCCACATAGCAATATTGATTTCGAAAATACAATTAATTATTCTAAATCCATTTAATATATTTTTATCGGCATTCGTAGTATGTGATCTTTCCGTATTCACAATTGACATGGGTGTTGTGTATTTTGCCTTCCTTCTATATCCCTTTCTTTCCCACTTGCTGACAAGCCTCTGACATAAGGCCTCAGTGGGAAAATGGAAATCTAGCCCTGTACCTGGTATTGGCTGGTTTAAGTGAACATTTAACACACTGGAACATTTACCGTTCTGCCTATGTATCCATATTATTTCAATTCTTACATCTATTGATTTCGTAATGGTTCTTTGTTAATGCTTTAGTTATTTATTTAATACTTTATATACATATACAATATATATACATATAAGGGCGGGCATATTGCCTTAAGGCAATTTCTTCCTACCTACCCAAACCATTCAGTTTGAGAAAATTACAAATACATGGACATATTGAATCTTACAATTGTACATAAAAATTAAAAACAAAGATTAACAAAATAAAAATATATAAAAAAATAACACTTTACTATGAAGAGAGGAGAGGGGATGGGAAGAAAAGAAGAAGGATAAAGGAACAATTTAAATATTAAGATAGTGACATTTCAATATTGACTTAAATGTAAATAAAGAAGGGGCCGTCTCTAACATTAGTGGGTAGATTATTCCACAATCGAGCGGCTACTACTGTGAAAGAGGAGGGAAGAAAATCAGACCGGTGACAGGGTATTAAAAGGGTTCTTTCGTTGCTAGAACGAAGAGATAGTCCGTGTTGTGAAAGAGGTTGGAAGAGATCTAACAGATAACTACTTATGTGTAACAAATTACAACAGGGATGGAGAATACTTTAAATAAGGGAATATGGATGTCAAGGCATTTACAGGGCTTATGACCTGTCATTGGCTGGTTTAAGTGGCCACTGTGCACACTGTAACATTCACCATTTTGCCTATGTTTGAACATCCATATTTCTTCAATTGTTCCATTTGTTGCTTTTAGAAACAATTTTTCTATCATCCACTCTTTCCAACCAAATATATTATATGCTTGCTAATAGACTTATACTATGCTTTTAAATAAAAAAAATATTTCGTACGAAAAATAAGTTTATAAAATATCAAATTAATAATATAAGAAAATAATTTACTTCATCAAGGCTACTTGATCTAGAATGTCATAATTCAGAAAACGAAATTGTAATTTTAGTTGCTCTGAATAATTTTATCTAGACTAAAACTTTATACCTAATTTAGTAACCTCAAAGAAAGATAAATGAGGATTCAGTGGTTTTTTAATCAAAAAAAGAATTGTTAATAGATTTTCAAACTAAGCCAAAAATGTAATGTTTTTTATGTACCAGCGCTATGATTTTTTAAAGTTTTGTGTTTCTGAAATTACTCTGCGTGTGACGTCCTAAGATATTTTTCTCTTCATCAAGGTCAGTTCTGCCGATTGGTCGGTCAACTTGCCATAAACCGGTATTTCACAACTCTCTTATCATTGATTGATTCATATGAACTAGTGACGTTGTACAATATGTAGTTCATTTTTATCAAAATATTAAAAAAAAAAAAATTATACATTTTCAAGAACCTTTGCATTATAATTTAATGCTTGAATTTTTATTGCCTGTAAGAAAACATTTTTTGCACAAAATTTTACGTAGGGCTGAACTTCCTCATTGTTTAAAAAAAAAAATATCAATAAAAGATATTAGACGGTATCACACTCATTTTTTGATACGACATCTAACGGTTGCAACAGCAACTAAAAACATAGATGAAAGTGCACAGTAACAACAGACCGCGATTAACATTTTGAACCGGGTTCTTTTTTTTAAAGGAAGCTTTTTCAGTTATTGCTAGATGTCGCTAAAAAACTGTCCATTTTTCTTTATCAAGGCATTTTACCAGAACTTTAAACAAACCATCACGCTGTTTCAACATAGAGGATAGAACGCCATATCACTGTCTTTGCGTACAGATCTCGCTTTCTTTACATTCATACATCTTATGGTCTTGCGCAGATTATTCCGACTTTTGACATGTCCATCTTCGAGGATTTAGTTACGCCATGTCTTTCTAGGTCCTTCTCGATTTCTGCATCCATCAACATTCGCATCGTAAATCTTTTTAGCCGTTCTCTCGCTGTCCATTCCATATTTACGGATTCACACGCAGTTAAAAATTTAAGCACTTAATAATTTTTGGTTTTGTTTTTACAGAATGAGGTTAATTTTTATACAAAATATTAAGTGGTACATTAAGCTGTGTCCGTTTTTATCCAAATTTAAAAATGAGCACTGAAAGTAAAAGGTTACGTGTCGCGTAGTTCGAAAGAAAAGGTACTGTGAAGTAAGGCAGCGGTCGTCAAACTGTGGCTCGCGAGCCCCATACGGCTCTACGCTCTAATGCGGCTCACCAGGACATTTTTGACTTTTTGTTGAATTTATTTTGTCCATGGGTCTTCCTAATGAATAACTTTTAGGATTATTGCCATTTCAATTTCAACAGAGAATATACTTTGACGATATTCTGACTACCTAGATAGATATTTATCATTTAACACTTTATTTTCTTTTTAGGATATTTTTTTTACTTCAAATCAATATTTTGGAATAGGGAAATATCTTTTTTTTTTAAATTTTAAAATAATAAAGGCCTATGAAATACTGTACAGTAAAAAATTTTTTTTTACTAATTATTAGTAGCATAAAAATACTAATTTGGAATTTAGAATTCCCGCAAAAATGGACATTCCATTGGCCGCGCCCCTAATACGTCGCGATTCATGTTTATTTGTTCCTGGCCATTGAACTTTATATAAAACAATATCACGATTCAATGGTATTACTTAGAAACCCGGCAAATCCAAAATCTTAAAAAAGTGAGACACGAACTGATACTTATTCAGAATACAATTGTTGACAATAATTACAACGTTGTCAGTACAAAATACGGGTTTATTTGTGAGAATCTGATTTTCAAACTTATGGGTTTGTTTCAAACGTGGCAACCTCTACCAGAGTATTGCAAAATTGGCAATCTCCAAAATTAAATTGTTTCACTATTATTTCTTGACATAACCGTCATCATGTAATCGCTAGTTACAAGTCAGGTGGGCGTCCCGTAGTTCTGACACGAACTGTTAAGCTAGGGTTTCCCGTATTTTAACGGCCGTAGTGAACGGTGATGCGGTAGACAGCCGTCGTAACGTCGACTTGAGAGTGGTTTCCTAGGGAAACGGTGTTAAATGGTGTTGATAACACCGTTTTCTTAGGAAACCACACTCTAGTCACCGTTACGACGGTTATCCACCGCATCACATGTTCACTACGGCCGTTAAAATACGGGCACCGCTGTCCTAGGAAACCCTAGCTGAAATCTGTTAAGGCTTTCAGGAGGCACCCGCAGCACACGGCCAAGCCAACCGTATCGCCTCCGCTTGATGACAGTATTGTCACCGGAGTTTGCGGCGTCCGATCTCTTATTACCTACTTCATTCCTTACAAAGTCAAACCACCGCACACCCAATTTTTTTCTGAGACGCCTATTCTCAAAACCCAGAATTTTCTGTTTTGGGCCCTAGTGAGGTGCCACGATTCGCATCCATAGAGGAGAAAAGGTGTTATGCAGGCGTTCTATAGGTGGCATTTGGTTTTCACTGAGTAAATATCCGATCTCCAGACAGCCTTCACACTGTAGAATGTGGCGCCTGCTATTCCTAGCCGCAATCTCAGTTCTTTTTGAAAGCTGCCATTTTCCGTAACAGACACTATATAAAATATTAACAGGTCATTAGAAAAAATTGAATTGTATTTAAAAAATGAAGCGTTTATTTTATTAGTTTCTTGTGATTTGCTCAGAATAAAAAAAAAAGTTTTTTTAAATTTTATTATTTTATTTATTATGTTTTTTTCTTTGCATTTTACAATAGGTTATAACATAAGTTACAAATACAAAAAAAACTATTACACAGAAAAAAATCCCACAAAGGCATGGCCTGTGTGGGTATAATATATTTTATTTTAAATTAAAATAAAAGCTATTGGAAGAAAACTATAGAATACGAAGAATACGATAGATTGGCGGCCTCCGTGGTGTAGTGGTCAAGACACTTGACTCACGCACCGAAGGTTCCGGGTTCAATTCCCGGTGAGAAAGCAAAAATTGAAATGTGATTTTCCTCAAGCCTGGGTGCTTTGTGATGTAATTCACCACTGTAATTGGGCCTCCTGGCCTGTTGTGGTGCAAAAAAAAAAAAACAAAAGTTAAAAAATGTTTGCCGATATTAAAACACAACTTTTTTGTCCCTTAAAATGACGAAATTAGAATAAAGGTATATTCAATTCATTAAAAAAAAAGCTGAAAATTTTTCTTCTTTTTATTCATAATTTTAGCAAATCGAAACAAATTCAAATAATTCCTTTTTGTCATATTGTCCTGATTATTAATGCATTGAACGGTTTTGGAGTTATGAAAACTGAATGTCCTTTTCCAAGTCTAGATTTACGATCAGGGATTTGAAGTAAACTATTCAATCATTGACAAGATCTATTAAAATGTTTAGGAAATAAATGTTGGCGGATAAAAACGTATTTTAGGTATTGCTGGCAGTAAATTTCTGGTAGCTTCAAAAGTTCAGCTTCCTGAAATAATTGGTTAGAGGGAGAAGTCAATTTTTTATAAAGTATAATTTGGATATAAAGTTTATATTTGAAGCTTGCTTTGAAACCGGTCGGTGAAAAATAAAAATTAGTGGTTAAAAACAAAGTTGTTTTATTTATT
The DNA here is from genome assembly GCF_059751315.1 of Micrasema longulum. Lineage (NCBI taxonomy): Eukaryota > Metazoa > Arthropoda > Insecta > Trichoptera > Brachycentridae > Micrasema > Micrasema longulum. The sequence continues at coordinate 1,129,116 of NW_028277835.1, forward strand.
TTATTATAATTTTGATAATTGGCTTTTGTCCGGTTTCCAAAGGTTAATAGGATTATTAAAGGCTCCTCCCATATTATAACTATATTTTGTGTATGTACAATGTACACATTCTCTGTTCGGGCGGATGAAGAATACTGTTTGGTGTCTGGAATATGGCTACTCTAAGGTATAAGTTCGCCTCGTGGTGTAGTGGTTGGCGAAATCGTCAACCATGCGTAAAAGTCCCAGGTTTTTTTCCCCTAAGAAACACTACTTGTCTACTTTTGCCACTATTCCCCCTTCTGCTAAGACGTGATAAAATCGGTTGAAAACAGGTTACATATACATTTGCAAAAAACAATGAGATACTTGTGTGATCAGATGCAGTAAGGTCAATTTTATGTTTTGTTAAAAACAGCCAGACCGCTTTCATACAAAAAAAACTGTAATAATCACCTTTTGAAAATAGTGAAGATCACAAAAACGACATTTCTCAACTTGCGGAAAACACCCACAGCACTAGAAAAATCTAACGGTACTTGAAAAATCATTAAAACTGCTCAAATACATAATTGGATTCTTGTTTGTAATATTGATTCATTTTATTTTATTTGCGATTTTTACAGCTTACATAAAAATATTAAAAATAAATATTAGATTACATAAAAAAATAAGTAGAAATATATTTAAAATACAAGAGCCACTTGAAAAAATCCTAAGTTAATCTAATAATAAATGTACTATAAAAAAACTAATGCATTAATTGTTTATCATTTGTCAAAGTCAAAAACATTCCAACTGTTGTGTAGATTTGATTATTCACAAAGGTGCTATTATCTCAGTCGCACTTTTCTATGGCTGGCTGCTTTCTGCATGACTACGTTCAATTATCCAAATATTTTGTCATAAATAAGTAATGAATATAGAACAAATAATCATACAGATAAATAATTACTTACTACTACTACTAGCAACTAAATGTATCATATCTAGAGTTTCGTTTATGTATTTTTTTAAATTATATTTAAAAAAAATATTTATACAAAAAAAATGCATTATGACTGACTATGATTCGTGATAGAAAACAAGTTGTGGGAGGGAGGGATTCGAACATCGGACCTCCTGCTCCGGAGTCCGCTACACTACTCACAGGACCACAACCAATTGAATCTTTGTTTTTTTTTAAAATTACCTCGTGTTTTTCCTTTATGTATTTTAGACCACAATAATAAGTGGAAAAGTGTTCGTTCTGCGTGTGAATATGCAATATTTTAATAGTACCTACTTAACAGTACTAAGTAAATTTTAATGGTATTAAATATAGCAATTTGATTTTTTTAAATCGATTGATTAAATTTTCATAGGTGCTCGAATCACTACACGTGATTGTAAACTGTAAAACTTACACATTTCGAGTTCATACAGGCCACGCGCTTAGAGTTGAATGTTCACGAATTCCTATTATGCACGATTGCAACTGATTATCTGTTTATTTCCCATAATTCATATGTAAATGCATCTCCATGCTGTAGTACTACAAAGTATTGTATTACTTACTTGTTTCTTAAAGAGGAGCAGTCGTAACTTGTTATCGACTAACAGAAAATCTGTTCGTTCATCAAAAGCACAAAAAAAAATACAATAGAAACCTATTTTTTAATCCATTTTTATGTATTTATTAATATATTGACTATGTATTCAAACTAAATTTGCAAATCGCAAAACGAATTATAGAAAAGCTAGTTTTGCTCGACATAAGTAGATATATTGTGCAAACACATTAAAACCAAACTTTTTACCAATGTACACATTAACTTGAGCGTAATCTATTTTTATTGTCTTTTTATGTAATGCGAAACATAATCTTAAAATTTTCGAAAGTGTAGATTACCTAAACTATCAAACTTGCAATTTGACGTATTTTTTGATAAAGCAAAGTGGGCACTGTAGCTTTTATTAAACGCCAAATAGTCGGCATCACAAAATATTTTACGTACCTTATTCGAGTATTTACGGAGTGTTTCTCGTAATTCTTGGTACACCAACTCAAATGTTCCAAGTATAGGTTGTTGTCGAAAAATAATCTCATCTGTATAAAATTTGATACGAAAATACTAGGTATATTATGAATAGGAATGCTTGAAAAGTACAGAATTCAATTGAAAAGCCTCTAAAACACAAGTCAATGTCACGCTACGTGCTGTTTTTTTTCAATTTGAACGACACTAGGGCTGGTATTCCGAACGCGTTTACAGCGCGCTATAATCCGTATTTAGTACGTAAAAACGCGCTATACCGCGCTATAATTTCGTTTGGAATACCAGCCCTGATATGAACTCAGAACGTCGCGTCGGTTGACGATCTTCAGCAAAGGAAATGAAAAATTATGAAAAAAGCTTTCCCACGCTGGACACATTTCCCGAACTATTCGCATTGCTATTTGCCGCTGAAAAACTAGTCCACAATATCATTATTTAACTTAATTGATTTTCTATTCAGTTAGTCGAAAATCTTAACTTATTAAATAAGGAACAATACAGATCACCATCTTTGAGGTGTGTATATCAATGAACGCTATCTATATTTTTTATGACATAATTCGTTCCCTCAGTAATCAAGTGTTGATCAATTGTCAAATTTGATCATGCCTTTCCCGGGTTTGCACCCAAAAAAAAACAAACGATTTAGTTCGTTTAAGTCATTCTGTTGACATTCATATGCTCCATTATAATAGCATTTGTTTTTTTTTCATACCTTCGTTGGAGTTAAATTATTATTTTAAGCAATTTTGTTGTAGAAAAATGGAGTTGAAAAGTTATTACGTCTCTGCTTTTCTTTTCCCCTCTCAAAATAAAGTGTGGAATAACATAATTAAATTTTATTAAACAATAAATAGTATTATTGTGTCGCTTTCGCTGCTAAATATGAACGTCGGCGTTGGCGTCGAATTGGTCGAGTTTTCTGTACAAAACGATTAGTCAAGATTAGTAAATAAATGAAGATTTTCTAACTGTTTCACCTTAATAAATCTCACAAGGGATTTAATAACTCACTTCTTAAGTTATATTATTATTCCGCGAGTTACAAACTATTCAAGGCTAATCCTCTAGGCTATTTTTTCTCTGTGGCAAATGAAACGTGCAGATAAGAAATACGTATTATAATTACAATTAAATATTGAAAATCGATATAAATACTTAATTGGAATAAAATAAAGTGCATTAATATAAAATAATTACATACGCAAACCTTGGAAAATGTTTTTTTCGAAATGGTCCGCTGTGTTTTCTTCTGATTACAATTACAGCTAGAAAACACATTCTAAATTCAATGTCGTAAAAAGGTTTTATTATTCCACAGCCAGTAAAAATTGTTTCATGTAGTTGTTTTCAAAAATCCAAGATTTAAAAAATATTTATAATGAGGAAAAATACGCCAATCAGTTTTTTAATATTTTTTTTAATCTATAAAATTTTCAAGACTGTTTTCCACCAGCCTGACGATATCGATCACGAAATCACAAATCAGGGCCCGTAATACAATTAGGAGTTAACATTTATCTCAAATTTTATCTACAAAGTAAAATTAAGTTGTCTGTAAGAAAAGCAGAATAAACACACATTTTTTCTTTTAAATATGTTCAATTATAGATAACCGACGAAAAAACTTTAAATATTCATGCAAATGTACTCATTTTCGTACACAAATATAGGTTTTTCTTTATAGACAGTCGAAGATAACTCCATTAACTTCCCATTGTAATCGGGACCAAGACCACAGGTGAAAAAATGATTTAAAAAAGTGGAAAAAGGTATTGTTCTTATTATAATTCAAATGCAATTCAGTCACGAAATGTCTGTAGAAAAATTCAATCTTGAAAGATTAATACATACGGTTTAATTTAGTGGTATAAATGAAATGAAAATGGTAGTATTCGATGAAATAAACATGGTCTCATAAAAGAAAATGGTCTCGGAATTAAAGTATTTTAAAAAATCATGAAAATACACATGTTCATTTAAAAAGGGCAACACATAAGAAAAACAATAATAAACTTAGGTTGAATGATGTCGAATGTGTGGTAAAACTATATACGAGTATGATTGATGCACGAACTTTGAGATCCGATAAGTAAGCAAGGCAAGAGCATTCTCAACAAGATCAAGAAAAGGATGTTCATTGATTTGAACATATAAAGCGAATAGACAGCGAAAGCACAGCTCGAATGTTGATCCATAAAACGAAGAAGATTGAATAAGACGTGGAATGACCAAATCAAATAAAGATGGGCATGTCAACATTCGGAATAACTACCATGCGTGCATGGAAAGATGAGTAAATGTACAGGAAGCGAGTTATGGCATTCTATATTGAATTCCCACTCCTATGGAGAAACGGCGTCATAGTTTGGTTGTTTTTTTAATATATTAGAGTTTTGTTATCACAAAAACCAACAAAATATCGGGTACCTACCTAATTTGACTAAATATAAAATAAATATAAACGGATCGTGGTTTGGCCGGATATCGGATATCCGGAAAGCCCCTAAGCCGGATAGCCAGATATCCTGCTCATTGCCTAATAAAAAAATTAAAACTCCAGATTCAAATTTCTTACATTGTTAAAAAAATAATTCAATGTCCATAAAATAAAAAGCCTATAAAACATTTTTAACGATTACTTATCTATCCATGGGTTACATGTCAAATGGTTTATACGTTTATTCATAAAATTATTATTATGGTTGTGAGTAGTTCACCCCTTGCTCTGTATTCTTTTCACGCATATATATTTTTAATTACCAAATATTTTTTTTAAAAATTTAATGTTTGTGGGTTAAATTTTTTTTCTAAGGAGTATACTGACGAATATTTTACGAGTCTGTTTTTCAAATAATTAGGGTAATTTCTTTTTTACAAACACGGTCGATATCAATGAATCAATTTAGTGGCGTTGACTTGATCAAATTTCTTCAATTGATTGAATATTAGGTATCCGCGGGATAGCTGTACATCTCTACTAAATATATACGTAGGTAGGTTTTTAAATTTTATTTGAATGTGGATCTGTGGAACACACTGATTTGTAGTGATAATGATACAAAAAGTAATTAATATTTAAACATAAGCTTTTAATCTAAACTAACTCGTTTGACTCCATAAATAACACATAAAAAGAAAAGATTAACGAACTGGACACTTTAATTTTAAGCACTTTAATATAAGAGTTAATAAATTATTGATATATCTGTCGGTTATGCAAATTCTATAATTTGCCCCTATGGGCACGCCTCTATTAATTCAAGTTCATGATTATTTTTAAAAAGGCATAGTTACATAATGATTCCGTTTAAACTGTAAAATGATTTTCTCTTAGAACTGTGTCGGCCAGTCATTGATGATGCAGAAATATCGCATTAAAAAATATTTCAAACTTTACCACAGGTTCTAAAATCGCAATATTGTAAAGCTATTGTAGAAAATTACACACTTTATTTAAAATTAAAAATCGAAAATACGCAAATATATTCAGTATGACAAAAGAAAAAACGAGTATGTAATACTTCGTCCATTCTAATTAAATAGCCAGCCCACCTCAAGCGTCCCACCTTGATGAAGTTGATTACATCGGGCGCTCGGTAGATATCGTATAGCTCTATATTGTAGCGACGCCGCCAATGGTTGTTTTCTCTCACAGGGCCATAGATAACTTTGAAGATTCTTTGCCTGGACTTCTATATTCCTTTCTATAATATGTACTTCATCTCTGTGGTAATATTAAATGTTTTAAAAGCGTTTCAATCGATTTTAACGAGTGTATCCACAGAAAAATGTTAGGAGCCGGCGAGTTAAACTAATAAACATTTAATAAGACTTTATGAGATCACTTTCTCAGAAATAATGTATGTAGGTAATCTTATAATTTATCGATTTCCATTTTTTCAATTTATTTAAGGCCACGCTCAGTCTGTATTATGGCATGCTGCATCGCACGTAATCACGTCCACATTAAAAAACATTCAAAATGGAGGATAACGTATTCACACGATATATTTTATTTAAACCACATCACCATCTTCGGGCGCCCGTGCCCCTTGTTCGAGGAAAACAGTATTTATAACAAGTCTTGTTTTCTATTAAGTCTTAATAGAATACAAGACTTGTTATTTTAATTTTATTTTATTTAGGAAACATACAGTACAGTTACAAAGTTTTATATTTTACACAGTTAGACTTAACTCTAATGGACCAGTGAAGTTTCCATATTATAAAGTAATTATATGTAAGGTTATTAATGAAAGTACAAAAAAGAGAAGAAAAAAAAAACATAAATGGAAGTTGTTTAAAAATTAAAATTTAAGTAAAAAAAGTGATTTTAAAGTTTGTAGTTTGTAGTGAGTCTTTACAAATGAAAATAATATTAGAAATGAAGATAATTTGTAAAAGTAATTAAAAGTTAAGAATTAAAATAAAGAATGAAAAACATTTCTCAGATGTAAAAAAATAAATAAAATAGTAATAACATTTAAAAAAAAAGGAAAAACATAAATATACACATACATACTTTAAGGGAATTTAAAGAAACGATGAGAAGAATCTTTAAGTGAAATATAAGACAATAAATTTAAGTCAATTATAAAAAAAAATCTTAAAAATTAATTGCACATTATATATAGTAAGAGCAGCAATATATTGATTTTATATACAGATATAATATAAGTAGTATAAATAACGGTGGCCTCCGTGGTGTAGTGGTCAAGACGCTTGACTCACGCACGGAAGGTTCCGGGTTCGATTCCCGGTGAGAACACAAAAATTAAATGAGATTTTTCTCAAGCCTGGGTGTTCTGTAATGTAATTCACCACTGTAATTGGGCCTCCTGGCCTGTTGTGGTGCAAAAAAATGAAAACGAAAAAATGAAAAGAAATGAAAAGTAGATTAAAAGTTTAAAAACATGTCGATGCAGCAGATGAAAAAGAAAAAATAACAGGTATAGAAAGTAATCTTTAAAATTTGAAAAAGCAATATAAGGAGAAGATTTTAAACCAAGAGTAGTCGATAAAATTTAATTACAGCGATTTTAGCGGTATGTCGGCCTCGTGGTGTAATAGTCAGCGCGTTTGCCTACCATGCGAGAGGTCTCGGGTTTGTTTTCCAACATGGTTTACGAGTATATGAAATATTTATTTAAAAGGGGTGTTTTCTCACCAGAATATTTCAATGCCCCTTGACTGGTACCTGAAGCGTAAAACTGATCATCTTACCTTCATGTGACAAAAATGATATTGGTGTACCAACGCAGTGCCCTATGCACCACCAGGTGTGGAAAGGAACAGATGATGATGTTGTTAGATCTTTTATAAAATAGTATTTGAGTCGCGTTTTGCTATAACAGGCTTAAATAATTTGATTATTTTTTCAAATTATGGACAATAGATACTTAAACAGTATATTATAATTATATATATATAAATATATATAAATCGGGTTGTGGTCCTGTGGCTAGTGTCTCGGACTCACGGTCCGAAGGTCCGTGGTTCGAATCCCACTCTACCCCAACTCGATTCCATTTTCTAATAGTGAGTTATTTAAAACTCGTTGAAAATGGCCCTCAAAATTAAATATTTGGGTAAATCATAAGAACGCAAATATTTCTTTTTTTCTAAAAAAAAAAAAAATATACACACGGTTTTTTCACAGCAATATACCGTGAGACGAAGATATTCTGATGATTTTCAATTAAAAATTAAATATATTTATAAATACATATATATATATATATATTAAACTCGACCAACAAAGCAATACGCACCGAAGGCGGACTATGAGAGTGGTTTAGGAATGAGGTAAGGGTTTACGGAAGGGATGCTATTCCGAAACATTCAGGATTGTCTCAATTTTCAAATTATGATAATTGAATTTTTTTACCAAAAAAAAAATTTTCCTCTGAAGTTTCGCGGACTGATCCTAAAACACGAGTATATCGGTATACATATTGCACCGTTAGAACGAAAGCGACTTAATTAAAAAAGCTTTAAATGAGTTTGGATCATACAACGACTTCAATGAACACAATCCATCTTTCTGCATTTTAAAAAACGCAACACTCGGGTGGGAATAGGACAAAACCGTTACATCGGTCTCTTTATTACTCAGAGAATTTAGATTCCGTGTCAGTGCGGAAGCGACGTAATTAGTGATGTGTTTACATTGATGTGTGAAGGACGCAACGTAGATAAACATATAGTGACCAAAAGTCGGTTGACTCGATTTTATTCCGATACAAATGACATGTTAACTTCATTTTAAAACATATTAAAATAACCAATTTAGCTTTGTGATTGTTTCGTTCCGACTTACCGATAATCTTAGTGACTTATTTAAGTTAATGTCATTTTTTTATTTAAATTACCGATAATCTTAGTGACTTATTTACGTTTACGTCATTTCGTAAATAAATAAAAACATGTGTTTGATGACCTGATCTGACCTTATAAAAAAATGTCATTATCTTATTTATCAAATTGCTTTTGTTTGTTTTTTCCTTAAATCTAATAATAACTCATTAAATAAATATCCTGTTTAAACTTATAATCATTTATTTTTATTATGTTTTTTTATTATAGATTCATAGCTGAGAGCCTTCGGTATAATTTTTAACTCAAAATTTGTTGCTTACTTGTCAAAATTGACATTCTTCTTTTGCGATTTCCAAAAAGTTAATTTTTGAGTCGAGTTGTTTTCGTCCTAAAGGTGCGATATGTATTTTTTTTGCTTCCAGATATTACCTGTCTCGAAATATCTCGTCTTTTGCTTAATGTAACACAACGTTACAGCACCGTTTGGAGAGGGATTTTTTGGCACAGTCTTTTTACAGTTATTGGAGTCTTATGCGTATTATTGTATATATCTAAAAATTAAATATATATTTCTTAACCATTATGGAAGGATTACTGATACAAATTAATACGCTTTAATTTTCTTCAAAGTATGATAACCAACCCTATCAATATTTATAACAGTTCCTTTAATCCTTTACCATTAACAATGAGAAAGTTCCGTGACATATTATTATTTTTTTATTTGTTAAAAGACTATTAAACTAAGCCAAAGTTTTTTAATATTTTTTTTTACTTATCGTATTATCAGCCATTTTTAAAAATTTTGTATTTTTGAAATAACTCCGCGTGTGACGTCAAAGGTTGTCCTCTGTTAGTTCTTCCCGTTGGTTCGTTTACGGCAAGCCAACCGGATATCCTTCCCAACTTTCGCATCATTATTTTTTTTATTTTTTTGTTAATAAATTTCAGAAAAGGTACATGTTTTTTAAAAATTTTATACATATCTACTATTACACATCTAGTAAATTTTATCACTGTAACTCTCCGAAAAAGAGACTAAATCTTGTGCTTGGAGAGTGACTTACACTGTTGTAGTTGTTTATTATAAGAGTTTATATAATTTTAAATACGAGTTCATGAGAAAAAAATAAAAACATAGGATGTATAAAGAAAATACATAAAACAATATTACATTCATACTAATTAAAATTTAATGTAGTTTTTACACGTGTTCAAAAAAATTCTTTATATTTACTTTAAATTTATTCATTGATATATTATTTTTAATAGTTTTTAGTTCATTGGTAAGATTGTTATAATTTTTTACACCTTTGAAGACAAAGCTATTTTGACCATGACTTGTGTGGAATTTTAATATTATGTTGGTATCTGAATGACTTATTCGTCTCAAATTATTTTCTTTTTTCTTTTTTATATATATTTGTGTAATAGAATTAATTTTATAAAGAGTCTACTGTATGAACAGTAAATATTTTACATAGACTTTCCGTATTGAATGTTGAGGGTTTCTTTAGAATTACTTTAATATTAATCTTTGTACTATTTTAAGAGGGTTTAATATATTGGCGTATGAACCACCCCACCCTACAATACCATATTGTAACAAAGATTGTACAATTGAGTAATAAGCTATTTTTAAATTATTGATTTTTAAAATATTCCTTAATCCAATAAATATGTATATACAATTTCTGTTTCGTTTAACTAGTTCACTAATATGGTCTCTCCATTTTAAGTTTTGGTCTATTTATACACCGAAATATTTAATTTTTATCTGTTGTATCAAGTACTGGACATGTAAGATCGCAGTTAGTTTTGTTGCAATTGCTTTGGTGAATAATTAATTTGACAACTGAATCTAAATTTGTTTTGTTAATAAAAAATGGGATGATTTTAGTTGGTTCATATGAACCAGTGACGACAATCGAAGTAGTGCGTTTCTATTAAAATATATTTTATTATTTTTTTCGTACATTTTCAAGAAACTTCCCCGAATAATTTAATAGGTACCCTAATTTTTACCGCGCGCAAGAAAACATTTTTTGTTATTTCCAATTTCCCATAGGGCTGAAGTTCCTCATTCACTCCAGTTGAAAAATGTAAACCAATTCGTAATTATTTTTAAATACGTAAATAAAGTGACAAAATCGTAAAGTTAGTTCAAAATTTTGACCCGATCGATTATAAAATAGCCCCGAATAGCTTTGCAGGGAAATATCACGTTTTTTTTTTTACAATTATGAATTAATAAGGGTAAATGAAATACTTCAAAGTCAAAAAAAAAAATTTTTGCACTTATTAGTAGCATAAAAAATATTTTTAAATTCATCATTTTGAATTCCCGCGAAAACGCTTCATTTCATAGGCCACGCCCGTCATACGTCACAAGCCGCATTTAAGTTTGACGTTCTGCCATTTTTGTATGCAGAAACTGTTGTGTATTATTTCATCTGAGTTTATTTACATATATTAGTGATTTTACAACTATTTTTTCTGCATTATATCTGGAATAAAGGGTTTTTAATACTGTATAGTACCCAAATGCAGGATTACTTTGAAGACAACGCCAGAAAAAATGTTTTTAAATGTGCCCAAAGATGCATCAATACGAAGAAAATAGTGCTTCGCTATGAAGAGATATAAAGAAAAATAGGATGTTTACTTTCAAATCCGTTATCTATTTTTGTGAAGATCACTTTAATGTAAGTATTATTTAAAGTATTCGTTTGTTTTTATGCGTATTTAGTTTGTCATTGATCACGGAAATTCTGACATTTCGTATAACCTAAAATTTATTTTGTCGCTACGCTATCGATATATTATACTTTTCCACGTTCATAGCGAGTATTTTTATTTATCCAATGAGTCTTGGATCATATCGGTATTATAACGATATTTATTCAAGTGTATAAATAATATATTGCTATTCATTTAAGGGTTTCTATTTATTACAGTTGGAAAAGTATTTGGAGAATAACATGAGTGTGCCCAAAGTCCTAGATGATGAAGAAAAAGTTAGGTGTGCAAATTTCCCAGGAAATTCGAAACTGTGTCCAAGAAAACCCAAATTTCCTTGACAATGTGATAACCAGTGATAACCCGGAGACCAAACACCAGAGCACCGAGTGGCACACCAACAACTCCCCGGTCCAAAGAAAGCCAGAATGAGCAAGTCAAGGGTCAAATCCATGCTAATCTCCTTTTTTGACCGTCGCGGTATGGCTCACAAGGAGTTCGTATCCCCAGGATAGACTGTGAATGCCATTGTCGTGACATGTGCGACACGCGGCATTGAAGACGAACGCGGCTTGTGACGTCACGACCAATCATATGGCGTTTTTGTAAAGGCGTATTTTTCAACATTTTTATTTTAAAAATTAAGAATGAAAACATATTTCTACAATATCCATATTGATTATAAAAATATAATTATTTTTTCTAAATCCATTTCACATATTTTTATCGGTATTCGTAGTATGTGATATTTCCTTATTATAAGTAAGTCATTTATAACAAGTAATTTTAAATCGATTGAATTATTCCTTTTATTGCTTTAAACATAATCTTACAAAATATTCGTAATAATAGAAGTTTAAGCACCCACATAGCTTATGGCCTGTCATTGGCTGGTTTAAGTGGCTACATTACACACTATGTAACATTCTGCCTATATTTAAACATTTATATTCCTTTGATTCTTCCATCTGTTGACGTTTCTACATTTCTTTCTCTAAAATGTTCTTCATATCTGTTGTAATATGTTGATATTAATACCTCCCTAAGGGGTAGATTCCATTCCTTGTCTACAAAAATTTCTCAGACTCAAAACACCGTTGCTAAATTTTCGGTTTAAAACTACATTTGTAAAAACTTTATATTTTATGTTCTTGAGTAAAGAAAATAAAAAATGTGTTTTTAGGTTATCTAATGTTATTTTTACTACGTTTGCTCAAGGTTACAAATGTAAATAGGAAGCAGAAAGTGTTAAAAATAAAATAATAATCAGTAACATTGAACATATCACAAACTACAAATAACGCGGTATTGAATACAATAAATAAATTAGCACCAAATAAAAATTCAATAATACATAAGGTGAGTAGAATACTCGTACAATTAAAAGATCGTGAAAATCTAGGCGTAGTTAAACCACCAAAAGTATTGTTAAATGGCAAAATGGGTGTTTGGTTTCCTTTTTTTCATGCAACCCATAGGGCCTCCGATGTTTAAGAGGAAAGGCGGACTGAATTTTCTTTAAATAAACGTATTACGTATTTTATTTTATTTATTTAACTTTTTGTACAAAATGTTATTTGTACATTGGCGGGCTTTTTGTCAAATGGCAATTTCTTCCAACCAATAAAATAAAAGTTTTATTTTTATAATTCAAGTTACAGAACATATTTAATAGAAAATAAAGATTAAAAAGCTAAAGACATATAAAAATAGAAATAAACGTATATGTTCATAAATTACCTGAAATCAAAACTATTGCTCAATGGGAAAAAGGAAAAAAGAGGAAAAAGGAAAGGAGGAGAGATTGAGGAAGAGAAAAGAGATGTTTCTTCAGACGTGATTTAAACAGAGATAATGTAGTAACATCTTTGATGGTGGATGGGAGATGATTCCACAGTCGAGCAGCATGGACACTATATGAGTTAAAGAAGAAAGAGGAATCGCGGATGGGTATTAAAAGAGTGCCTAGAGAATTCGAACGAGAGGTAAACCATGAACTGATAAGCGTTGAAAATATTCACGCAGGTATATAGGAGCGTTAGGACTATTTATTCTAGTGCTGCGACACTCGAGTAGTGATTTACTAATACATTAGATATTTACCATTAGCATGTCTATATATTTTTAGTTTTGTTGTGTATAATGGAAGCTGAGATCATCTAAAAACCCAAAAAAGCGTCCAGTTTTATCTGCCGTCTTCGGACGTACAGTATAAAAATTTGATAAATAATTTTGAAAAATGGATAAGCTACCGACACAGAAAATTTCATTTTGATTCTCTTTCTTAGAAAAAACTACCAAATAAGTTTCAGTTATGAGGTGCGAAAAACGGGACAATAAAACGTCGATTTTATCAATTTTAGCTAGCTAAAATCAATCTGACGCGACGTGCAGTTGACTTTGGCGCACAGTATCAGGGTGGTATTTGCGAGAGAGCGACCAAAAAACGCGAGCGAAAATATAATCTAAACTCGACATCAAAACAGATTTGCGACGGAATATTCAATTCATTGCAAAATAAACAATGACAAAGGTTAGGTAAGTTTGGCGCTGAGTCAAAAACTATAATTCTTATTAACAGAAAGCCATCAATATCACTCAGAATGTATAAAGTATTATCTAATACATCTTTCATTGGTCTGACTCAACCAATATTTGTATCAAAACGTAGTGAAAATTCTTTCTCTCAACATCTTAAAGCAATAATGTTTTTCTTGTCAAAGGACAAACAAAATTTTTCGATAGTTTAAAGAAACGTAACATTCGTTATTTAACTGTTAGGACGCACTCGTATTTACGAGATTTATTGAAAAAATGACGACGGACCAATTAATATAATTGAACGTAGTTATACAGAAAACAGCCAGCCACAGAAAAGTGAAACTGAGAAAATAGCACCTTTGTGAGAAGAGTGGATAATCGAATCTACACAAGAGTTGGAATGTTTTTGACTTTGACAAATGATAAACAATAAATAAATTAGTTTTATTAGTAACAAAAATCTTACTTTATATTTGGCTATTTTTTAAATGATTTTTACCGTTAGATTATTCTGGTGCTGTGGGTGTTTCCTGCAAATTGAGAAATGCCATTTTTGTGATCCAAACTATTTTCAGAAGGTGTTTTATTACAGTTTTTTGTATGAAAGCGGTCTGGCTGTTTTAGCAGAACACAGAATTGACCTTACTGCACCCGATAACACCAATATTTCGTTTTTTCAAAATTGTGGACTGGCTGCTTTATGCATAACTACGTTCAATTAAGAAACTAAAATCTTGTAAATAAAAAATCAATTTCACTGTTTCCCCATAGGGGCAGGCAGAAACGATAAAACGCCACTTTAGTCTGTTTGTGCCTACAAACTTCGTTTCCTCTACATTCAAACATCCTCTGATGCACGCACTACGATTATTCCGACTTTTGACATATCCATCTTCAAGTATTTGTAGGATTTGGTCATGCCACGGCTCTCTCGGTGTTCCTAGTTTTCTGCATCTATCAACATTCTCACTGTAAATCTTTTTACCCGTTCTCGCTGTTAATTCCGTTCTATATGTCCGAACCAACGCAGTACTCCTTTTTTTGATTTCGTCGATGATGCGGGTTGAAATTTTCTTTTGAGGTTTTGGTGTTATTTCGTGACAACTATCAGTTATATGTGATGTTTTTAGCAACCCCGCAAATGATAAAATCTTTGTTATTTCCATAGATACATAGACGTCACTCCATACAAAGAAAAGGAATGGCCAGCGAGGGATGCAAGTGTCATCACGTCATATCACATCGACTTTGGCAAGCAAAACACGTGGTACAGTAAAAAGCACAGATTGTTTATATCGGTCTTCTGTGAGTTTTATTCAGTATGTTACTTCCTTCCGTATACGCGTCACAATGGTTTATTGTATTACATATACGGAAAAACAGACTAGTGGACAAAAGAGTAGGGTAACTGGCGAAATCATTAGGTCATTAGTACTGGTAGCATAATAATAAAACTTTTTTTTTTACATCAAAATGCCTATTTTGGACAAATATTGATTAAGATTTTGGTATTTTATTTATTTATTCATATTTTTCTTTTACAAACTGTAATTAATAATAAAAATAATGTGTCCTCACTGGGGTTACCCGTGCCGAGGACACTTAAAAATATACTTTTTTAAACATGTTTTTACATTAGAGAATAAACAAAGAAGACTAATTTAATAAACAGAGATAATTAAAAAAATAGTCACAGCTTTAAAAACAAGGTATATTTGTACATCTATATGATTTATATTACAAAACGCACAATGAAAATTACAAAAACCTAACATAAGTTAAACACTTATGGAGCGGTTGATTCAATATTGGTTTCGGCGAATGAGACAATCCATTTTACTTCTACCTAGCTCCACTATCCATTTTTTTATAGCCTTTTTAAACATTTTCTCAGCTCTAATTGTTTTAATAGATAGTGGAAGTAGGTTATAGATTTTAATTGAATAATACTCAAAATCCTTTTTTCCGAAAGTGGTATTAGTTTGTATTTGTTTAAGTTGTCTTTGTGTTAAGGATATAGTGATTATAGTGACGGGCTCGTCTCGAAACCGGTATACATAAAAATTGGGTAAGTGGTTAAATACAAATATTTATTAACATTAATTAAAATGTTTGACCGCAGAGTTCATGCTTTGAACATAAATAATATCTTTACCTATGTTTGAATATCCATATTTTTACTACTCTTCCACGAGTTACAAAAATGTGAAGAAAAAAAAAACTAAAATAAAATGCATTTCACTCCGGCGACTTTAAAAATAAATAATGATAAACAGCATTAGCAAAATATTTAAAGTGATTAAAGATCGTGACGCAAAGTTTTAAGTAATTAAATACTGATAAAATATAAAGGAATCTATATATAAATATTATTAGCTTGACCTATTGAGCTTAACTGTGAAACAATAACAGCGGTTAACATATATGAATCAATGTTGTAAATTAAGTTTAAAAATAAACAGATAGTAATTTAATTATAATAATAAAATAAGTGTTTTCAGTTTTATTCCACTTTCATTTATAATTTTTTACCAGTGACCGGGTTCCATCGTGACCGACATCGTCAGACTGGTGGGAGACCAAACATTTTTTTATATTAAATACAAGACAGAACATTGTCAAAGCAAAGAATCGTGGTTTAAAAAAATGCTTTAAATTTTAAAAGCACGATTCACGTTAAATATTTTTTTTTTAAACTTTGATTACACCGCGGAAGTATTAAATTATGCCTACCAATTTTAGGTCAATCGACCACGACCCATCTTCAGCATAAATATATTTTAATAAATATTTTCTTCATTTTAATTTTTTCCTGAAGTTTGGCTAGTCGACCAATGGTGACTATCTTTTAGAATACATGTATTTATGAAATTACAAGGTACTTATATCATCACGCAGAAGGCAGAGAGGTTAAAACGCCACATACGTCTTGTCACACATGCAATTCGTTTGTGTCCGCTTTTGTCATGACCAGACTTGAGAGTGTAGTTTTCCTCGTCTTTCTTGGTCGTTCTCGTCCTACGTTACCATTCATTCTGCTTTGTATATGGTATTTTTTTTAACATTTTTTCATCAACTTTTTGTTCTACGTAACCAAACCATCTCTGTGACCCTGGTATCCCCGTCTCAGATTTGCGCTTTTGCTGAATTCATCATTCGTAACTCTGTCATCAATGAACTATCTTGATATACTTTCCTAGCTTTTTACACTTTCTTACATCCTGTCATTCATGGCCCCTTATTTATTTACATTTTAATTCAGTTTACTTAAGATTTTTCAAACGTGACCAGATTTTAGATTTGTCAATATATTAAATCTTTAAGTCTTTCTTATCATGCCGAGTCTTTCTTGATCGTCATCTCTCGGCCTTGCTCGTTTACTCAAAATATATATGTACATATATTTTATCATTTTTCAATGACCCATTTGCTCCACGTGACCAAACCATCAAAGTGATCGTTTTTAAACCTTATGAATCATACTTAGCTCAGATTAAAAAAAAATCTCTCGTCTCTGCAGAGATATTTTCCAAAATCGCCGGCGCAAAATCAAAATACTGTAAATGACAAAGCGTTAACTATTCAAGAAAGGGAAAGGAAAAAAATGTGTATTTCTTATTTCCTTGAATACATTACAACAAACGTTGTATAATTAAAAATATAATGGTTTATTAGAACAACGATTCTTACAATTTTTTCTCTGTTTTTGATGTGTATTATTTTATATTACGGTCTTTCTGAAATTATTTTTTCAAATATTTTTAATATGTGTATAATGTAAACTTTTATCTTATACACTTACTGTAATTTAGTTTTTATTATTTATCCTTAATATTGATTGGTTAATATCATTTTTTGTTTATTAAAAAAATATTTACAGTTTGCTTTTTAATTTTTCATATTTACTTTGTATACCTGCTGTTTTTCTTTTTTTTTTAATGCATATTTTTATACCTCACTATAAAAAATACATTGTACCTATATTTTCCTTTTTTTACTCGGCAAAGTTTTTATTGCATTATGTTTTTTGGTTTCTACACGTCAAACAAAAAAATGCTGTTGTTCATTTTAAAAATTATAACTATGTTTGTACTTACCTGTATTATTTTTGTAAAAGCTCCTTGGGCGTTTTGTAAAAAAATAAATATGTAATCTACCACATACTTGTGGTAATAGCTTTCCCTGGATTGTGTGTAGTCTGCCTAATTAAGTACAACCTGTTTTAACCATTCCCTTACTGTATTAATAACATCGGAATGTTATGTTACTGTGTAGTCATTACACATGCAAATAATGAAAGATTTTAAATCGGAAATATGTAATATTAATAGGCAATTGTTTAATTACTTAAAGTTGAAGTCAATGACAATATATTTTCTAAATCTAATTGCTAAAAACACCATTACCTTTTTATTGCAGCGCGGGCAAAATAACCACCCCTGACAAAAGTTGATGAGCTACTAACTGGCGTCTGGGAGAAGTACGCTGTTCGCGTGTGCGACGCATAAAATTGTCTCTCTCACCCCTGGATATACCTGTATTATCTAGAAAGAGACAATTATATATTAGGATTACTCTTTTACTACGTACTCTGCAACATGCGGCACATAGGTTAACTTTCAATTGTGTTGATTTTTTATGTGAAATCGAAAATGCTTTTTCTGCTCCCAATAAGTAATAATTATTTTTAAAAAAAAATTTAACCGATACCTAAATGTATAACGGAGGAACACCGAAAATGTTAATTGATAATTAATTTTATTTATGGAGATATTAAAGTTATTATATGCAGTGTGTACTAGCTACACATCACCGGTAATGGAGAGTTAAGGCAGACATTTTCATATTCCCTGCAAAATAATAATAATACATGACCACCCACTACTGTATTATATTATTTAAGTTTTTTATTACTTATAAATATGTTAAATAATTCTTCTGACTTTTCTCTACCCGAACCCACTAACTATTTTTTTTGTACAAATCAATTGAATTGTAACCGGTCATGGTTTTACAATACATAATAGAATAGATACGTTGGGTACCAAAAGCCTGAAAGCTCTTTGCCTGAATTCAAAATTTGTTGTAGACCCCAAGACTCATTCTCTAGTTTGACTCCTGGTAGTGTGGGAGAGTTTCTTTTAAGATTTAGAAAAATAATTTACCTTTAGATATATTTTTGGTGTTAACATTTTGGAAAAAAAAGGAATTTTCTTACATTTTCTTTTCTCTCTCTTAAACAATTTACGTGTTTCCCCTTACAATATTTTTGCCAACGATATTATCTAACGGCTACCGATGCTTTTTACTTAAGTTATTTATTTATTCAATATTTCTTTCTTCTCATTATTAGTCAAGAGTTTAATTTAAGTCTCCAGAAATTTACGCATTCCAACTGATGAAAACCAAATTAATGGGTATTTTTATATGGCAACATTGGGGCGTTGATTTCTGTCACATATTGTCCCGTGAGAAAAACCACAGTAGGTTACCAAATGCAAACATCGTTAATTTCGTAATGTCACCTAGTAACGAAATATTTACTAACCAAGTGACAGCTGTTTCAGCAGTTGACAACAACCCTGAGGATTATTAAATACCTACGTGATTTATTGTTTAAGTTTAATTTCCTGGCGCCAGTGTAACGCGCAGTCTTGCTTGTAGTATTGATGGATTAATAACGTTTGCTTGAATTTTTATATAATCACGTTTATATAATTCATAATCATTTTTATACAAGACTCTAGGTACGAATAGAGAAATCCGAACGACTATTCAGAAATACGATTATACTATGAAGTAAGCATGTTATTTTATACATTTATAAATGTGTAAATATCGCCACCAAATACTTAAATCAGTCACTCCACTGTGCGTCTAGGCTGTTAAGTAAATGCTGGCATTTAACTGAACGGCTAAACCGTTCGTTGAATTTATGTTTAATGAAAGGAGAAGCTTCTTAATTTTAATCACCATCATCATTCCCCTTTCGCAACTGATGGTGCACAGGGCACTGCATTGGTGCACCAATCGCAGCGTGTTTTGATCATTTTTGTTACGTGAAGGTAAGATGATCCATTGTGGTAAGATAACGTGCCAGTCCAGGGACTATGAAATATTCTAGTGTGAAAATACTATTTTAAATAAATATTTCACTTTGTCCATGTCTGGAATCAAACCCGAGACCTCTTACATGGCAGGCAAACGCACTGACTATTACACCACGAGGCCGACATATAATTTTAATACGACAGCAATACATAATCGTTTCATTTTTTAATTTATTTTGATATGTAAAGTTAGATTAAGAGATTGGGTTAAGTTAAATATAGAAAAAACAATAGTTTTTCTTTACTTTATTTAATCTTTCATTTAACTTAATAATTACTCCTTAACTTAAGATAATAAGTCAAGTAAAAAATATTATTTTTATTTAACCCAATCTATCATGTTATCGTGGCATCTCAGAGAATAGGTCTTCTTTTCCTCTTTATTTCTTGTCATCAAATCAAATGCAATTTTCCACATTCCACTTTCCTTCATTCATCCTCCACTACTCCTCATCAATTTCCTTCTTTTTATTCCCACCATCTCTTTGTTTTGTCCATATTTCTTTTATTTTAATTTATTGCATATTTATTTCTTATTAGGTTAAACCGTGGTCGCTTTATTTTAGTATAATTAAGTGAATACATGTTTTGGATGGCAGCCCCTTCTATTTTGATTTAAACATTTTTTAAAGTTTCTTTTTTTATGAACTCGTACAGCCCGATGGTTAAAAAAATAACGCGGGTGGCAAAGTGGTCAAAATAGACCCAGTTTAAAAAGTCACTTTTTGGGCCTGTTTTGTGGTGTTTTTTTATTAAAAAAGTTTTTGAAATGTATTTAAAAGCAATTAGATGACAGGCCGACAGGCGTTATAAAATTTACGGCGACGATAAGAACCTATCGAGCAAAAAATATTTTTATTCGTGTTTTTTTAAAGAAACCTCTGATAAATTTGGTACGATAATTTTCATTTATGTCTCGAATTAAAGCGAATTTTTTGAAAGATTAGACTGAACGAAAATAACGTATAAAATTGATTTATCGCGTAATCGATAATTTTCGTATTCATAGGATCTGAGAATCCCGTCTCCGGTGGGTATGAGTTAATTTAACCTATACATCTGTTTTTATTCTAAATAAATCTCGCTAGGGCCTAAAAAAGCAAAATTCAGTGTTTTAAGAATAGGTGCTCCTGAAGAATCTTAGGTGTGTGGTGGTTTGACTTTGTAAAGCATGAAGTAATAAGAGAACGGACGCAATAAACTCCGAAAACAACTGTCATCAAGCGGAGGCAATGCGGTTGGCTGGGTCATACAATACGGTTGGTTTTTCAGTACCAAACCGACTAAATGATGATTACCTATTGGTAATCATCAAAGAAAACAAATAGAACCATCGCAATGAATGGAATTGGACTTTTTGAATTCAGTATCGGGACCTCAATTTTTTAGATATTTTTCTTAACAAGGTGAATTCCTTTTACGATGAAATATGAAATTTATTATTTTAAAAACAAGTTAAACGATTTTCCATTCGATTTTTTCTACAAATCGGTCATTACCATTGTTTAAAGATCATGGAATAAAAAAAAAGAAAATGCTTTATCCCAATCCAATGCGTAGCGAGATTGATAAAGCCCTGTTCACACCGTTCACTGTTATAAGTTGATTAACTTTTTGTGTTGAAAAATGTTGAATAACTGAGAATAAAAGCTCGCGGATCGAACTAAAAAAAAATATGTACCTGCATACATAAGATAATTTCTATGTTGGTTATACATTTATTTATTATATTATATATGGCTTAAGTCAATTGTTAGCTTGTTATATTCATGTCAGTAATTTTTATAGTTAAGTAATTATTTGCGCTAATTGGATTAAATCCCTTTGCGTGGAATTTGAAACTTTTCTAGATTTCGTTTATTTTTGTAAATAGTATGAAAATTTCATGAAAAAAATAAAAATAATACACAATAGTAACTATAACATGTCAACAAATTATCATCCACTTTCCACACCCTGTGGTGTATAAGGCACTGCGTTGGTTATCCAAATGCAGTATAGTTCAACTATCTGTTAGATGAAGGTAAAGTGTTTTATCCTACTCAAAATGGTGCCAGTACAGGATCAATGAAATAGTGCAGTTTGAAAAGTTTGTGGAAGAGATGTTGGTCCGAGAAATTAAGAATTGACTCAATTTCCGTAACAAAAAAACATTGAAATAAACGAGATTTTTTACAGAGTAAAGATTTTTTTTTTTTTTAAATTTTATTTCAATCAATAAATAAAGTACATAAAATGAGATAAAATACAGAATGATACCGATTATTGAAAAATAAAAAAAAGATATAAAAAAATACACTAGGTTTTTTTTTTCAAAAGAAATATGTAGATGTCATTTACTTTTTTATTTATTTTCTCATATAAAGATACACATTGCAAAAAAGAATAAACTATCCCCTCTATAAGGGCCCTCGTCGGCGTCGGGGGGACCTGATAAAGTACTGCAAGAAGAAGAAGAAAAAGTTTTTGGAAAATTGAATTATATTTCCCATTTGAAAATATAAAAAAAACCTGACAAAAATATACTGTGATAATGTTTCAGTTCAATGTCGATTTTTATCGCTCAAAGAAAGTAGGTTAACGAAACGAAATCGAATGGTGTGAACTCGGCTTGGGACCAATTTATTCAAATGACATTTGTTTTCGCACTATCAAGAGCTATGTCCTAGTTGTACCGTATTAATTGCCGCTAACTCGGAAGGGTAATTAATTATTTCACGACATAATGTGTGGATGACATGCCCGGATGAAAAATAACTATGAACTATTATGTGCCATATTATAAGAAGTGATCTTGTTTAGTGCGAAATGTAGAAACAACGATTAATGAGGTGCTGAAATGGTATTTTTATTAAGTCCTCGTTTTTTCTTTGTCTCATTTTGATGTAATAATTCACTAGAAATCAAACTGTCTGAATTCTTGTACGTTTTAAACACATATATATTATTAAACCCCAGCATTTCAAAAATACGCATGTATTTGTTTTGATGATTCACATCTTTGGCTTTCCGATTACTATTCCGTGAAATTTACTACATCAGAAAAAAAAAATCTGTTTTATGAAGGGAATATAGAAGTCTTGGTACAGAGCTTATGACCTGTCTAACAGGCGGTTGGACAACACTTTTCAAATTTTTTGTACTTTTTTTTAAAGTAGCTAGTTGAATCTACAATATTTGGAGTATGTCAAAATGTTCGTAGAAACGTCTGGATTTCACTCCGTTGAAAGTTATTGAGATGGAAATTTCCAGGCATTACCCATTAGGAGAAATAATTCATGTAGATGAATCTCTTCTCCTTCTTTTCCACATCCGTTTCTAAGTGGAGCATGTGGACATCACTAGTTGCCTTCGGGAGATCCTATCGCCAGCCAGCACTCTCGCCTCTTCCCATGTCAATTCAGCGCGCCTTAGTTCCGCCGAATGAAGTCAAAAGATCGTCATTGACGGTCTTTCGGGACGGCGCAAACTTGCAGGTTTAAAGAAGAGGCAACTTGGGTTTGGGCTCTCCCGAGGCATGCGCAGCACGTGTCCAAGCCATGTCCACAGCCGCATACTTAAGACGCTCGTTATAGGAGGCCGCTGATTCTGTTCCCGGACTTCAATGTTAGTTATCAAATCGAACCACCTTATACCTAAACTCAGCAGTTTGGTGCTCTAAGCTTTGGTATGGTGCCAAGATTAGCACCCATATAGGAGTACTAGCATTATACAAGAGTTGAATAATTAGCATTTCGTTTTGACCTAGTATAGACTAGAGTTTCAGACAACACGCATCATGTTAAAAGTTGCTCCAGATTGCAATTGTCCTAGGCGGGTTGTGAGCTCTTTGTGCATGCCTCCATCCTCAGTTATATGAACTCCCAAGTATTCAAGGCTGTCAACCTTTTCGATCTCACCCACATCAAATAAGATTTCAGCTCTTTTACTCCACAAAAGTCAACAGATGGAAGCGTTAAAGAAATTGATGTGCCATTTTCTAATAATATTACTACTGACTTACGAATGACATTCGTCAGTTTTTAAAAAGACCTCTGGGACATTCATCAAATATAATGATTGTTGGGTTTATTGTTTTCAATATACTTAAATATTTCGAAACAATGCAAACATATATTTAAAACAATAATCATATTCACAGAAAATTATTTATTTATAATATCAAAAAACTTAGATCTTACGAAATACGAGTAAACATGAACCATAATAAAAAAAAAAAAACGGGCGGTTTTTATTAAATGTTATTCCATTTTTCTGCAAATCGCTAAACCGAGCATTTTTTAATAGCAGTTATTGGAAAACAAAAAATCAGTAGGACGACCCCAAAAAAGATGGGTAGATAATATGAACCCAGTCGCGGGAAGAAATTGGTCGAGAAAAGGACACCATAAAAAATAATGGAAAATATAAGAAGAGACTTGTATCCAGCAGTAGAGAAATGGCTAAGAAAGAAGAAGAAGGTAATACTGGTTGGTCAGTTTTAAGCACTATAAGCAGACCGGTCAACCGCAAGCTTGTCACCCTTTTTATTTTATTATTATTATTATTATTATTTTAAAAAATTGCACCACAACAGGTCTAGAGGCCCAACTATTGCAGTAATGAATTATAACACAGTACACTTAGGCTTGTGAAAAATTTAATTTTTTTGTTCTCACCGAGAATCAAACCCAGTCTTCCAGTCTGGTGTCTTAACCACTACACCACGAAAGCCGCCTTTACGGTTTCCACATTGTTTCTGCTTGAAATATATGTACTAATTCTTCAAAGTTTCGAATTTTAAAATTCCAGCACTTTGTTGATCCAATGCAGTAGCCTTATCCTTCCTCAAGATACGGCCCATAAGACTCTTGAGCTCATTTGAAAGTTACGGTATTGCATATCTTCGCTCAAGATGCGGTGTTACTAAACGTTTTCTAAGATTCTCCATGAATGTCTAAAGATCTGAAGCGTTATAATTTGACAATATAAAAGAATTGACAACAGCGTCATTCAAATTCCCGCAAAACATGACCAGCGGTCAACGTCTGGACCCTTTTGAACATGCTTGACTTCGTCTAATGTACATCTCTTTTAAATGAGTTGTCGAGTGATATTATTTGAGGGATCCCTTTAAGAAGATCAGTGCTATCATCGTCGAAGATATCATCATGACAATTTCCATTTTTTTATAAAATATAAGACAGCATTGTAAGTTCTTTCGTAAAATCGTAGTTTTTATTTTATTATCGTTTTTTAAAAAAGAGAATAAC
This sequence comes from Micrasema longulum, assembly GCF_059751315.1. Lineage (NCBI taxonomy): Eukaryota > Metazoa > Arthropoda > Insecta > Trichoptera > Brachycentridae > Micrasema > Micrasema longulum. The sequence continues at coordinate 1,154,097 of NW_028277835.1, forward strand.
CCGCTAAGCCTCTATATAGAGGCGTGTCAGCAGGTCGGATAGAGTGGATATAGAAGAAGGTAATGAAAAATATGCCAAAACACCCAGACCAATTGAGAAAAATCTTTCTTGGATTTCTCTCTTGCAACTGGCGAGAATCGAACCCGCGACGACAGTCTCACTGTTGGCCATCTAACCAATTGCGTCACGGCGCCTGTCTGTTGAATGAACTTGACAATTATTGTCGAGGAATTTGGATGGAATTTCTGGTTTTTTTTTAAGAGTTGTGGTAGATTTTTTGATCAATTTTCTTTTCCAATTCTTGAAATGCTTTCTTCGAGGAAAATTGATTGTGATGTTTCTATTACGCCTACATTTATTTTACCTACAATATTTTATTTTAAATCTGAAAAAGTTACACTGACACTGATCATACAAACCACATACATTTGGTGGTCGAATTAACCTAGACGCATCCGTTCTATCACTGGCAGCTAAGAAACTACCACAATGGACAAAGATAGATTCTTACGATGAAGTTACAAACGATAAACAATTTGACTTGTGACAATTTAAGACGTGACACATTTAAACGTCAAAAATTTCATTTCTTTAAGGGTAAAACATAGGCAGAACTTGTCTACGAACATTTAAACATACTCAAAACATTTTTGATTAAACTAACTGGTATAAGACGAAGTATAAAAGTTGACAAACTGTTTTCAGGCGTTGCCTAGTAGGCGAATTGGTTCAGCCGGATTAATGTCACCCACACGATAAAGATTTCAGCTCTTTTATTTCACAAAAGTTAACAGATGGAAGAGTTGAAGAAATGTGGATATTTAAACATTGGCGGAATGGTAAATGTTTAACAGTGTGTAAAGTGGCCACTTAAACCGGCCGATTTATAAATGCCTAGATTTATATAGATAAAAAATGTTTTTCCTTTCTGTTGCAATAAATTTAGTATTGTACTTACTTGTGAGGTCACTTTTTATATTGTCTGTTCTTTAGGATGTCTTCTACGAGTAATACAGTCCGTTATACTTCCTTCATTTTTAGAAATTACTAAAATAAACACAAAATAAATATAAAATGATTATGATTGAAACAACATGTGTGTATGCACAAATCTTTATATTGGACATAAAAAAAAACTAAAAAAAAGTAAAAATAACACATTACAAGAGAGATGAAGAATTTTTTTTTTTTTTTTTTTTAAATATATTTGGACCCCTGTATTTAGTAGCCTTACGTGTCATGTACAAGGCTAAGGTACTCGGAAAAAAAAAGTTTTCGTTTGTCTTGGAAATGGGATGTTCGATCACTGATTTTGGTTTATTACCTTTATGAGTCCAAACACCATTGCTGCAAAGTTCAAGAACAATGGCGCATGATAACTACTTTTTACTACAGTGTGGATATCTATTAAGGATATTCCATCTTTCCTGGAATGAAGATGAAGAACATTAAAGAGAAGGCAACATAGAAGTCTAGGCATCTACAGGGCTTATGGCCTGGGCTTATGAATGTTCTTCATCTCTGTTGTAATATGTTAATGTTAACAGCTCCCCAGGGAGCTGAATCCAGTCCTTGTCTACAAAAATTTGGAGGAACTCAAAATATTGTTGAAAAAGTAATGTCATATGATAAAATTATCAAACATTAAAAAATTCGTATTTTGAGATTTTTATTAACTGACCGTATTGAGATTATATCTTTTTTTTGTGTTTTTGATCGATTTCGATTGAACTTCTAATAAAACTAATAGTTATGAAGCGAATTACATTTTTCTTTGTATTCGATAATATTGTATCTTCCTTATATTTCATTATCGATAGCAAATCATTAATATTTAATTGATTAAATTATGTTCAACTAGTAATATACAACACAACCGAAATTTCATCGCATCGACTTGCAACACATGCATTATTGCAGCTATGATATAAATAGGTATTGTTTACATTAAAATGTAATAAATTAATTCAAATGTTTAGATAAGCACAACGTTACTAAGAAAGACAAAATTAATAATAATGTTAAGTTATTAAATTAATCTCTGTGCAAATATTTTTTGATTCTTCTTAAAGTTAATATTATGATAAAAAATACGTGAAGATACTTTGCAAACAAAAAACAAGGATTAATTTTCACAAAATTTTTAGAAACCACAATTTTAAGATGTGACTAACCAATATTTTTGGTAATACTCTTCAAGGGCTTGCTAATATTCTGAAACGATTCAAGTTTGTTGGTAAAATCCTTGGTGGAATTTGAAATTAGAAGTAAATTGTACCCGAATACATCGCACTTCCAGAAGTACACTGTGGTATGTTTCTCCCTTTCAGACATATTTTTTTCAATAACTTTTTTACTTATCATTATATTGATTTCATTTTTTTAATGTTGTAAATGTATCGCATTTGTCTTTGCTTTCTCGCAAACATGACATCGCTTTACAGTTTGATAATCTTTGAAATGTTGATCAGTTCGCACGTGTGCTTTTTTGCTATTTGAGCGCATATTTTGTTATTATTTTTAATGAAAAAAAGCAAGTCATTAAATTTTCGACCGTTGTCTAATGTTAGTATATTCAAATAATTATTCAAGTATGTGTAGTTTAAATATTCAATAGGTATATTTAGTTTAAAAATTATAAAACGCAAACATTTATGCTGAACTCTTTTGTCGTCCTTAACATGAGCCTTGTAATACGGGGACCATATAATTGAGTTATATACCAGTTGACTTTGCACTAGGAATAATAAATGCTCATAACTGAATATACCATCGGTATCACTATTTTCTTTCCGCACCGAATTGTGCATAGGGCACTGCATAGGTACACTTGAACTGAATGTATATTGACATTATAATTTGACCTATAAAATATGAGAAAAACATTGTAGCATCATAATCAAAGCACTGTTCTTTGATTCCAAATAATACTGAAGTTTGTTGTTTATTTCGCCTAAAAAAAACGTGGAGGTATGTAAGTGTTCTCCCAAGAAAGATTTTAAAAATGTGTTTGTAAAAAAGCGGTGAGAACAAAGGATTCAAAATTTTACATCCATTATAGTAATTCAAAAAGAAATTATATCACGTTTTTTTTACAATTTTAAACAAATAAGAGTATGAAATACTGTCTAGTAACAAATTATTTTTTTTACTTATTAGTAACATAAAATATTTTTTGAAATTTTCGATTTCCAGCGAAAACGGTTTCATTGCATTGGCCACGCTAAATAAATCATTTTTCTCTTTTGTTTGTGACCGTTTAATTGAAATATAACATCACATCGTCACGAATCTTGACCTCACAATTTTCAAGGCCAAACATTAACAATTTCATTTTAAAATGATGTATGAAAACATTTCTCCAAAATATCTAAATTGATTTTGATTGTGATATTTCCCAATTTATTTTTTTTGTATAAAGTACCTTTTTACATAATATAGTAGTTTAATTGGATAAAAACAGGAGTTTGTTAAAATTTCATTTTATTTTAACGAGTTAAAGATGTCGCGAATGAAACTAGTCACTTATCTTTCTTAATTTCTAGATTCAAGTATATATATTTTTTTATTTTATTTAAATCTTAAAGTAGGGCACACATATTATACATATTGTTATGTGTGTTCTAATAATAACATTACAAATATATTTAATTTATAAATTGTTTATCACATATGTCTTGACCATTATTTTAAATTTTGATATGTTTTTTTCTTCATAAATATTTTTTTCCATTTCGTAATACTTTTTAATTGCTTTAAATAAAATTGAATTTTGTAACTTTGCCTTTTTCCTAAATGGAAGTCTAATTTTGTTCTTTTCTCTAGTATTGTGATCGTGTTCATGCTGGTTCCGATCAATTTTTTTCCAAAATTCTGTTTTTTTATTAGAGTTTATAATTTTATGAACAAATATCATTGTATAGTAAAATATTCTTTGTTTATATGTTAATAATTTCATTTCATTTACCATCGACTTTACCCTCGTATATCTGTTTTTTTCAAAATGATTCTAAAGGCTTTATTTTGTAATACAGTTAGTTTATCTATGTTTTCTTTGTTTGATAAAAATAAAATGCTACTACAGTAGTTAACGTGTGGTTCAATAATTGCTTTGTAAATAGTTTTGCAGGAGTCCTTATCAATAAATCTTCTGATCCTTCCCAAAATTGATATTTTTTTTGCAATCTTATTTATTACCACTCGTCACTCGTCTTTTAACCTAAAATATGCATTTTGCAGAAAATAGCCAGATTCAATATTGAAAAATGCCCCATTCAAACTTTGAACGCACGAGGTGACATTCTGTATTAAAACACATTTATTTATTTTATTACATGTATTTTCAAGCTAATGAATTTATAAAACTAAAAACAATTATAAATTTATTTAATTTAATTTATTTAAGAGATCTAGATCTCGTATTGGTGTTTTCTGCAAATTGTGAATGTGATCAACATTATTTTCAGAAGGTGATTTTCATAGTTTTTTTTGTATCAAAACGGCATGGCTGTTTTTTGTAGAACCCGATAACACTAAAATATGTTTTTTTTTTAAATTGTAGACGGGCTGATTTCTGCATAACTGCGTTTGGTGTATCGATGAAGTGCCCTATGCACCATTAGATGTGAAAGGGAATGATGATGACCTTATATTTTTTTTACAAAACGGTGTTGGAATCGATTTTGAAACGTCTGTTAGCCATTAATTTACATTATCATTCATATTATCAATTGCATTTACAAGTATCAGATGCCGCATTTACAAATATTAGCGTTCAAAAAATAGTATGCTCTTAAAATAAAGCATGCTATTTTAAATTGAGAAAATCAAGCAAATATTATCATCACTAGTTATGTTGTTATTCACGTGTATTTTGTCTATTGTGACGAGTGTCTTGAAATGCACGGATAAAATATTGATTAAATCACAGATTAAAATATGCATGTGAGATTGTTCTCGCGGAAAGTACTGACTACGTAAACTGAAGTAAACAATATTAATTATTTTCATTTTCATATTACAGGGGTCATGAACGCGATTATCATGTTCTTTATTTATAATTGTTTAGAGTAGGTAATTGATATCGAGATAAAAATTATTTAATACATCAATGCTCTATCTAATAAATGTTCAAGCTGCTCTGCAATACTTTCACGTTTGAACTAATGTTATTTTTAAACAAGTGAAAACTTAAGATGGCAACTTTTTGGTGGCAACTTTTTAAAATAAGTTACAAAGGCTAGTATGTATACAATATAATAAACTAGTCACCGAGTGGTAAGCATGTTTGAAATCACTTTTATACACCGATTGTCGGTATGTAGCAAATCGTCTACATTGGGCATTGTAGGGTTAAGACTAATTATCTTGCCATTGTAATTTGAGTACCAATTAAGTTACCTATGCACTAATAGGTGAAGACAAGAGTAGGGTAGTTATAAATATGTAAAGGTACATACATAATTCAGGCTAATGACATACGAAATTTGAAAAAAATACCTAATTTACTAAAAAAATATATATAATGGGTTATGTGCATTTTAGCTCTTCAGGTAGACGCCAGTGTTGAGCACTGTGGTATCTATTCTACATAAAATTCTTCTGAACGCGTAATATTACTGAACTCTTCCTAATCGGCTTAACCCATTTACGTGCGGTTTTCAGCGAAATAAAGATCTTTGCGATGCGCGTGTTCGTAGATATTAAAATTTTCAATCGAATCTGTAAAAAAAGTAAGTAGCTAAAGTAAGTAGCTAAATATTTTTTTTATCGACCTATCAAGGTTACATTCGATGAGAATGCACACTTATACGAAAAAAATTCAAGTATGTTGTTTTTTTGTGTTTCAAAAAGTTTGTTTTTGAATGTTTACAAACAACATTCGCTTTTTATAGATCCCAACCAGATTCTTTTCTTACACTCCTTATAATTTCTTCCCATTAATTTCTTTTTCCTGGATTGTTGGTAATACTTAAAAAATACTAAGTGACATTCAATACATTTTCGAAAATCGCATTCATGAATAAAGTGCACCCCTGATGGTGCGAAGAGCCGAGTTTGACATTTCAAAAAGAATTCTATATTTGAAAATAAATTATTTTATGTTTTGGAATTCAACCATAAACAAGTACAAGGTGCCTACTTAAATTCGATAATTGAATTTCAAAATTTTTCAGTTTATGAATTCAATCATAAACAAGTACCTGTGTACCTACTTGTCAATGAAAAGTATTTTTCCAAGGTAATAGCAGGCAGGCCAACGTTCGGGCAGGACAACGTTTGTCGGGTCCGCTAGCAATTAAATATATATGATGCTTCATAGAACGATAAGTTCAAATCATGTTCTAAAAATGAGCGTTATCGCGTCGTGTGGCATCAACATTGCCGTGCAGAACGCGTAGTATAGTCAAAATACTGTCTATGCCTGTTTACAGTGAATTCAAAGCTGTAGATCGCGCTATTTTACTCTGCTTCATATTAATTTACTGACCGCTGTTCACAAAACACTATTTCTCACCAAATAAAATATAGGTTCCGAAGCCTCAGTGGAATAGAAAACAAGACGGGTGCTTAGTGCAGCATCTAGTGTATACCAGTGGCGAGCCGTGATTTATTCTTTAGGTTATCTACAAAAAAATATCATTAATTTGTACCTACATATAAGTACATAATATATCAGTAATTTATTATAAACGACTATTTTTGCTGTGGTTCTGTGAAAATTAACTCCAACAAAAATTAGTATTAACCTCGCAATGTTGCTTTATTCTACACTATTTTAATACAATACATGTACAAAAGTTTATTAACAAATACCACAATGACACTAAGCAGTAACTGTAAACACAGCACTCGCCGATTCCTTTTAAAATTAATAATGCCAAAAGTGCCCACTGCGAACGCCACATGTCCTATATGTCAACGGTATCCTATCAAAGAGAAATAGTCCTTAGGAAATAATGTTCGAAATGCTAGTTTCCAAATACAGAATCTTCAAATATTATTTATAAAGAATCTGACTTATATTGCCCTTTTTTGTATGGAGGAATAAGCTGAGGTAATCGGCTAGTTTCATCGATCAATGAAAACTGAGAACGGGATGGACGCTGAGCACCCTTCCTATATATTTTATTGTAGGAAGATATAAACGGTAGTGGTGATTATTTTATTTATTTCACAATTATTTTATTTAATTTCCCATTAACATATTTTACTGCAAAACATTATTATCAAAAGTAAAATATAATGGTAAGCTGTGCATAATCGCTTATTTTGACGGTTCGCCCCTTTTGTATACAACAAATAATATATTAATGGTGTTACATGAGAAATAATAATTAAATAAACAAAAAAAAATTCATTACTTATTTGAAATTGTCATGTCATTCCATGTCCGCTCCCTAGTTGGAGCATATGGCGTAAAAAAGAGTCTCCATGCACCTCTATCGGCTGCCAACTCCTGTGCGTCCTCCCAAGTCAGGTTCTCGTCCCGAAGTTCTGACATAAACTGCCGACAAACAGTCAGCAGTGGACCTCCGGGACGTCGAGAATCCGATGCCTTGTAAAGTAGGCAAGCGTGATTAAGGCTCTCGGGAGGCATCAAAATAATAATGGCGGCCTTCGTGGTGTAGTGGTCAAGACGCTCGACTCACACATGGAAGGTTCCGGGTTCGATTCCCGGTGAGAACACAAAAATTAAATGAGATTTTTCTCAAGCCTAGGTGTTCTGTGATGTAATTCACCACTTTAATTAGGCCTTCTGGCCTGTTGTGGTGCAAAAAAGAAAACTGTAAACTAATAAAATAAAAATTAATAAACATTTATTTATTCTACTATCACGGCATTTCCCCGTAGGAGTAGGCAGAGAGGATAGACCGCCACATACATTACCCTGATATATTATATTCCTGGCTTCTCCCTTATTCATACATATTGTCATACGTACATGCCCTTCGGTCATTAATTTTTTTCTGAAATTCTGTTTTTTTTAGAATGATTAATAAATAGGTATTTAAAAATATTATTTCGTTAATAGGTAATATTGTAAGGGCCTTACTTACAAACCTGGAATAAGTTATGCTTAGGCAAAATACGTCAATGTCTGCCATGCATTTATTTCGTACAAATAATTTAGCAAAATAATAAATGTATCGATGAACCGCTAATCTTATAATGTTTTATTGAGAAACGAGTATTTAAAAAACGACGGCTCTTGATATTTCTCAGTTTAAATGTAATAATTTGCCACACACTAATTGTTACAATAATTTTTAATCGTTAAAAATACTTGCAATCGTGACTAATGTTTCGAGTATCTCTCAAAACCGCAACAATAATTTTATGTCGGTAAAGTTTATTTAAAATAATATTGCGTAATGATTTTTACAGGTTAAGAAATACGCTCACAGTAAAAAGATCGTACTTACAAAAAACTGAGTAAACATTAGAAAAAATAGTTTTCCGCAGTGCTGGAATTCGCTTCCTTATTGTCCTGCCTTGCTGAAAGAATGGTTTTTGCAAAAAATACAACAAAAAGGCCTGCAAATACTTACTGTCGTCACTTCACTTCTCAAACAGGCGACTTACTACAAATGAGATAAATGTGTATTAATTTTACTGAATGGCGGCAGACTGTAGCGAGATTCAGAGCAGCGTTGTCGCGTCAGTGGTTCTGCTCATAGCGGGGCTGGATTCGGTCATCGCGCGGGGTGGAAATTAGTCGTTCTCTCGCTTGCTTATCCATCGCTTACTCTGTGCTCCTGGCACGAACTCCACATCAAACTGGTTTTCGCGAAGATTCAACAAATAAAAAGTGAATCTTAAAATGCGGAACGCTGTAAACAAAAACAATCGAATTTGACAGCACGTTTTCAGCATGATTTTTCGGTGATGTGTTAACCGCTGTGATAAAACGTAAACAATTCATGATTTGAATAATATTTATATCACTGAATATTAATGGTGTGACGTGCTAGCTAGTAATGTTACGAAATATTGGGATCATTATTTCGTGATGTGTTTCCGATAACTTTATAGTAGTACCTACTTAAACTGTAACTACTACATACATCGCATTAGTTTGCACGTCTAACTACGGGTAACTTAAAACGCCAGTGTTTAACCGTATAAACCATATTGATCGTAAATTTAGAATAATATTATTTTTATTTCTGACGTGTGTTTGATTTTTTGCAGTCGTGAGTAATAAATGCAATCACATTTGTCGGGGAGTAAAAAAAATAACCGTCGTAGAAAATATTACGTTTTAAAAATAAATTTAGAGTTTGTTTGAGTTCAAGATGACGATGGACGAGTTCGTAATGGACGAGTTGGAGCAGGAGCAGGCAGAGAAGCAGGAACTCTTAATTGGGGATGGATCTGCACCCAAAAAACCTCAAAGTAAGTGGATTAAAATCGTTATTATGTTTAATAGCATCCATATAATGTTTTGAGTATTTACTGTTACGATCAACTGAATTTGATCTTAAAAATTACTATTTCATAACAAGTAAGAAATGCAATAGGTATTCATAGACCAATGACCTCAACATTGTACTAGTAGTTTTATGCACGGGTTATGAAATATTTTAAATAACTCTCGTCTTATTGTTTAAATGTATGTTTTAGGACGGTTAATACTATTGATATTGTTTGTATAATAATACTAAAATATGCGTGCCCTCCAAAATGGGAATTTGGTATCTTACACAACTTAAGTTTACTCTTACCAAAAAGTAGAAAAGGGTATACAAACAGAATTCGTTTTAACATATTTTAATTTACGTAACACTTCGATTTATAAATGATTTACTTTTTACTAATTTTGTGCGTTGTTAACCACTGTTCGAAAACATGTTGAAGCTTTTTGTATTCGGTTAAAATTAATTAATAAAAATGCTCGTTTTGTTTATTTTAGTCGTCTACAAGAACATTTGCGATTAATTTTTTTAAATTTTTTTAATGCACAAAATACACAATTTTACATAGACACAATTATGTGTTTTTTATGTCCCGACTTGTTAGAAAATTCCGTGTTAAGTCGGGACTCTTCGATATATAAATCAAAAATATTTATTTACTTATTAAAACAATATACAAGTAATCAAAACTATATGCAAAATAATCAAAACAATATACAAAATAATAATAGAAAAATCGAAATAGTAAAAATTTATACGTGTCGAAAAATGTAATGTAGAAAAGTTATATAATAATACGTATGACAGTGATGATATACACATATACGTAAATGGATAATAATGATATGAATGGAAATAAATGTAAAATAAACTGAAGTAAAGTTTTATTATTATTTTAGTAATTTATATTGGTTCAACACATAACGTTATTTGTTGCTTAAGAAATTAGGAAGTTCAGTGGTTTAATTATATTTTACACGTCGTAATATCATGGCTTTGATGTTTAAAAGTTTTCTAATTTTTAAATTACTCCACCCGTGACGTCACGAGTTGTCGTCGGTAAGTTGTGTTGACATTTAAAAGTAGAACCTCATAGCTGTCAAAATATACTAAACATTGAAAAAAGTGGCTACCAGGAAACTGGAAATCTATCATAACACATGGCAATTTCAAAAAACTTCACCTCACAATTCAAAATTAAATGCTTTAATTTTTACCGAATGTGAGAAAACACATTTTAAATCCAATTTTTCGTAACACTGAACTTACTCTTAATTTTTGAATTCACCTATACAGAAAATACATTTTTGAAACCTTGATTTACAAGTGAATCTTGAATTGTGTTTTAATTCAATACACTGACTTACACAACACTATTGACACAAGACATTTGTTCCTAAATGTGTTTCTACTGTTTTAACAAAATTGATAAAACCTCGTGAGATTGTTCTGAGTGCATGCTAAATACTTCAGTATCCACGTAATATACAATACTTCGTTGATATACATAGATACACAAAGTATATTTACATATCAACAAACAAAATGTAGTTTATACCAGTTTGTCGCGAAAAGATGGACCTCATTACCATAACAGAAAGACTGCAGATAAAATTATTGCTACAAAATTTTAGGTTATGATTAGTAATTTTAATTTCTGCTATACCTACACGTCTGTCACTTCCTTGATAATAATATTCACAAAAAAGCAACTGATTCTGAACAAGTTTGAGACACCCTCCATATGCAGAATGCGCATTGGGCACTGCTGCAATGGTTCTCACATGTTCAGAATCCATGTCCGGGACTCAGCTTGATGAGGAAGATTTAAACCATGTTTTTTTTTAACTCCTCATAAGGATTGTTATCCTGATTTCCCATCCGACCTTTCTGATATTACCATTAATTTATTTATTTTACGAAAACAAACAGTCGACAATGATATAATAATATAAAAAAGATACGGTTTAAAGACAAACCAGCGAAGTTTCTAAATAAAAATCATACATATAAATTGTGGTACAGCAAAAGGGTGTGTTTATGCGTATTTGTATGAGAGTAAGTGTAGAGGTGGGTTTGTGTGGGAGTGAGTGTTCAGGTGTGTGTAAGTGTGAGCATCATTAAATAGCAAGTAGGATTGTATTACAGCCAGAAAGAATGAGTCCTAATTTATTTTTAAATAAATTAAGGGGCGTGATAAAAATATCAATATATGAAAAAAAAACATTCCATTCCCTATTCATATTCTAACTCTCTTGTCCCAACTCAAAACTTGTATTTAAAATTCTATGTAAATACCAAGTTATAAATGGTGTTAAGATGTAAATATGTTATATTATAACATGTAAAGTTTTCAAAATATCAACTCTTAACTTGTTGACCCATGTTGTTTTTTGTTTATTTCACTAATCTCGCGTTTTTTGCGGAAGTGACCCCTCCTCCTCAGTACCTTCCTTTAGCCGAGGTGCAAATGCACTAGTGAGAGGATGCGTCGATTGGGCCAGTGAAAATAGCATTTAAAATAAGTAAATGGGTCCAGCAAGACGCCATTTATATAACTTTATGTTTTGTAATATATCCACCATGGACAAGCAAGTTGCCGGCCCAAGCAGTACCAGGGCTCGTACTACAGACCAAGAAGACGAAATAGAACAGTGGCTTCTCGAAGAACTCAATAATATCATTATCCTTCATCATCACCAGTGTCTGGGGTACAACACGCCTTGGAGCGCAATCATAGAAAGATGTTTCGTGTGTCCTTTTGGCGAGCGTGCGAAAACAATTCATTTATGTTTTAAGTGTAAAAATCCCATTTGAAACACATGCACTGTCAAAGTATGCAAAATCTGCTTCAATTAGTAGAAAAAAAGTATATTTGACCCGTTGTTATTTCTATGTTGTTCAAGTGTTTTTATTGTGTTCTTTTCTTTTTCTTAACAACATCCTTTCTTTTGTAATATGTGATCAATTTGAGAAAAAAAATGTAGTAAGTTTTATTGGTCGAATTACTAGACACTGGTTTTACATTTTTTTATTTTGTCAATATTGTTGTTTAAGACTGATTAAAGTAAATTTTTATGTGATTAAATATTTTTTATTTACCAATGAACAGAATATAAACCATGTAATTATAAACTAAATTAAAATTAAAATTGAGCATAAGGCATTTTACAAACATATATTTTTAAAAAGGGTGTTTTCAACGGGGCTTGGACGCCAGTGACGTAATTTTTTACCACGACGCCAGTTAAAAGTTAAATACTAACTTACTAACTCGTGTGTATTACTTACGTGTGTAAATATGTAAATAAAGTAAAAAACAAAAAAGTGAAAAGGCCATAAAAAACGAAAAAGAAGAAGGTGTGCTGTAGTTGTTTTTGATTTTGGAATTTTGTTACCACTTGTTCTACGTCGCGTACTTACGTTTTGTGACGTAAAAATACTACTATTTAATTCGTCTTTATGAATTTGAAGTAAAAAATTATTTTTATAAAACGATTTTTATCAAAACCCCTAAACTTTTAAATAAATGAAAAGTATTATATTTGCACGATGTTGAATTTTTAAATAATTTAATCTGTTACAATATTATTGATTTATATTTTCTATTACCACCTGCGTGAAGGTTTATTAAAAAAAAACTTTTTAGAACTACGTTTTAGCTTGCAAATCAGATACCTTCATATGTACATGATGATAAATATATGTTCAAATGCAACATTTGGCCTAAAATTTATGTTGCTTGGATTGATAGAAAATAGCATAATAATTACGTTTATGCATTACTTTCGGCAGCTTTTTTTTTCTACTTCAACTTTTTTATTATCAACAATGTTTTGAGTTTGTCCAAATTTTTGTAGACAAGAACTGGAGTCAAACTTCTAGGTGGCTGTTGATATCAACATATTACAACAGAGATGGATAACATTTTAGATAAGGGAATGAAGTCTAGGCATCTACAGGACTTATGACCTGGCATTGGCTGGTCAAACGGCCACTTTATACACTGTGTAAAGACACATTAATAAAGGTTTCAGCTCTTTAACTTACAAACATCAATATATTGAAGAATTGAAGGAATATAGATTTTTAAATATAGGCAGATTGGTGAATGTTACACAGTGTGTAAAGTAGTCACTTAAACCAGCCAATGAAAGGTCATAAGTAAGCCCTGTTGCTGCCTAGGCTTCTTATTCCCTACTCTCAAATGTTCCCTGTCTCTGTTGAAATATGCTTTTAATTATCTTTTATGCTGGTACTTTTTTTGTCAAAGCCGCTTAAAACTGCACAACTCTACAACATGAATGGAGTAACTGTAAATATACACATTCGTGAAGGAATTTAAAAAAATGAATTTATTTTTACAATTTTTCGAGTATATACAAATGTTTTTAGACAGGCAGGATATGGGTGAGATTCTTTAGGCTCAATAATTTCAAAAATGAAATGAAAATGCATTTCAATTTGTATACTTTTTCTTATACCAGTAATGTTTTGAGTATGTACAAATGTTTGTAGACAAGCTGGATTTCCTCCCTAGCGAGTTAAGACCTAAATTTATTGCAACAGAGAGGGAAATACTTCTATGAGGGGTTTCGCTCGGTAGCAATAATTTGAAATGTTTTAATTTCATTTTTATATTATTACAAAATACTTATAAAAACGAAACAAAACGAAAATCAAATCATATCAAAATGACCGACGGATATCAAATCAAATGTTTGAAACACAAACCTGCATACGAATTAAGATATACTCGGTATATTGTATCTAATAATTGCAAATAATGGTTCTTGTAAGGATTTCAAAATATTAAGCGACACCCAAAATCTTATGAATTAAATAATTAAATATAATATTAAATTCTTTAAAAGATGATCATGTAACTTTTAATGGACAACAAAACGCTGAACTCGATTTTATATCATTCGCAATACACTTAATTATTGAATTTATCAATAAATTGTAGACGCCATGCCTAGACACGTATTGCAACAAGACATTAAGCAACATATTATTATAAGTGTCTTGTAGAATATTAACATTAAAAAGAAAAATGCCTACATATTATTTACATTACTATGTTGCGGTATTAGTACTAGAACTAAAACTTTTATTGCATCTAAAATTCTTGGCGTTAAGCACTTGCCGATGCGTATGTAAATTTTTTGAATAAATTTTAAGTATTAATTTAAAAATAAATGCGTATTAATAGGCACATATTTATTTTCTTTTTTAAAAAAAATATATTTATTGAAAAAAAATCTTGATAATCATGAATTTTTTCCATAGTGTTTTGAGTATGTCCAAACGCTTGCAGACTGGCTGGATTCTCTCCCTAGGGAGTTGTTCATATTTAAATTTGTTGCAACAGAGAGGGAAAACATTTTCGAGAAGTAAAAGTGCTTAAACTTTAATTGCAACAAACAAACCATTTTCCGAAAACGAAAAAAATTGTTTTAACAAACTATTGACGGGTCATAAGCCCTGTAGATGCTAAGACTTCTCTAAAATGTTCTTCATCTCTGTTGTAATATGTCAATGTTAACAGCTTCCCAGGGAGTTGAATTCAGTCCTTGTCTACAAAAATTTTGACAAACTCAAAATATTGTTTATAAATCCACTTGCTCCATGAAAAAGTATAGAAATTAAAAAAAAAATTTCAGGCGTTGCCTAGTATGTAGGTGAAATAATTCAATTAGATGAATCTCATCCGCATAAAAAAAGGTTTCAGCTCTTTAACTTCACGAACATCAGCAGATGAAAGAATTAAAGGAATATAAATGTTCAAATATTGGCAGAATGATGAATATTACACAGTGTGTAAAATGGCCACTTAAACCAGCCAATAACAGGTCATAAGCCCTGTAGATGCCTAGACTTCTATACTACCTTCTCTAAAATGTTATTCATCTCTGTTGTAATATGTTAAATTACAAATATTACATATGTAAGTAGTAAGTGCTCAGTTTCCCGCATAAAACTATTTTTTAAATTCAATTAAATAAAAATTCCAACGCCTAAGTAATAATGCGGGTACAAATTGATTCGATTATTTTTATTAAAGGTAGTGACATTTTAACCCTTTTTAGGCCATCTAGAATAATGTGGTATACGCATGTACCACCAGAATCGAAATCTATATTTTCTGTAATTTTGTATAAATAATAAGTCGTACGTCGAAAGAGTATTGAATAGCGCGCACTGACAGGTACATGTTTATTATCTTTTAAAAAATAAAATATAATAATGTTTAGAATACGTAAAACAAATAAAAAAATGTGTTGTATACAGGGGTAGTATTTTGCTTGCTCTTATTAGAAACATTTCTTTTACTAATATTTTTAATTACTTATACATGTATTTTATATTATTTTATTCAGAAAACATAGTCATACGTATGTAAAAATGTAGGTTATAAAATGTAGGTGCGTCTTTCTAAAGGAAATTTTGAACCTAACAGAGATTTTGAAATATTTTATGTACGTATGTTCAAATCTTTGTAGACGAGAACCTATCTACTGGATTTTTTTATATTTTTAACCCGCTCAATATTTTATTTAGATATGTTAACCGAGACGAATACATTAAAATTGAATATATGCCAGCCAATAACAAGTCTTAAGCTCTGTAATGCATATACTGACTTTTACAGTTTCTTCGACTTTGTTAGGATATCACTATTTTTAATTATAAAATAATTAAAGAATTAAATAATATTTTATTACATTAGCCTAATATTGCTTCATCTATATTTGAATATCATGTATTTTTTTATATTGATAAGTTGTTTTTTTTTTTTTTAAATAATATTTATATGTATTCCGGTATATAATTTAAATATATATGTTTATAAAAGTTCCGACTTAACACGGAACTTTCTAGCAAGCCAGGGCATGAAAATGAACAATAATGTACTATTGGAATTATTAACAATAATAAAAGAAATTAATATAAATATAAAATATTAATTTGATTGTTTTCACAGTTTAAAAAAAAATATTTAACTGAGGATTTTACGATTTTTGATACTATAAACATTCAACCAACTGACTCCTTTATTTTCTATTTTTTATTACACAACAGGTTAAAATTTCCAATTTGACGATGAATTTTTTTTTTGTCGGTGAATTTCCAATTTGTCGGTGAATTTCCAATTTGTCGGTGCCCAGAACACCCTGGTTTGATAAAAAAAAAGAGTTTCATCGCACTGGATATCAAACCCGTAATCCCTGTGTATATGAGGCAAACGGGCAAGGTATTGGAGCATTTTACTTCATATGAACCAATAAAATAAAAAACCTGTTTCAAAAATACAACCTGTTTATTCCTTTGTCAAATTGGTAAGTTTCTTGACAAAGGAACAGGTTGGTTCCGAAAAAGGTTGCCATTAATTTAGTTATTTTATTGATCGAAAACAAAATAAAGTTAGTACTTTAGCATAACTATATTTGTTTATTTTTGTCAAATATTGGAAGTCGTTCTCTATGTACGGGGCTGGAAAATTCGAATGTGTAACATTTATATAATAGTACTAGCGGACACGACAGACGGTGTCCTACCCGAACGTTGGCTTGCCTGCTATTTATTACCTTGCAAAAAAACTTTTTATTGATAAGTAGGTACCTAGGTACTTGTTTGTGATTAAATCCCAAAACTAAAAATTGTTAATATTCAAATAAAAGTACTTGTTTATGGTTGAATTTCAAAACATAAAATAAATGTTTTTTTCAAATATGTCATTTTTTCAAACTCCGGTCTTCTTACGAACAAAAGAGTGTACTTATGTAGGAATACGATTTTTAAGAATGTATTGAATTGAATATTATTTAAGTATTACCAATAATCCAGTAAAAATAAATAGATTGGTAGAAATTATAATGAATTTAAGGATCGAATCTTAATGAGATTCACAAAACACAATTGCTATTTGTAAACATTCAAAAACAACCTTTTTTATATACAAAACAAAATACAAAAAAAAACATCTTTCCATTTTTTTGTAAATGCATTCTCCTCGAATGCAATTCTGGTAGATCGATGAATAAAACATTTATGCTCTTTACTTACGAAAATTTGAATATCTACGAACACGCATAGCGCAAAGATCTATATTTCAACGAAAACCGCACGTAAATCGGTTAAGCCGTTTAGGAGAAGTTCAGTGACATCACACGTACAGACAAATTATATCTATAAAGCTAATGACACTATATCAAACCATATCTAAGTTTTTCATTTACTCGCATTTACAAATGACGTTTTTTATGATGCGACACTTTTTAATAAATCTAGACGTCACGATTTTGTTTTTTCATGAACGGACATAAATAATGTTATTTTATCACGCAATCAGATTCGGCCTTTGAAATTCAGTAATAATATTATGTGACGCCATCAATTTAAAGGGAAGTTGAACCATAATATTTGTTTGATCGGCCACAAACTTTAAAAATTTTGTGTACTGATAACAGAATATTGAAGAAATTGGTGTAGAATCTACAGAAAAGATCATACTCACTCTTAAATTTTTCCTCTTGTGGTTCTTATACGACGCACTTTACTTCACTTCACGGTTTCACGGATACCAGGTGTTGATGTTAAGAAAATATTAATGTGTTGAAGTGGTAGTTTATTTCATGCTTTTCACTTCGTCCAAAACTATTCAGTTGCAGAGAAAGATAAAGACTTTCAGATACTCCAAACTTGCATGAGACTTGCTCACAGAAAGAATATGTGAAAACTTTGAAAAAATAAAGAATGTAGCTAGGATTGGGATATTTAAAATGTTTTAGTTGCTGTCGTAAAAATACAATTTCGTACTTATCAATACTATATTACTTATATTGATTGAAATGAAATATAAGCGCAGAAATAATGAAGCGTTTTGTGTGTTATAACATGCTTTTTTGTCTGTGTTCCCATATATAAAGTCACTTTGTTTCATGTTACTATTATTTCCATAATTAAAATTATTGATTTTTTTAAACATTTTTTGAAATTTATTTTTCAAAAATATTTACAAAATAGTCTTAAATTAAAGTCCTGCTGAGTTGTATCCATACAACTCGTCAGCAGGTTCTTATAAATTACTTCGATTATTCATACTTAACCTACATAAATAATAATTTTACTTAAAAAATATTACATATTACACACCTATAATATTATCAAAATAAAAACTATCACTTATACAAAAAACTTTTTTCTATTAACCACAATTTGAGCAATCGTCTCACTCTTGTATTTAACTCAGTATTTTTTATATTGTTTGGTAACATGTCAAATATTTTTTGTATACTGTATTGCAGTGTCTTTTTGTCATATTTATTGCAATATCTAGTAACACCTATCCCTTCTATACTAGTAAACCTGGTGTTGAAATCATTTACAAACTTGTGCTTATACTCGGAGTGCGACGCATGCTGACAAATTAATTTGTACCAAAGTAGAGCCCTAACAGATAATTTATTTACAGATTTATACATCAATGATATTTAAATATTGTGTCTCTGGCGGTATACATCTTTATGTAGTAGCAATTTGATCATAGAATTTTGCAAAGTTTGAATAAAATTAATATTAGTTTTACAATGTAGGCTAAGTGTAAAAATGTAGGCTAAGTGTAAATAATTAATGTAATTTATAAGAACCTGCTGACGAGTTGTATGTATGCAACTCAGCAGGACTTTAATTTAAGAATTTTTTGTAAATATTTTTGAAAAATAAATAAAAAAAAATATTAAAAAAAACTTGATAACCCCCTGGAAGTTATATCGTATCGTATAATTGATTCAGAGAGAGATAAATATATAAATTATTTACAGAGTATTTACAGGGATATAATATTTTAATATAATATACATTCTATTATTTATTGCTCTTAATTGCTTACACAATTTTGTAATATGTACATCCCATTAAAAATTACAATCTACAGTTAAACCTAAATAAACATACTGCTCAATATTTTCAATATTTTCACACAGGCACGGTTGCATTATATCACTATTGATAGTTATGTGATAAAATTGACGTGTTATAATGTATTTCAAATATCTGATATGAACTGCAGCTCATATTCTTGTATAAATATTAAAAGTGTTCTCGGCGAGGGCACCTTTTGTAGTTTTCCCTCTCAGACATCCCCTCTATTACCTCATGCAAGATACCCTCTTCGTCTTCTAAACAGTCTTAAACGTTACAAAAAACACTGTTTTTCTGAATATCTTTAATTGTGTCTGCCTAGAAAATTGTGTTTTTTTAACCTTTTTGCTTGGTAAGTATTCTTTTAAATCTGTCTCTTGGATCAATTAAGGCTAATATTACAGGAGAGTAATTATTTTGTCATTTTAATTAACTGTTTGACGTCTTTGATAACAAATATTAATAAAAACATTAGAAGACATGCATGTGTGTATAAAATATACAAATCTACAAGTTTTTTAATTGACGTAGACTCTCTACAAAATGGTCGCAAGAAAAATATGATATTTGACATTGGCCCATTTAGATCCAAACCACAGAAATATTGTTCTAATAATTTTAGATAAAATTTGTGCAACTCTTACTACCACACATAATATATTTATGTATTTACTAAAAATATAAAATATTATTAGGCGTCGATCTCAACGTTTTTTTTTTACCCTTAATGATTTTATAAGGAAATTTTAAATTACAGCCTTCATTCAGCTTCGAATTAAAACCTATTTTAGCCAAACCCCCCAATTGTAAAACAATAAATAGACTAGTCGTATAGGTTTAAAGACCTACTCTCCAAAATCAATATTTATGTGACAAGAGATAAATACTTATTCCATCTGCCAGTCTGTAGCACTAACTATGCACAACACTCTTTCATCTATCGTCCTTGCTCAAACTATGTATATATATTTTTTATCT
Source organism: Micrasema longulum (assembly GCF_059751315.1). Classification (NCBI taxonomy): domain Eukaryota; kingdom Metazoa; phylum Arthropoda; class Insecta; order Trichoptera; family Brachycentridae; genus Micrasema; species Micrasema longulum. The sequence goes on from NW_028277835.1 coordinate 1,174,421, forward strand.
ACTTAACTAAAATCGGGTTGTGGTCCTGTGGCTAGTAACTCGGACTCACGGACTAAAGGCCCGTGGTTCGAATCCCGCTCTACCCCAACTTGATTCCTATTTTCTTATAGTGAGTTATTTACAAAATGGTCGTCAAAATGAAATATTTGGGTAAATCATAAGAACGCAAATAATTCTTTCAAAAAAAAAAATGCCTCTTTATTCATTTAAAAATAAATTAAGTCTTATTATGTCTGCGATACACTCCCACTTGCTTTTTAAATAATGTTTTCACATACATGGAAACTTCACTGGTCCATTAGAGTTAAGTCTAATTGTGTAAAATATTAAACTTTGTAACTGTACTGTATGTTTCCTAAATAAAAGAAAAAAAAAATACTTGAAAACTTACTCTTTCACAAATACAGACAAACATACCTCTAGACTTACTCTCATACAAATACACCTTTTTACATTTATATACGCACGCACACATTTAAAAATGTACCATAATTTTATGATGTATGATTTTTATTTAGAAACTTTGCCGGTCTGTCTTTAAACCAGCTGCCTTTAAATTATGTAATTGAATTATCGTTGACTTTATGTTTCTGTAAAAAGAACCAATAAATACCCATAACTTTTTCAGTTTAATTACTCCATGAAAACTATTTAATCTCAAAATGGTCGCAAAAAAGTTATGATCTCAGGGACACAATGTTGACGGTAAAAAAATAAACAACCCTGTCTGACGAACGCGTGTTAAGTGATTCATGACTGGGGATGAAACGAAAAAAGTTTTAAAAATAGAACACCATCCCCCTTTCTCTGTATTATTGTTTCAGCACACCTTTTCAGGGCCACCGAAAGTGTAATTACTTACCTACGGCTCGCGCAAATTGGACTGTTGTCCTAATTTCATGAAATATTTTTAATTTTAAATATTATTGTACTTAACGAGATTGTTTTTCTAATTATTTTAATTTGATATTAATTTTGTATTATTTTTTCTAGATTATGTTTATGTAAAATTTATGTTGTATCAAACAAAAAGGAATTTACGGTTATTTTTTGGATTGTTATTTTAATTATTTTTTAATTATTTATTACAAAACTACATATGAGTATTATATATAATAGTAACGTATCCCAAACTCCGTAAAACTCAAAGCCTTCTGTTGAGTTGGGATACAAAACAACGAAATTTGGAAGTAAAAATATTATTTAAAAATAAAAAAACATAGAAAAATATTGTTTAATGTCGCCATCTTAAAAACACGCTGTAATCTGCACTAATACTTGCACTCTTCTCATCAATAGTGAAAGTAGATTCCTCCACATACCTGAAACTATTTTGAAGACAGTGGGTCTTCCAATCGGTTTGATAAATTATTATTTTTTTTTTTTTTTTAAATTTCATATTTCGTGACATTAATTGAATTTAACTTTACTACTTTCACTGAGAGTTTGGCAAATTATATGAAGGGCTTTTGTCCGATATTTTCATTCATCCTCATGACCATATTGCAAGCACAAATTGTAACAAAAACAGATAGAAAGATTGAAAAAAAAATATGGATGCTCAAACATGACCGAAATGGGCGAACGCTACACAGTGTGTAAGGTGTTCACTTAAACAAGCCAATAACAGGTCGTAAGCCCTGTCAATGCCTAGGCATCCATATTTCCTGCTCTAAAATGTTTTCCATCTCTCTTATAATATTTTACTCCAAAAGAAACTAACGTCTAGTAAAAAATGAACTTTCACGTGTGTGACGTCATCAGGTAAAAATTCCAGACAAATAAGAGCGCCCAACTACGTATGTGTCTATGCAGCTGTCGAGTATAAAAGACATAAAGCTCGGCGTGTTTACAACGCTCTTCGCTTTTCGTCATCAAAGACCTTTTTCTTAAGTCAACAGCAATTTAGAGTTTCGTTTTGTATTTACAATTTGTACGTACGTGCCTACTACAGAAAGTAAGCATCTCGAAACCTTAGAGTGCACTATTAAAAAAAAACGAAGAGAAAAGAAGTCGACTGGGTAGTTCCGTAGTAGCGCTGTGGACTCCGGATCAGAGGTTCGAAGTTCGCAGAGTGTAGATAGAGGTCGGAGAGCGCTACCGCACCTTAATTTACTATATATTCTAACAAGCTGTTCGAAACTAATTGGAAATGGCCACAACATTATTATATTTAGGTTGATCGTAAGACAAAAAATATTTATTTTACTAAATACTTTAAGTATTTAAATATATGCTTTCGTACTGCACGATTAAAGAATACAGGATATAAACAATGAATGTCAAAAATTGAAGTTTTGAGATATAACGTTTTTAAGTTTTCAAACCTCTTGGATGTTTGAATAAACTTAGAAATATGAGGCTTCAAAAATGATTGGTTTGGAATTTATAAATAACTTATAAATATGAGGCTTCAAAAAGGATTGGTTTGGAAATCAATATTCATAAAACAAAGATTATGAGTCCAACAGGACGAGACATTTTCATTAACGATAACGAAATCGAAGTGGTTGATGAATACATTTATCTAGGACACAAAGTCAAACTTGGTAAAGATAACTAGATAACGGAGTTACTAAGAAGAATAGGGCTAAGTTGGGCTGCTTTCGGCAAACTTAAATATATTTTTAAAAATAAACAAGTCCCTATATGCTTGAAAAGACAAGTATATGAATCGTGCATATTGCCGGTGACAATATATGGACTAGAAAACATGTCTATAACACAAAAAAGTAGCCAGAAATTAAAATGCACGCAACGATCCATGGAAAGACAGATGCTCGGTGTATGTCTAAGAGACAGAATAAGAAATGAAGAAATAAGGCGCCGAACCGGAGTCGTGGATATCATGGATCGTGCAGCGAAATTGAAATGGCAGTGGGCAGGGCACTTGGGGAGACAAAATGAAGGCAGGTGGACACCCAGAATGATTAAGTGGAGTCCATGGGCAAACAAAAGAAGTGTTGGAAGGCCACAGAAAAGATGGGTAGACGACATTGCCTCTATTGCCGGTAAAACGTGGATGATGAAAGCGGGTGATAGGAAGGAATGGAGACGTTTGGAAGAGGCCTTCATCCAGCAGTGGAGATAATAAGGCTGCAGAAGAAGAATAAGATAAATATGAAATAATCTTTTTCTAAATAAAGTATTACAAAGTGAATGCTGATTCAATTAATAATATAAAATAAGCTGCCTAATGTAAATAGCCTGTACTGTTTTATTCAAAAATGGTTTTCATCATTGAAAATTATCACTTTATTTACAGTATTAAACTGACATTCATCTTTTCTCTATTTTTTAAAGATTTTTAATAACTTTCCTCTATTCGCAGCTGACAGAGAGTCCCCTAGGACTCTATAACAGCTGCGGGTAGATGGTGGGCTTAAGGATCTCCCGTTAATGACATCCATCCTTTATTTCCTGTATTCGTTTTCTTAAAAAAATTACCTTGGTATCCATACTATAAGTACTTTACAGTATTTTTGTCAAAAATGCAGATCATGTGAACTGGCGTCAAAAACCATTATTAATCTAAAACACGTAAAAATTTACACCCATCCTTTACATTTATTCTCTACCCTTTAATTATTAGGATATAAAAGATCATGCAATTAATCTTTAGGTATTATATCCGTTTATTTATGTTTTGTTTCCTGATATTCTTTTATATTTAAAGTGGTATTACCAATCACAGGATACCTGGGTCATGAAGGCAAGGAGATCATTAATCTTCTGGGCCCCGATTACAAAAAGACATTAACAGAGTTATGAAAATGTGCATATTTTTACGAAAATTTGAAGTATCTTTATTAGTCACCTGTTATTAAACTCGGTTATTTATTTTTAAAACACGAATATCTTATTTTTCGTACCAAAAATAGGATTTTATTTTAAAGACAATTGAAGACGGCCCATATTGAGTTACATCAAATTTTCGGTATAAAACATTCAATACCCATTCATGTATTTTTTTTCAAATATTTATAACAGGTTTTCTGACGAAAAAAACTAATTTTAACATTTTTGTATGAAAATTTGGATAATACTTAATAGACAATTAAAAATAAGTTTCAATTGTAATCGTGGTCTAGGTTCAAAGACTGTGTACTGTGTACTCCTAAAATATTTTCAAGTGTAAAAACACAATTCAATCGAATATTTGTTATCTATCAACCTGGCCAGGAATCGAATCCGATACCGCTTTGTAATGACTGAGATCTCTGTAAAATAACAATTCAAAGGGTAGTATTTTTTTTACTTTTGCCACATAAATTAAACACTCCTCAGAATTAGCAATTCATTAAACAAAAGTATAGCAATTCTTTCTTAATATTAATATTTTGGAGAAGTCCGCTTTATAAATAACTTACCTTGAACTTTTCTTAAGTGCACTTATTTGATTAGTACTTCTGCATTATTTCCTGCTTACGCAATTTTATTTAGCAATTATCTTCAGCATCAATAGGCGAATCATTATTTTTCATATAGAAATTACAACAACTTTTTAAAACGAATATTTTAGAGGCCTTCCTCTAAAATGTAATGGTTTTTATGATGGCACCGGAATTTAATTATTTTTTGCATAAATGTACAGTTAATTAAAATATTCTTGTTTTGTAAAACATAATCATTTTGCAATCTGGCTATGAAGTTGGTATATAAAATATTTAAGTATTTTATAACAATAATTAACATATTTAATACGCTTAATTAGTTATTTAACTTTGTGCACAATATTTTTTGCTAAATTAGAATTTCTTCAACTATCCAATTAAAGATATCATCATCATCATTATTTCCTTTTTGAAACTAACGGGGCACAGGGCACTCGATTGGTACACCAAAACAACGAATCGTGATCATTTTTGTTCCATCAAGCGAAACGATGCTACCCACCCTTTATACTCTTGCTGAGATCTCCTGTGGGGGGGGGGGGACAGCTCCTTTGGTTATCCTGAATGAAGGACACCATATAAACTTTAAGATATATACTAATAGAAGTTTTAAACTTCTAAACTATAATGTGTTATAAATTTTGAAGTTGTTTTTAAATTAACTTAAATTTATTGTCTTATTTAAAGATTCTTCTCATCGTTTCTTTAAATCCCTTAAAATATGTATGTGTATATTTATGTTTATTTTTAAAAAAATGTTATTATTATTTTATTTTATTTTTACATCTGAGCATGTTTTTCATTTTCTATTTTAATTCTTAACTCTTAATTATTTTTACAAATTTTCTTATTTTTTTTTACTTAAATAAAATTTTTTAAACAACTTCTATTTAAGTTTTTTTTTCCTTCTCTTTTTTGTACTTAAAATAATAACCTTACATATAATTACTTTATTATATAGAAACTTCACTGGTCCATCAGAGATAAGTCTAACTGTGTAAAATATAAAAATATGTAACTGTACTGTATGTTTCCTAAATAAAAGAAAAAAAAATCCACCCCACCTCCGCATTCATCAAGGTTACAAGTTCAGTTCGACAAGCAGGATCCTTGAGTCCCAATAGGGTATGTGTAGGATCACTAACGCTGATGATCTCGTCAATTTGGTTTAAAAATATTAATGACAAGTTAAATTGCAAGACTTCCTCGGAACATCAAATGAAACAGCAATCATTAATTACCAGAATTTATTGATACACAAGTATATTAGCACAAGCCGTGAAGATTGCATTAATTAGTGAATTTAGAATAATAAGTAGTAACCGCAATGTAATCATTTGTCGACAATAACTATCATACAGTGGCGAATGGTGATTTTATATACAGGTAAGCTACAAAAAAAATAATCATTTATTTGTACCAACATAGACGGTACATAATATAGTGTAAGTAATATATCGTCGTTGCACATCAAATATTAGCCATGTGACTCGGAGCACATTCTGAGAAAATCATCAAAATGCGACTTTTTGGCATAAAATAATTAATATTTTAAATAAATAAATTACTTTATTGAAAATCACTGTATTTTTCCTACTTCGCTCATACACAGAAGTGTTATTTTCGGTTTAGTTTTTTTTTAATCGTTTTTATCGATTTTCTCAGAATGTGCTCCGAATCACATGGCCCATATTTGATGTGCAACGACGATATTCCATAAATTGATATTTTTCTGTGGTTCTATGTGATACAACAACTCTCGTCCATGAAATCAACTCAAACTATGTAACTTCGTGGTATATTATATTATATAGATATATTATCCATTACTTTAATATATAATTCATTAAAACATTAAAAATAAATACCACTATGAATTCAGTCGATATTAGGTATTTAATTTAAATGTCAACTGAGCGAATTGTTCTAGTAATTAATAGTGCTAAAAACGGCCGCGTGGAGCGCTTTATGTCCTGCAATATTACGCATAAAAGTAATAAAGGTCATATGTCAAAAGTATCATCTCAATGAAAAATAGTCCTTAAGAAACAATGTTTGAAATACTGTTTTCCAAATCAAGAATCTTCAAATAATTTGTGTAATCTGCAAGTTTAATCTAGGAGAAAAACCCCGTACTGGGGTTAATACATTCAAAATATAGTAAACTTATTTGTATGAAAAAATAAACTGGAATAATCGGCTAGTTTCTTGGCTCACCGCAGGCGCTGAGCGCGCTTTCTTAAAATTTATATTTATATTAGGATAAAAATACAAACGGTGGAAATGATTTAAAATAAATGTTAATTATTTATTTGTTTTTCTGTAAATAAAGTAACAATAAAACATTATTATGGTTCGTCAAATATAATGGTAAGCTGCGCATAATCGCTTCTATACACGGTTCACCCCTGCTATCATATGATTGTCATACATAATTGACATCTACCCAGATGTTTTTTTTTTTTTTTAATGAATAACCCGCTAAGCCTCTGTTTTGAGGCTTGTCAGCAGGTGGAATAGAGGGGATATGGAAGGGTGTTATGAAAAATACATTACAACACCCAGACCAATTGAGAAAAAATCTTTCTTCAATTTTTTTCTTGCAACTGGCGGGAATCGAACCCGCGACGCCAGTTTCACAGTTGGCCGTCTTACCAACTGCGCCACAGAGCCTATCTAGTTGGTATTGTTATTGAAAGTGAACATTATTAATTCAATCTAAATTTATTTTATTTATTTATTTATATATTTAAACGCCTTGTAGGCTTTTACATGTTTTACATACATTTATATATAAAGAACAGACATATTTTACATTTATATATATATATATATACATATTTTATAAATATAAGTTATCTGAAAATTGAACATCAATTTAAGTCAAATGACCTATGTAATAATTATAAACCTGTCTGAAATGATACTGTTTAAGATTCCACAATCCTAAGCGTATTTTCAATTTATATGGGATAACTGTGCCAATAGGTGATGAGTAAGCAAGGCTTTGTTATGAGACTCACGTGCTTAATCGTATCAGAAACAGGCATGAAGGTACTTCGGGCTTGCTGTGGTATGTTTCAGTTAGGGAGAAATGGAGTGTGATGCTCGCGACGGATAATCTTCGACGGGAGAATAATCTAAATTACAATTTTGAAGTAAATAATTTTTTTTTAACTGAAAGTATGTTTTAATCATTCAAAATGTTATATTATTTAAATACAATGCTATTAATCGCACTTTTGAAAAGAATTCAAATGTAGTGCTTTGGCAAGTGTTATTTATGTACGTGAAAGCATTTCTTTGGAATTAAAATATCGATTTTATTCGCCCATTCCACACAGGCAGACACAGCTTCAGTATTTGGAATCTTTTCAACTGGTCCCGATGCCTCCAATTCTTTTTCGTTTTTGCTGTCATGCTCATTTCTTACATTTCTTACTATGTCTTCATCAGTATAAGGCTCCAGGCAATCAATATCAGTATTGTTTATGAAGAAATTGTTGATCTCTGTTTCTGAAAAGCCTGTGTTTCGAAAAAAGTTTGATTGTGTCATTTTCAGAGTAAATTTTTTTCGCATCTTAGTCGAAATGTCATCTGATTCAAATACAAGGGCCACAGAGGCTTCACAGAGGTAGGGGGATCGTTCGGATTATGGAGGCGTCGGATTAGCTGGGGTTCGGACAATCGAGGCCCTGCTGTATTGAGTTTTGTAAATTGCTTCCACTTTAGTTTCTTACAGACATGCTTGACATTAATTTGGAGGTAGTTAGGCTATAAAAAAACTATAAATCCTCAAATGTCAAATAAGTTTGATTTTTGACGATCGTCAAATGTCGCCGATAAATTAATATCGACGGCGAAATGTTGCAAATGTTGTCTTGTTTTGTGTCGGTAATAAATTGAATATGAAGTTTGTTTATAGGCACCTTTATGTGACAATCTGTTTTGTTATTCATTCCCTCATTGGAAATCATAAAATAATAATACAAACAGTAGAAAAACAGACATTCCTCAGTGTAGCATAATCCGGTACCAAAATAATTTAAATTATCTTATAAATCGCAATGTCCGTGTCAAGGCCCCGATGACAATGGAAAGTAAGCAGTTATTTTCAGTTGTCTATAAAATCAAATTTTATATTCTGGACAAAAATGTGAATATTTAAATGAAAATTTGTAGCAACATCCTCGAAAACCTATGATTAAATTTGTCTAAAAACATATTTTATTTAAACATGAAATGTTTCACAGAGAAAAGTCAATTTTACTTCATAGATAATTAAAAATAATTATATTGCCTTTTCATTATAATATGCGACCTGCAGGCTTATTCTGTCACAATTTCGTTTAGTACGTTCGTTCGATCGTCATATATCCATATCATTCTAACGCAATCAAAATCGTATTCCGCTCCCGTTCCCTCTCATATGATACGAATGATTTTACGAAACGAATTACTTACAGAATAAGGCCACAGGTTGTCTTAATATTGTAGAATTGTGATGTAAATATCTCATGTGCAACATATTGATAATATAATATGTACGCATATTTACTTGTTTTATCACATGGTTATTCAAAATGAAGGACTTAACTCACTTTATTTCTTGAAATTATTAATGTGTTTATATAAAATATGAACTGATCGGGCTTCCTTATTATTTATCTTTTTAACTTGGTGAACCCGTATTAAAAGAGAAGAAATAATGAACATTGTAACACATTTTTTCTTGCAAAAGTTATAATATTATTTTCTGTGTGATGTGCGAAACTAGAATAAACTCCGAAAGAGAACCCCAGTCTTAAGTAAAACCATTTTACTTTTCATTTATTTTTGTTTGATGAAATATTTAGGAAAGTAGACCTCAGACATAACTATGATGTCTCATTTTTGCCCCTATGACTGAAGATGGAGACTGCACTTTATTTTTCTTCTCATGGTCTGCCTCCGGATAGTCGTGTTCTGGGCAGAGCGATGTGCATCAGTCACCGAAAACCCGAGCGTAGGTTTTATTAAGTCACTCCAAGCCACCTTAGGATCTTCTTACAAGGTTTTTGAGGCTGTCTAGTTCTCTCCTTGCGATATGTGCAAAATATAATAGGATTCGCCTGTAACATATAGTTGACAGCCAATCCCCAACATTTTGCTCATTCAAAATAGCAAGCATCGCCGTCGTAGCATTCTTCTCTAACAATTTTTTAAGGCATCAATATTTTTTCTCTCTGAATATCTCTGCCTATGTTTCTACTTTGTATAGGAATGATAAACCTTCAATCATTTTATATTTTGAAGTGTCTAGCCATTAAAACCCTTTTATTAATTTCCGTGTTACAACCGGTGTCACTGATGTGTGAGCCAAAATCGATAAAGTTGTATACTATAAAATATATATATACTGGCTATTCATTATTTACTTTCTTCGTATATTTATTTAAAGTTATTATACTTATATTTTAGTGATCAACAAAACAAGAGAAGGAAGAAGTCTTAAAGTTTCTTCATTAAAACAATGAATTTCTAAATAAAGATCATTATGTTGTTGGTACAATCAATTAGAGCTTACAATATTTGAGTTTGTCCAAATGTTCATAGACAAAAGACTGGATTTCACTCCCTCGGGGGTCATTAAGATTAACAAATTACAAATCCAGTCTTTTGTCTATGAACATTTGGACAAACTCAAATATTGTAATGAAACCAACTGGTCCAAGAAGAAGTTTAAAAATTTAAAAATTGTTTTCAGGCGTTGCCTAGTATGTGAAATAATTCAGTCAGATGAATCTCTTCGCAACAATAAAGGTTTCAGCTCTTTGACTTCACTAAAATCAACAGATGGAAGAATGGAAGAAATATGGATGTTCAAACAAAGGCAAAATTGTAAATGTTACACAGTGTGTAAAGTGGCCACTTAAACCAGCCAATGACAGGTCATAAGCCCTGTAAATGCCTTGACTTCCATATTCCCTTATTTAAGGTATTCTCCGTCCCTGTTGTAATTTGTTAATTAGAGCTTACTTGATATCTCAAAAAAGGAAACAATTTTGGGCATGGAATCAAATTAACCTACCGATTCTATGTTTGCTTTGCAACTGTAGGAACAAAATACTGAACATCAATTAAATAGAGTAATTATTTAATTATTTAATGTACTTTAATTCACATTTGTCTCTAGTTAGGATTTTAAAAAAATCATTTATCCACTAAGCCTCAATTTCGAAGGCTTTTCAGTTGGTAGCAAAGATAAAATATGCAAGGAAATTATAAAGAAATATTCAGCAATACCCAGACTAATTGAGAAAAGATCTTTCTTAGTTTTTTTCCTTGCCACTAGCTGAAATCATACCAACGACGTTATGCGACAGTTTCCCAGTTCCCAGTTTAAAAACGTTAAAACACAGGTTTACAAAATTCAGTTTACATTTTGGAATTACCCTGTAGCTCGCTGGAACGTATCGTAAAAGGTTTGTTTCGTTTTAAAATCGTTACAGAGCCAAACCAAAATGCTAAATTTTGCGGTAAATTTTCAAACCTAATGTATAATTGACAAAAATGGAAAATATTTGGGCACGATTTACATAACATACTGATGACGGGAATAATATTCATATTTGTACGCCGGAGGCAATATATTCTTTTCACAATACATATGTTCATTTAGAATTCGTAACATTAGCGAAGTTTGTTATGTGAACTTATGTACATACTTACTACATGCTTAGTAAAATATTGTCTATTCCAAATAGAAACGATTCAATTATTTTAATGAGGGTGCTTAAACTCGTGTACATTCAAATGTTTTCTATGTTTATTTCTGCGTAAACTATTTATTTCGCTAAGATGGACTTTTTGGAAAAGTAAATAAAGATACAGAGAAGAAAAACGCGTATTGATCAAAGTAATTTAAATGTTTAAAACCCATTGAAAAATTATTTAAGCAAACCTGCATGATGCGCGTGGAAGGAAAACATTTTTTTATTTACCATAAACGTAACGTTTCATACATATCTACGCATTTTATTACATAAAAAATATACAAATATATATTTATTTTTTTTCAATTTTTATTTCTGGACAATATTTTTTCTAATTACCTGCCTCACTAGGTAACCCTGTATCGAGGCAGGACTTTTTTTTTACAGTTGGATCAGTAAGTATCAATATACTATATTATAAATATTCAATCAACTGCTCCGATAGGTCGATAAACTATCATTTGATTTCGACTATTTTATTTAAAAAAATGTATTACATTATTTACATTTTTGTCATTTCTGTTGTTGTTGTCATTTGAAAGTAAAATCATATTAAATTACACAATTCCATGCCAAATCATGTAATTTTAAAAATTTCAAGATAGCTTTGTCTAGTGTAAACTGCCCATTATCTGTCATGGCGACGAAAACATCTATGTACTGTGATCTAGAACTACTGGAAACTGCTCCGTGTAAAATAGCAAATCAGATGGCCAAATGGCCCGAGATTTGGTACAAAAATAATTGTTCAAGAAACTGCGCAAGAACATGCGTAAGATCTTGTACTATTTTTTTACCTACGTAATGAGCTTGAGACTTCTTCATCTTTTTTTATTTTTTTTTTTATTTTTATTTATTCACACTCTTTATCAAAATACAATTCCATGTTCACTTTGCCCAGCTAACAAGGGTACATACTCCGTTCCAAGCTAGGCAATTACATTTTAATATATTATAATAGTTAACAAATTAATATAGAGCACACAAACAAAATATAAACTTATTCGGATACACATTTTGATTCATATACATACAGACATACACATATATACACACATATATATAAATATACACATTTATACACATGTACATACACACACACGTACATACACCCATGCTCATACACATACATACATTATATAAAAACATAGACAATTTATTTATGCGAAACTTCATGGTTGTCATCTATAAATATTTTTTTTTAATCATTCCTTATTTTTTATATTTTAATTTTGATATCCAGTAAGGTTCTCCAATCCGTGGCATGCATCAACTTTTCTGACTCCCTACGATCAATGTCATGAAAGAGCGAGGTCAACACCTTCCGTAACTTGACAACACTCCCGTCTTTTCACGATTCTGGCAAAAGGTTATGGACCCTTTTTCCTACGTTATAGTGTTGTCTCGATGCCAGAACAGTGTTGACCCCTTCACTTAGTATCAGATCCCTATTAGAGTAGCTTGTATTATGGTTGTGGTTGACGCTTGGGTAAATGTCTCTCTTTATGTGTGTAACCACTACCGTTCTCAATATATACTGTTGAATAATATTCAGTACTCTGAATTCTTTGAAAAGCAATCTTACCTTCATGTTTCAAACTATTGAAGTACATCGTTATTGAATGTTAGAAAATCATTTTGTAGAACCACTTACCGACTTTTCTATATCTACCGGTTTGGAAATGTACCCATATCTTCGTCAGGACACTAATAACACTAACATTCAAACTCCCGAAGATACACCTTCACCATAGCAGATGCATCTTAAGTTTTTTGTGTCTGTGAAATTAGTGTCCTGACAAAGAGACGGGCACATCTCGAAACCGATAGACATAGAAATGTAAGTGGTTAAATACAATTATTACAAAACACCAAATAGAATGTTTGACTGCAAAGCTATTGCTTTAAATATTAAAATAATGATTTTTTTTATTGGTTTTCAAATGCAGTGTACCTTTTAGTAGGTGCGGATAACAGCAAAAATAATATGTCTATCTTTATTTTTTTTTATGTTTATTTTATTTTTTAGTTTTTTTACAATATAAATAAGAGGTAAAACGGAGTAAACAAAAAATAAAGGATAATTACATAGCAATGAAATACATATTATTTCCACCAATTATGCTTCTGATGAATTTAACCTTTCCGAGTCTCGGGGCGAAAAAAATCCGAGAGTTCTTGACGGGGTACCAGGAATACCCCAGCTAAATCACCATAAATACGACTTAAAAAAAAAAAATATGCTTATCTTGGTTGTGTTCATAATATGTAGAGTTTTTTTGCGAAATTCATGCATTTTTGTGAGGGCTATATGGCATCACGTTGCTCTCTCCGCCGCAAGTTGAACAATGCTGAAAATCTTGCTACAAGTTAGCGCGGCGGTACGTGGTTTGGGAGTTAAGAGTTGGGAGCGGGAATGCATGTAAAATGTAAAGCAAGAAATCCTGTTTTTTTTTATGGCTGGATATTCGCGTCCTTACTGCAAAAAACACATGTGCTAACTGACCAAATATATCAAAGATTATTAAACTGTACAGCGGTAAATTGTAATTTATCGCTGTACAGATTAATAACGAGGTGAAATCAAGGCAAATGTGAATTATTATTGAAATTATCTGTCAGAAAAATATTTTGATTATTTTGATATATTTTCAAAATTATGGAATAGGATTATATTTATCAATTATACTCATAGATACGGCCTAAGTTAATAACAATAGTTTTATGAAGAAACGTATGTACAAGAAACTGAACAAAAATAATATAAATCTATATAGCAAAGACAAACAAAGGCAATAAAATAGTGTTTTTTATTTTATTTTTATAAACACTATCAACATATAAGACAAACTAAACCCTGCCAAACCATCTTTATCCCACATAGTTTTAGTGATGAAGAGATCTACGAAAAGCCGACCTTTTCTAAAATGTTCTCCAACCCTGTTGTAATTTGTTAATTTTAATGACTCCCTAGGGGTCAAAATCCATTATTTTGTCTACAAACATTTAGACAAACTCAAAATATTGTAATATGATAATTAACGTAATAGTTATTGAAAAAATATGCTACTTAAGGGACCTTTAATATCCTCCTTAGGCCCGGAAGGGTTAAGTAAATTGAAAATGTTTACCCGTGACCATAAGTCAAAACAGTCAATGGCGCTTTTTAAACTGTTATTTTCTTTGACCATTTTTTTTACGACAAACGGTTTCATGTTGATGTTTTTCAGGCACGCGCTTCGTTTTTCTATGAAAACCGCGTTTTTATTCCACGCCAATTTTCATAAACGAACTAACCAACCATATTATTCCGCCGTCTGGGTAGAAAAAAACTCAAGGTTTGTTTCTTATTTCAGCTCAAATGCATGTTTTGTCTATTGTCTAGATTCTTGTCTGTCTGGAATTATACGTAGGCTTAGTTGTCAAATTGTTAATTCAGATTTATGGCAATTAACTTCTTTGTACTCACTCAAAACAAGCTCATCTAGACACAAGTATTAATTATTTCTATTAACGAGAGGAGAAGATATTTAATAATATTTGAATGAAGCGTTTGACAAACTTGTATTATTTTCGATAACATTTGCAGTACAGTAATATTATGCAAAAATACTTGTCTAAATTCAGTATGCGAAAGGTAAACTATAGTATCTCCAAAAACCAAACTTTTTAAGAGAGACAAATTAGTGGGTTTTCATACTTAAAACATCTTGTATTTTTTAATGAGAGGTTTTAAAGTTTGTTTTCTAAAATATATTGATGCACATAACAAACAATCATATTTTTTTAACTTTGGGAGTACTGTACTGTTTTTTTACTGTCCTTAACCTGTAATTTGGTGTGGAATCACAATAATAAATAAATAAATCATCTCTGTTATTAAAGAAGTTAGGAGTTAATATTTTATTTTATTTTGATTAATAATGTTTTTAGGATAACATAAATAACTTACAAAAAATATATAAACGATGTTTTCAATCAGTGTTACATAAAGTAGAATTATAGATGTAATTTTTCACTTCTTTCTTAAATATATTGTATTCCTGACTGTACTTTTTATTATCTTTGTTCATTTCATTAAAGAAAAATATTCCTCTGCAAGTATAATGATGTTGTGCAGTAGTTCTTTTTAATTTAGGAATTAAGATATTACCACCTGTTCTAGGTCGCGTACTTACGTTTTGTGATCTAGAAATACTACTATTTATTTTATCTTTATGTATTTGAAGCAAACAATTCTTTTCATTTTATAGCAATTTTATAATTAAAACCATAATTTTTTTAAATTATTTAACAGTGGGAAAAGTAGACGGTTTTTTCAAAATAACTTTTGTTATTAATTTTTGTATTTTTTCAATCGGTAAAAAAAAATTTTAAAAGCACCACCCCATCCGATTATTCCGTACTGTAATATGGATTGTGCGAATGCAAAATAAATTGAACATGTAATGGATGACGATAAATTTGATTTCGGCATAGTAATAGCTTAAATTTCTGTGGTTCGTCCATGTAATGTTATTTTTCTTATGGATATTTTCTATGGACGGTTTCAGAGCCGCTTTGAGGACATTTAAACTGTATGGAATATTAAGTGATCATTATATTTCTCGAATTTGAGTAAAAAAATAAAGTTTGAAATTGACATTGTTTTTCATTATATTGGTAGAAACTAAAAATAATTATTTTGGAAATAGACATTCTAATGATTTTTCTCATGGAAATCATTTGATGGTCAAATTAATTTAATAAAACGAAAGTATCAAATCACTACGCAATATCACATTGTATTGCTCCTATTAAAATCATTGAAGTTTATATAGGCGATACCTTGAAGTATTTAATCTTGTATCGATTCGAATCTAATTGACTTCTGGGTAATCTATAATTGAATTGTTTAATTTGTTCCACACATGATTAATGTGAAAATAAAAAAATCAATTTCGGATTAAGTCATACCGTTGTATTCAAAAGCTGGACAAACAAAAACCAAAATGGTTAAAGTTAACACTGATTATTTATTTGTCTCTGTTAAGATATCTCCCATTTTTATTATAACTGTCAATTAGTATCATAGAAATAAATGTTTAGAAAATAACATAGACTTATGAAACCCGCTAAAATTATATGGAATACTAATAGTTGTTTTATTTTAATTATATAAACGGCACTTTGTGCCTTTTAAGTAAAAAGAGAAAAATACATTCAATAAAATAAACATACAAGTAAATAAAGTTCAATTATTTATTAAAAAAACGTCATTAAAGAACAACAGCAAGTTAACCCACAATTTATAAATACTCAAAGTGTGAAAAGGGTATACAGTATAAAAAAAGTGAATCAACAGAAATGTTAATGAAATGCAATGAAAAACAGTCAAATCAAAAACATTTTCTGGCCATGTTATCTGTTTTACCCTCAGAGTAATAATGCGTAACCTAGAGAAAAGCCCTTATTACTATATTTCATAGAACGCAAGCGATGTTGGTTTGTCGGTTAGCAACCAATTGGTGGCCACTTTGGTTTATTTGACAACATAAACATAACGGTTCGATTGGATGCTATTGTAGCTGTGCTTGGCTTTGTTTGTAAATAACTTGGATATTTACGTTATAATAAATAAAAGTCGACTATGGTGAATTGCAGTATGTTTGGTTGCAGCAGTAGGAGCGTCAAAGGTGTTAAAGGCGTCAGTTTTCACAGGTAATTGATTCCGAATATTTTCCCATGATTTACATTGATTTTTGGCATTTATTGTCCCTACACGTGTATTATGTTGCTTAAAAACTTTCCTTATATCAACATATTTACTTAAGATACTATTTTTTCTCAATTAAGGAGATACATTTGTGAATTAAAGTATGTTTACTATTGGTAATGACAGTTGATTATAGGCAATATGTCAGGGCCGCACCAGGCATCCATATAAATTTGAGTTTTTATCGAGTAGAGGTCGATTAAAATTTTACTCGAAAATAGCAACGTTAATCTTGAAATTGCATCTAAAATGAGGTGTCCAAATTTCAGGCCGCTACGACTCGCTATTTCGGAGATGTGACGGTCAAACAAACAAACTCAACACAGGACTTCGGTTCAATGGAGAGGGGATTTACGTCTCAATTAATATAACATAAATATATTGTGAATAAAATGAACAAATAAATAAAAAAATCAACACAAACATGTATTTTCAGTTTTATAAAATAAATATAGGCGAATTACAAAAAAATAGATTGGAATAACCCTGTAATGATAAATACACAGGTACATATTTAAAAGTAATTACAATGCAAATTAATATCCATTTGGCAATTCTCGACCTGAATACGGCCCATTATTTTGCTGCGAACTGTAGTTAACTTAATACCTAATAGTCATAGAATGGTTTTCCTACGTTTGAGCTCCTCTCTAGGTTACGCATTATTACTCTGAGGTTTTACCATTCTTTCTCGGCCGTCTTGTGGGTACTTAATACGAAATCAATCACCAATGTTCTTGTAAATATTTCCCAGAGCGTGCAATCTATTGATCGTAGCATTTTTACCGTATGAATAAATGAAAAGATATGAATTTTTATGAAAAATATACACAGTTACCTATAACAATATTACAAAAAAAAAACTGTCACTCCCTTAAACGGGCAAATTTGCCTTAATTTGTTTTCCTTCTAGTTTAACAACATTCACATAAAATAATACGCAATTTAAAAAAGACTAAAGCAAAACCTTGATGTTGACTAGGAATGGTGCGGTGGAGCCGATCCTTGAAAGTAAGAAGTATGTAAGAATAACGAAGCCTAATTGAATTTGACACATGGAAAAGTGAAGGATCTAATTATATTTTCGAGTGGTTAAAATGTTTTCCGGGTAATTTCGCAATACGGATGCTTTAGTAGTGATAGGAAAAGATCAATAATGAGGAAGTTCTGTGGTTTAAAAAAAAACAATTTATGTATCGTTTTTTCATAGGTAAGTTTTATAATTTTGAAATTACTCCGCTCGTGACGTCACCAGCTATCTTCGGTGAGTTGTCCTGAAGAAAAAAATAATAACAAGATTATGTATATTTGTACAAACATTTTAAGTATCTTCGTCAGTAAACTTGATTAAAGATGATTAAAAAAAATATATTTATTTTTTCATTCAGAATATTCGCTATTACTTTATAGGCAATTATTATTGGTGTTTATTTATTTTGAATCTTGAAATAGGGCACCCATAAACATATTTTTATGGGTGCTCTAAAAATAGCAATTGTAGCAATGTATTTAATGTATAAGTTGATATATATTAATGTTTTTTTATAACGCTGGTAAATTTCATTGAAATCGGGGCCCTGGGCACAATGCCGCTAAAAAAAACGATATACTGCGTATACACACAGTTTTTAAGTAAAACTATTGTAGATAAATAATTTAATCGTACCATTTATTGCTGCATCTAATACCAGCTTTGTAGTAAATAGGAATGGCTACAAAAAAATATTGAGAGATTTGTTGATAAACAGTTTTTCAAAGTTACTTGAAAACGCAATAAAAGTGTTCTTTTGTTTGATAGTTTTTTTTCGATTATTAGGTTTTCTAGATTCCAGGAACACTATTATTAAAGTGGATTTTTCATAATAACAAATTTTCGAGCTGAGAACTGAGCGCATTTCTAAAGGAACCGTTCTAAATACGGACCAAGAAAGGGGACTAAAAATCTTAATCTTCAAAATTCATCATTATTTATTGATTTATTTATAATATATATATACGGCCTAAGCCAATTACAACAGTTACATGAAGAAACGTAAATGCAAGAAACTGAACAAAAAGAACATAAAACTATTTAGCAAAGGTTTGTCTTCGGGCAAAACAATAATAGTATACAATATATTTAAAAAAAACGAAAGACCAAAAACTTTGAGCTAAACCATGCCAATCCAACTTCATCCCACACTGTTTAGTCGCGAAGTCGTTCTACGAAAAGCCGGAAGATCTATCCCAAAAAATTCCAAGCCGTGTGATGAATCGACTAATCTACACATTCTGGACATTGGGGCATAAAAACCAAAGTTGCTCTTAGAAGATTTTATAAATAGCAGATTTTGACTTCTGGTGACACGGTTGGGAACATGAAAAGAAATTGATTGCAACAGAGATGGGACATCATTTAAAGCATTATCAATTGGTTATATCTTATATAACTTATGAATCTTAATTAATTTCAACTGCCTACATCTCCATAAATCAAAACGAAACCTTTAATTACATCGCCTTTTAACTAGTTCATAAGAACTGCGCAACGTAAGATAAATAATAAACGGCGATGTTCGAAAATACCTTAGTATTCTAAACCATGTATGAATTTGATACAGATATTTGTATGCCTTCTTCTTCGCGGGTCACAATCTATCTATCCTCCGCTTGTCTCTTCAACTCGGCGTACCTGCTGTCCAGCTACAAGGCATGTCGGAGATAATCTGGCCCGCGTAGCTTAAACGGGGTCGTCTTCTGTAATTTGTGCCTTTTCGCATTACATTTGTATGTATGCATGTACAAAGTATGTATAGAAATAAATATAGGCACTTGTATTTTTTCTTGCAAAAAAACGCGACCGCCTTGAAATTTTCATTCCTAGCACAAGCTATAATTAAAGATAGTCTAGTTCTTCGTTTTTATTCAAGTTCACGAAAAAAACAGTTTTATTGATGTGGCTGGTTTGTTTTATTGGGTGGTTTAATTTGCATTATCAATTAAATATATTTTCAAACCTACTCATCTCGTGTTTCTTTAAAGCAGGTGATTTTATATAGACAATACATGTATAGTTTACTCAAAGTCCCATCCAAAAAATATTTCAAGGGACGTAACTTGAAAAGTGCTAAAATGTGAAATTCAAGCAGACACTTAAACATTACTTGCAGTAGCTCTAGCCCTGGCCATAAGAAAAAAAACGTTAAATGTTATTATTTTTTTTTTGTTTTTTTTCTCTGTTAAATAATACCACAAACATTACGAAATCACCGAAAATAATTCAAGCAGGTAGTATAATTAACGTTTTGTGACCTTATTTTTTAGCTTATCATCATAATACTTAAAGCCTATACTTCTATTTATACTTCAATACCTCGTTTTTCTTTTTCATTAAAAGCTTTGTTGGGTCATTATATTGCCTAAACCATCACCATCAATTTTTGTGTAAAAAATCTATGCTAAGCTAATAACTAAGCTATAATTCTAAAAAAATCTGAGTGAAAAGGTTTTTGTGAAATATTTTTATTTTAGTGCTTAGCTTATTACCAAAACCATATATACATATTTATTTATTTATTTATTTATTTATTTATTTATTTACGGACAAAGTCCATTATAAACATTACAATTAAAAGAAATTTTTACAAAGGAATAAAAAAATATAAGGAACAGAAATAAGCAGCAAAGACAGATGATAGATTTTTTAGATTAAGTAAAAAGCATAGGCTAACTATACAGATTCTTTAGCTGATTTGTAAAGAAAGACATCCTTACACCATAATAATCAAGATCTTGATGATCGTTCACCCGCCTGATCATTCTGGGCAAAGGCGACTGTGCACCATAATTGGTCCTGTAGTGACCGAGGAAAAGCATTTCATTATTTCTTAGTCTACGGGTGGGAACGTTAAAAAGAATCTTTTGCAAATTTTCAGGGGCATCAATGAGACAGTTTATAATTTTATACATGCAGATTATATCTGCAATGCATCTGCGTTTTTCAAGACTTGATATGCTTAAAAACCTCTCCATATCAGAATATGAATAGTCTCCTCTTTCCAATCCCATCTTCCATGCAATTTTTCTTATAAAACGATGTTGAACTGATTCAAGGCGCTTGATATGAACAGCATAATGAGGGGACCAGATTACAGATGCATATTCAAGAATAGGGCGAACGGGCGAAGAATATATATATATAGATGGTTTTGGTACTTGTAGATCACATTAGATATTTGTTTGGATTTTGCTGAATATTTCCCTTACATCCAAATAAAAAAATATTAAACAGAAGAACCAAATACACATTTGAACAAATCACACTATTTTCAACGTGTTTCGTGGTACAGTACTTATTATTAACTCTTAACTAGTCGATATAGGACACAAGACTTGATAAATCTTTCTTATTTTTTTTAAATGAGGAACTCGTATTTTTTGTTATCTTCAAATGGATAATTTCACACCGGATTTTGAAAGTAAAATTTGTATAACTATGCTGGATGTTAATAAAAAAAAATTATCCTTGCTACGTAAAGAATGAATGTCCGCTAATTCCACAACACATCTGTATAGAGAGAGCACGAAGATAAAACTTATAATAAAAAAGACAGAGACGCTGTTCTGTAGCGGGTGTTGTGTAAAACAAATTCAGTCTTCATTCAGATGACAGTGATGAAGGACGCACGCGCGTAATATGAGCGGCGTATTTATGATTTTTTATCATTTTTTTATAACAGGGCTAAATTATATGTTTATTTGCATAAATTATGGAAAAGGAGTTATTAAACAGTATGTCTCCATGTTTTTTTTTCTAAAGTCTGAACTTTACATTATTTCGTATTTTACTTGTGGTAACACGATGTTACATCACCGGGCGCAAAAGGATTATTTACCATAGTCTTTTAAGAGTTAAAAACCAAGTGAAACTATTTTTGTAGGTGGAATTTAAATGTATCCGTTAAACACGTATTGATCTATTTTGGATGCAGTTATGTATTAAATTTCTGATAGGATTTGTTTGGTACTTAAACTCCCATAAATTCTGCATAACTTAGACGAGAATAAATCACCGCACTGAACAATTAATACGAGTTCTAAAATAAATTTATGTATGTTCTTCAGCAAGACTTTAACGGCAATGGGTGCCCAATGAATCGATTATTAATTTTTTTAATGTATACGCCAGAGGTAGAGGAAGCCAAAAGTGATTTTTGTAAAAACTGTGAAAAATGAAGATAAAGGAAAATTACATTGAATTGAAAGTTTAATCTTCCTCTTCTTCTCCGTTAAGATAGATTAATTTGGTATCAGCTAAAAGTTAACTCCTGAGACTTTGAGTTTCATCTGTTCTTCCCTCTCCTTAGTGGTCTTCTGGGCAGACGGCAAACGGCCGGGATTTCGTGAGCAATGGTCAAGGAGATTTTAAAGCTTTTGATTAATGGAATTACGGACGTAATCTCTCCATAATCTATTTACTATGCAATAGGTATCGCAAATCCGTCTAACTTCTTGGCTCTAGATTCTGCCTCTTTTGGGTTTCCCTGCGAGTGCCTTTAGTACTTTCATCTCTGACGTTCTGAGCAGTTATTTGGTTTTTCTATTTTGTTTTTCTATTTGGTTTTTCTACTTGGTTTTTCGTATTTTTTTATTTTCTCTCTATCTATCCTCGCCTCTGTTGTATACACCATGATTTGGTCTGACACACGTTTTGGATATCCGAATTATGTTTCCAATAATCACGTGTTCATTGTACTATACGACATTTCTTAGGTATACAGGTGTTTACTACTGAGATGGATATGTTCTCATCATCACTATGACAGCATCATCTGCATGGCATGTGATGTTAATGACTTTATCTCCCTTAGTGGAATCACTCCTTTTTTAAATATATTTAAAAGCGTTTTTTTAAATATATTTATTCTGCTTGTGTAGGAAAAGGCTTTAGGCGTTTATATTGTTGTTGTATATTTGGTTATAAAGGTGCTAAACTTGTTTTCTTTCTTTGTTGTTCTCAATATGTGTTATTTTCAAAATTTTAATATTATTTATGTCCCGAATTGAGTTATTGTAACTCCTGGGAATGTAATTCAATGTATTATACTTTGTGTTATATGATTTATAAATAAAAATATATATTAAATTAGGCAAGATAAATATTACGATACAGATATTATAAAAATAATGAGAAAAAGAACAAAACTTAAAAATAGTAAAACTTTCATATCAACATAAATTCATATCAAATTACCGTTTCATTGTATGGGGTCCAGAGGCTAATTGAATGTGTATTCTTCAAAACTAAGACAAAGTAAATGACAGTTTCTAGTGCTGCGATTTGATACACGAATATTGATATTCTAATGGGTTGTAATTAATAAAACAGTGTCATGTTGAAATCGACAGTTTCTCAGATTTGTTGTTGTAGTTTTTAATACATAAACAATACGATTGTCCTTAAAACAAATATTTATTGTAAAAGAAAGAGGAAAAAATGAGAAAGTTATATTGAAGTCTAGGCATTCAGAGGGCCCTAAGACCTGTCACTAATAAAATTATTTCTTCTTCTTGCGGTGCCTTGTCAGGTCCCCCGGACGTTGACAATCACTACAGCGAAAGTATCTCGGCCCGGTGCTACTCTTGTATTCCGCAGCCAGGACAACTGCTTATTGGATGTACTCGCCATAGTGATTCCTGAGAAAAGATGACGAGTGTGGTTTCCCGTTGCCTTTGGTGGATTTTTCTGTCGGGGTTACCTTCTCTTAGCTAGTTGGTCCTGGTTTGGAGGCACCAGAAACTCTCCTTTCATCCTCTCGTTATCTGCGGTAATCACTCCGTTATGAGTATGATCCCATTGCCCGGGGTTCACGACGTGGACGCTAACAAGTAGAACTAGTCCGTAGTGTTGCCGGTAGAATACAACTGGGCGCTTGCAGCATTATATAGAATCACACCCTCCAGCGAGATGTGACTCACTGCGACCCTACTGACAGTTTGAACCCGTATTTTATTACTATACTAATCAATTAATTTATTGTGGTGTAATTATCGATTCTACCAAAGATTAATGAGGTTATAAACAAAGATCCATAGCACGAAAAAAATATGGTACCAAAATGTAAAATTTGTAAGTATTAAAAAATAATTTAAATAAATTTTCAAATGTTAGTAGACAGGCTGGATTTTCTCGCTAGAGAATTATTTAGATCTAAATTTATTGTAACAGATGGAAAACATTTTTGTGTAGAGAATATGGAAGTCTAGGAATTTACGTGTCATTGGCTGGTATTCCCTTTGATGCAATAAATTAAGATCTAAATAACTCCCTAGGGAGGAAATCCAGCATGTCTTCAGACATTTGAACGTACTCAAAACATTTTTGCTTAAACTTACTGGTATGAGAAGGAAAAAAAAAATTCAGGCGTTGCCCAGTACACTGAAATGGTTCAGCTGGATGAATCTTACCCACATGATAAAGGTTTCAGCTCTTTTAATTCACAAAACTCAACAGGTGGAATAGTTGAAGAAATGTGGATGTTTTACACAGTGTGTAAAGTTGCCACTTAAACCAGCCAATGAAGACTGGTAAGCCCTGTAAATGCCTTGACTTCTATATTCCCTTCTCAAAAATGATTTTTCTTCTGTTGCAACAAATTTAAAAATCAATGTTACTAAAATGTAAAAATAAGTATACATAGCGATTAAAATAATTCCCGGTTCGGATAAAGTCAGATATGTCACAAAATAGTAAAAATTAGATTTAAACGCCGCTTCACTAGATTTTTTTTATCTTTCGATGTGTGTAGTCGGTTAAGTCTAGAGGTTTTCCTTCTTAGGAGAAAACGCAGTCTCACTTGTAATCATACTTACGTATTCTCGTATTTTCTCCCTAGATTATAGCATTACGGCAGTATTTTTTTTACACAATATAGATATTTACCATTGGCGTATCTTCAATGTTTGACTTTTTTGGTAAATTATTTCTTCTGAGAGATATGACCATTCAAAAACGCATAAAAGCGCACAGTTTTATCTGCCGTCTCCGGACGTACGGCAAACAAATTTAATGTGATAAATAATTTTAAAATAACGACACATAAAATTTCATTCTCATACTCTTTCTTAAAAAAATTAAACTTAATCGGTTCAGTTTAGGGGTGTGGGAAACGGGACAACGAAACGTCGATTGTGTCGATTTTAATCAAATATAATCAGTCCGTCGTGAAGTTGTATATTTTGCACGGTATCGGAGAGGGATATTTTTTGTTTTTAACTTATAAAACATATTGAATCGATAGTAGTAAATTAAGTCAATCGAGTTTGTTAGATTTTGTGCTAATCCAAGAAAGTCCACACCTTTTTTTTTGAATCGTCAAAAAGGTTATAAACCTTATTAATAAGCCAATCATGTTGGACATAAAATTTAAAAGTCAATAACATAAACCGTTATTTGTTAAAAATAAAACAATTTTAAAATACATATTTTTAACGTTTTACCGTTTAAGCTTGTACGTATAAGTCATTTATAATACTTTTCAAATTATTTTTATGCTTTTTCATACTTTTTTAGCTTTTATTATGTTATTTTAATACGCTTTCCATTCTCTTTTAGCTTGCATGCATATTTCGTCAACTTAAAAAAAAAAAACATTATTTTAGTTGTATTATGAATAATGTATGTACTTTTAAAGATTT